>NC_133860.1:78946828-79246828 GCF_047830755.1 Zonotrichia albicollis
TCATATTATGCTAAATATCCTGGCATTCTCCCAGTCTACAGTAGACTTGATTAACTCATGCATATGTAAAAATCTTGTATTTACTTTCTCTTCACAAATTCATTAAAAACACAACCAAAGTCAAATCCTTCCAGCCTTTGGTAGTACACAACAAATTCAAGGCTGAGATGGAGCTATAGGTTAGATCCTTTCCTTCTCTGCAGTGTGTGGGAAAGGGGAAACAGCAGGAATCTGAAAGGCAGCAGCCTCAGAGACTACAGAAAATAAATAACTTTTTTCTTCTCCCCCCTACCACCTATATTTTTAGGCCAGTTCCTAATTAATCATGGAACTCCTTGCCACAAGGTCCCTCAGAAGCCAGAAGCTCAGGAAGGCATCAAAGAGGATCAAATATTTATTAAGTAAGTGGAATCTGCAGAGCTCCAGCACAAAATAAACACAGGTTGGAAAGGCATCTGTGCTTCTCAGGCTTCTGAGCTTCAACAAACCTGTAATCATCAGGGCTCCCTGGAAGAGAGTTTTCCAGGGAGAGCAAAGCGGGATCACCTTAGACACCCATCTAAGGGTCACTTGTGACTTTCAGCCCCATTTTTCGCCAGTGGCTGGGACAGAACACCCATGGCCAGACAGAAGTGGCCACTGCCCTGCTCCTCTGCACCACAGTTACAAGTGGGTCTCTTTGCATAGGAGTGAGTTTTACACTGTGAACAAAGCAAATGCTGGTCAAAAGGTGTTTGCAGAAGGAAGGCAGTCAAACATCTTGTACAGGTGACAGTAGCATTGTAATATCCTCTAAAGCTGCAGAGAGCATGAAGAGTTAGTGGGGAGGCATGAAGGCTGAAAGTGGTGAGGTTGTTTTGCTTTCCACTGGAAAGAATTTTGATATTTTGAAACATGGAACAATAACCTGCTGTACAGTCAACAAATTCAGACACCCCTTATCAGCCAGGGGAGTCTGTTGCTGAAACAGTGTGATGTGGGAACTGAGAATGGACAGCCAAGCCTTGTACATCCCAGTGCAAAGACAAATGCATCCCTTTGGGCAACCCCCTTATGTTGCAAACAGCATTATTGAATCAGTATTCTTCAAATCTAAAGGAATCTACAGAATAAAACCTCCTCCAGAGCTTGGAAAGAGTAATTCCAACATGGTTCAGTAATTGCTATCAGTGTTGCCCCTAGTACTCTATCAACATACTAATTCACAATATTAATTTTTATCGTAAAAAAAAAAAGGAAAATAACAACAACAGGTGCTAAGCTCCCAGGAGATTCCCCAAGGAGGAAGACCCTGGATGAGGTTTGGACACTGAACAGTGCTGACACCATGGCACCCTCCCAGAGGCCTGGTGTGTGAAATCAAACTCATGCAGGAAGCTCAAGGAGCTGTTTTCCTCAAGTGAGAAAAGCCCTCACTGCAGAATTTCTACATGGCAGGAAGCACAGGGTGGACTCAGTGGCAAAAGCCCATGGAGTCACATTTTTCCACATGGAAAATGCAGGTCTGGTTCCTCAGGCCAGCCAAATCAGAGAGTCTTCCCATGCCTTTCCAGAGCTGGAAGGGCAAAGCACAGCAAATATTCTGCTTCTGCCAGGGCTCCACAGGGCTCTATCCTCGGCCCTGTGCTCTTCAACATCTTTGTAAATGACCTGGGCAAAGGACTGGAAGGGACACTGGGCAAGTTCACAGGTGATACGAAACTGAGAGGAGCAGCTGAGTCCTTTGAGGGTAGGGAGGCCCTACAGAGAGACCTGGACGAACGAGAGGCCTGGGCAATCAACAGCTAGCTATATGGAGTTTAATGGGTGAAAGTGACAGATTCTGCATCTGGGATGGTCCTCGTGGTCCTGGTTGATGAGCCAGCTCACGGACATGAGCCAGCAGTGGGAGCTGGAGCCAGCAGGGACATCCCTGTCCTGGGGACACCAGGCCCAGCATGGCCGGCCGGGCCAGGCAGGAATTGTCCTGCTCTGCGCTGGGCCGGGGAGGCCTCACCTGGAATATTGGTACAGTTCTGGGCACCACAGGGTTAAAGAGGCATTAAACTGTCAGAGAGTGCAGAGGAGGCCATGGGGATGGTGCAGGGCCTTGAGGGGAAGCTCCATGAGGAGCAGCTGAGGGCGCTGGGTCAGTTGAGATGGAGGAGAGTGAGGAGAGGCCTCAGAGCAGCTCTGCAGCTTCCTCATGAGGGGAACAGGAGGGGCAGGCACTGATCTGTGCTCTGTGGGGACCAGGGAATGGCCCGAAGTTGTGTCAGGAAAGGTTGAGGTTGGATATTAGGAGAAGGATCCTCCCCCAGTGGATGGTTGGCCACTGGAAAAGGCTCCCCAGGAAATGGGCATGGCACCAAGCCTACAGAGTTCAAGAGGCATTTGGACAATGCTTTTGGGCACATGGTGGGACTCAGGGATGGTTCTGTGCGGGGCCAGAAGTTGGACTTGATGATCCTTGAGGGTCTCTTTCAACTCAGCTTATTCTGTGATTCTGCGACTCTGTGATTCTGTGACACTGGGACGTGCACAAACAGACTCTGAGCACCATCGAGGAGGCTCCCGGTAAAGAAACCCCTTTGTGCTGGTGGCATGGATTTCCTGTCAGATCTTTCCTAACTGCTGCAGCAGTAGTGGGCTAAATCATTCTGGATAACTGTGGGATATCTCTCCTTAAAATTAAAGGCCTTAAACCAAATAACATAGGGAAGCTGGATTATTTTGTTGAATAAAGCCTGAAAGCTTAACAGTGGAGAACTTGAATGGCAAGATTTAAGCAAGCCTTAGCTTGTGCTTGATAAACAAGCACGCTGTACCCAAAGCAAAACCATGCAAAACTTTTCAGGGTTGCAGCAAGATGGCTGCGGTGATAGCAGCACATGATTACCCTTCTGCTCACCCAGGTTTCACAGTGAAAGCAGCTTAGCGTGTTCCCGTGTTCCCTAAAACTTCTTCTTCTTAATTAGCAAGTCATGAGGTTGACCCCAAGCTAGCCAGGTCTGTGTGAAAATCACCATCTTGGTTACAAAAGAAGTCACAGCTCCAAGAGTACGGAAAACATTACTGAAGGGAAAAGGTGCAGCTGTCTAATGCCTCTTGTGAGCAGCTATTAGGGCTGCCTGTCTCCTGTAAATCTCTGGGAACACACGCTCTAAATATAGAATAAACATTAATAAAGCACAAGCCACTTTTTCCCCTCCCGTCTTTCACACCATTAAGGTTCAAGCCTCGAGGGCTCGCAGGTAATGCATCCAAAGGTGAAAAAGAGACTACCAGATACCTATATGCATCCAGGGTGGAGAACAAGGCTGCAGATCCACCACCACCACCCACTTCCATGCCGCAGAGACAATTTCTGCGCTCAGTGGCAATGCCTTCAGCAGTAATGAAAATGTTCCCCTGGTAAAGTCACGGCAAGAGCGAAGGGCAGACGGAACGTGAGTCATCCAGGTGTACGGCAGACAGGGGAATGTGGGTGTGTTCCCCTGTGGCTCCAAGCCAATGTGACCTCAATTAAATTTCGGTGAATGATGGGCCTTCCCCCTCTTTTAAGTACACACTCATCTTTGTGTCCAGAGATACATCCACCGAGCCTAAATGCAGATGTTTAATCTGGAGTGCTCTCCTGGCAAGCCTGAGTCAACACATGGCGGTGCCGCTGGTGGTTCTGGTGGTGTTCCTCTTCCTCTCCGTTATCAGTTTAGCTCACCATACCTTGAGTTTACTTCCTCCTACCAGCTCTTCTACAACATCCAGATCCCTGCCCAAGTCCTACTCGAGTGCTGTAACCCTTTTTCTCTCTGTCCCCAGCTTGCCAACCATTCCTATTCTCCTGCTGCCCTTGAGCACGTGACCCAATTGCACTGAGAGGAGGAAAGCCCAGGGACAGACACAGGTTAATTTGGAAATTCTTGCACTCAAATGCTGTTAAAAGTGCCTGCCAGGGACTCCAGTGAAAGCAGGCTAGCTCCAAGATCCAGCACACTCCCATAGGAAACCTGTGTAAACTAATTCTGTCGAACCGTTAGCACTCGGGGTGATTAACCGCAGCACTCTCTGATCTTCCCTTATTAAAGAGAAGGAGAATGAAATTCACTGATTCATATCAGCTTAATATAAATCCTTGTGGGATTCGCTGTTGAGTTCAGCTGCAGCAGGATCTGGTAGCCACCACGAGGGATGAGAAGACTCCCTTGCAAGGAGCCCTCCGTGTGACAGGGGGTGGCTGAAGCCACTTGTTCTGGGCCACAGTCAAAGCCAGGCTCCCAGGCCATGGTGTGCAGCAGACAAGTGCATGGCAGCTGTGGCTCTGAGAAGATTTTTGCTCTGGTGCTACTTTTGAATACTTGGCACTCGGCAGGCAGGCATGTGCCATCTTGTTTTAAGCAGCTCCATCTCTACATGCTAAGCGCGCTCCAGAGAGAGATTTGGGCTAGGGGTGAGCAGGATTAAGGACGGCTGTAGTTTGACTGCAGAGATAACTCCCTGCCGCAAGAGATTTTGCCTTCAGTAGCTGAAATAGTGCTCTGGGGCAGCTCTGGAGGTGCTCACCCCATGTCAGAGAGGCCACCCCTAATAACCTCAAACCCTGACTTCTAGATGCCCCAGCAAAGTGGCACATGTACAGCTTTAGCAACGCTAAACAAATCTTGTTTTTCAAGACATACTTACAAGACTTCTCGGTGTTTTACATATGTTTTTATGAGATACGCTTTTTGATACATGTGTTGTTTCACTGCATCCATGTGCAATCCTGCACCTAAGTGCAACTCCAGGATCGCAGACACAACGAAACAGGTGGCAAACACAACGTGCTGTTTCCAGCTCTACTTACCAGAGCATTGCCCATTTCAGCATTTCCCCTAGAGACCTCCTTAAGAGTAAGGACTGCCTCTCATGTGTTGAATGCTGTATGGCAAAAAGTGAGCAGTTGGCTCCTGTCCTCCCAAAAAAGTATAGGAGCAGCAATTTTGAAATGGTTAAAGACACAGCAGCATTTCCTTTTAAATACAAAGTTACAGTCCTGTCTTTTTCAGTCTGGAAATTCATACGTGAAGACAGCTTGGTTAGGATCAGGGAGAAAAAAAAAGGAATTTAAAAAAAAATTCAAGTGGAATAGGGAACAATGCTCTGTTTCAAGAATGCCATTGTTCATGCAACTAGAAACCTAGGGTCCATAAAAACATCAAGCAAAAGCTGAAGCTTGCTGTAGCAGATAATGCCTTACTAAGTGCTACAGTGCCTTACAAAATTCTTAAGGGTGTATAATGACAGAATGCTTGAAAAGCAAAAGAAACCAGTTTCCCAGATGAAATATTCAGATTTCTGTACTCACAGATGTGCTAGAACATAGATCTTGCACCTATGTAAGAAGTTTTGAATGGCAGCCATACAAAGGAGATCCCACACCTACCAAGTGTACTCCAGCATTATCGGATGGGACAATGACATTTCAGGCCCTCAGCACATGCCAGTTTCAATGCTGACCTTGGATCTCTCATCCAGAATTCACAGGCAGAGCAACAGAGGAGGTAAAAAAATGCCTGGTTTAATTGTAAAAAAGTTTTCACATGGAAAAAGCTTCAGATAAAGGATGACTCATAACTTTAATTTAGCTTTAAATGCCTGCTATTTGCAAACCAAACAAGACATTCCCTACTCCTTGTGTTACCTATAAAACAAATCACCAAAGATAGCTTTCAGTTAAACGAAGCATGCCTAGGCGATAAGGGGTGAGAAATGTTTTCTGCATCATTATATTACTTACACGAACTGAGGGAGAAATGGCAACGGTCCCTACACAAACACCACATGGAAATTTGGACTTTAGTAGCATTCCAAAGGCACATTAGGGCATAAAAAGTTGATATTTACACTTTTGTTTTAACTACTACAAAGATACAAAAGCCTCATGCGTGCTGGTTTTTTTCCCCCTCAGCTTTATTGTGCACCACATACACCCAAATTCCTATCTGACAGACATTACGAATCAGCTGAAGAGGAATCGCTTCTTCCCTTTTATCCGAAGAGCAGCGAGAAAACCAGATCCCGTTCACCCAGGCACTAATGTGGAAATCATCTGTTTGCCGCGCGTTCCTGCGAGGCAGCTGGAACAGCGAGGTCCCGAAGGAGAAGCACCGCGGGGCTGGCGGTGACCCGGGGCGGGCTCGCCGCCCCCAGAGCTGCGGCGCCGCACGCGTTGGGGACCTCGCAGCCACGCGTCCATGGTCAGCCTTCCCCGGATACGCGTGCATTCCTGCAGGAATCCTGGCTCCTCGTGGAGTGACTGGGCTCCCAGGACACAGCAGGTTTCAAGAGAGAACTCCGTGCGGGTGATTAAGCGGAGTTTTGTGTGCGCAGCCTTTATTCTCCGAGCCGGGTTTAATTCTTTGCCCGACATTACTGAGTGGGTTTTCCTTCGCTCACACTGAGGTGGGTACACCAGCTTGCCTAAGAAATCCAAGGCAATGAAGATGGGAATCCTTAATTGCTGAAAAGGCTGCTAAAAAAATGAAAATAATTCTAGGATTTGTTATCATCAGATGCACAAGGTCTTATGTCCTCAACAAAACTGTCCTCTAAAAAATCATTTAAACTGAGTTACTTTAAAAATCATAAATTACAGTTTTACCCATACAGGTGAGATAAGCAGCAACTTGACATCTAGAGCAAAAACTTTCCATACACCTTTTTCCCTAAAAAGAGATGTTACATCAGCACTGCACTTACACAATCCTGTCTTTCAGAGTCTTGAGACTACAAGCATTTTGCCACCACCCCCTCCTTGCCTTGGTAAACTCAACCACCAACAAATACCTAACAAACTTCCTTTGGCCATGTCCATACACAGAAAAAAACTAGAGCAACCGTTCAGATAAAATATTATAGGTTTATTTAAAACTTATTTTCACCTTGAATATGCAAAATACAAATTCCAACAAAATGTTCATTATTACTTCGTAGTTTACAAATATACAAAATAGAAGTTTGCTTAAATTTATATTACATATTTATTATGTAAAGAACTATATAGAAAACATTTGTTCTGCTTAAGGCATATTTGGGAATAAACCATTGTACAAACTATTGCACATCGAAACCACAGTGCATTACAGACTGTCTGCATAAAGTTATTTTCTTAATAAAAAAGATAAACCAGGGTTATTCACCTGATTTAGGTCATAATTGGCAATCGGAAGATAAAAAATAGTTCCTTGTCAGATATGCAGCAGTTTGAGAACTTTGGCTTCCTGTTTTTGGTACCTCTAGAACCAACAGTCACTAAGCACCATGAAATAGGCTTTTAAAATATAATTCTGTACCTGAATTTTTCCTCCTCTTTTAACATTGTAATGGCTTTTAGAAGGAAAAAGAAAAAAAAAAAGAAAGTACAAGACGACATGTACATCTAATATTGCATTGAAAGGAAATTAAGGGAATGTAATTTCCCTGTGTAATATCCCCACCCTCCGAACTACATACAGTCTGTTTAACCCTGATATCCGTGACTTCCAGTCACTCCTTGGCAGTCTGTAGTCCAGAAATAATTCAAGTTGGATTTACAAATGGAATGATAGAAGATCCAGTCACTGACCCCCAATGTCTTTGGTTCTCTTAAGTGTATAACTATAAAAAAAAAAGAAAGTTGCAATGTCCATATGCAGTTATCCCTCTTTTCCACTCTTTGGAAGACTTCACCTCGATTATCTGTAGTGCTTAAAATGAGTTCTCCCCGTCTTGTGGAAGACAGTCCTTGTGCTGTAAATACTGAATCTCTGTGGCAGTCGAGGGAAAGATCCACTGCTTTCCCAAATCAGAAGTGCCTCTTCATGTGTAGGGCGAGGTGGTCCGACCTGGAGAAGGCTCTGTCACAGCGCTGGCACTGGAAAGGGCGGTGGCCCGTGTGTTTTCTGTAGTGACGGGTGAGTTCATCGGACCGGGCAAACTTCCACCCGCAGCCTTCCCAGTCACAGTGATAAGGCTTCTCACCTGTGAAAAAAAAAACCCCAAAAAGCAAGCAGTGAAACACAGGATTTTTTGGGTTTTTTTGTGGCTACCATTTGCAGCACCTTCTTTCAAGCAGTCCTAGATAAATCAAAGAGTGGTCAAAAGCAATGAATTTCATGAAGCAGCTGCAAACAAACTACAAAGACTAAAAGACTGAAACAGCAAGGCTGTCTTTTCAAGATGTACATCTTTTCAAGGTGCTATGAAATGCTAGTGTCACTTAAATCTTCACTAAAATGCTCTTTTTCACTGCCTTGCACACCAGGCTTCAGAGCACCTGAGTGTGTATTTTTGCTGGCGGTGTTACACAATCAAAATAGCAACCAGAAATAGCTCAGCAGACAATGTATTTAGATAATTGTAGGTCTCAAGAATAAAAAAACAGCCGGAAACTGTTTTCATTAACTCGGCCTGATTAAGGACTCAGTCTTACTAGTGTCTTCATTATACAAAAACTACTGTCGATAGCAAGATGAGCTTCCCCAACAATTATAAACTCCCTGTCCTACACATCCTGGGGATGGTGCTGACTGGCTTGAGGGAGATTTTCACTGCTCACTTGCTCAATTTTTTTCCCCTTTCTGCCATTACCCGAAGACATAGCTTAACTACTGCCGCACCAGTGTGTTTTCCCTTTCCCATCTCCCCTTCAGGAGAAAGTTTTGAATCAGGTTCACAACCCAGGGATTCAAATTATGCAAATTCCCAGGTTATTTAGTCACTGTTGCGGAATGCCCACGCTGGCGAAACCTGCGTGCTGTACCTGCTTTCACAAGCTCAGTTACTGCAACTCTGCACTCAGCTGCAAAGTTAGAGACTGGGCACACACACACACGCACTTTGGGAAGATTTTATCCCAATTCTAGCACTGGACAATCGACAATTAAACTCTGCTGGTGCAGGGGGAGATGGTGGACAAGGCACCCCATTGGTGCTACCAGCTCAGCTGAAAAAAACCCTGCTCTACAGGGAATCTATCTCGGTTTTCCCAAAAAGGAAGCAACAACTTGTAGAGGTGCACAACCTCTTGCCCTACAGCCAACCAAGACACGGGTGCATGTGCAAAGCACTTCACCAGCAACGAAAATAGTTATCTTCGAGAGAGGGCTGCTGTCTTCTCAGAAGTGGGCAAACACAATCGGAGCAACAAATCCCTGCCGGCTTCCAGCTACCTGCTAATTAGCTAGCCACACAGCAAGAGAGAAGGAACAAACTCTGACTTGGCAAGAAACCCACCCGCTCCCACATCTGAGTCACTCTGAACCATTAAGTAAAATGTCAAGCCAATAAGTGAAGACTGCTCAGGACTTCACGTAGCCAAGGGGGGAGGAAAAAAAAAAGCCCGGAAACCCAGCAAGGAAAAGCCTTGGTGCTTTTAACCCTTCCACTGTGTGAGGGGGTCATATCCCGTGCCCCTCAGGCCAGGACATCCCCCTGACCCCGGCGCTGGGAGGACTAACCTGTGTGGGTTCTCAGATGCGCCTTGAGATGAGAGCTCTTGGTGTAGGTTTTGCCGCAGCCCGCATAGTCACAGGTGTGTGTGGCCGTCCTTTTCCGAGGCCATGACCGCCGTCCCCTCTTGGGCTTGGTTTCCTCAGGCAGGCAGCTCCCCGGCGGCATCAGCTCTAGGGGCGGACAGGGAGGAGTGAGCACGGCCAGCGCCCAAGCCGGGACAATCCGCAGCCCCAGCAGCACCGCGGGGACTCACCTTGGTACTGCAGCGCTCCGGGAGAGAGCTGCTCGGGCAGGAAGGCGGGGTAGCCCGGAGCCGGGGGGTACCCCGGCGGCAGCGGCGGGTGGCCCAGCCCCGGCGTGGCGGGGAGACAGTCTCTGCCGCCCAGCATCTCCTCGGGCCCCAGCGACGGCGTACTCCGGGCGGGCAGCGGCCGGCTGCCCAGGGCGAAGTCGTGCTGGGGGGCTCCTCGGGGGCTGCTCCCGTGCGGCGGCGGCGGGGCCAGCGTGCAGGGCGGCGCGGCCTCCTGCTTGATTTTGGGACACATCCGCGGCAGGGAGGTGTAGGGAGCGCCGGGGCCGTCGGCGCCGGGCGGCGGGGCGGCGGGGCCGCTCTTGGGGCTGAGCCCCGGGTGGCTGTAGTCGCCCACCGCCTTCACCACGAACTTGCCCTGCAGGCTGCCCAGGGGCGGCAGCGCGGCCGGCGCTGGCAGGTACACCGCGTCCAGGTCTGGCCGCATCAGCTCGGCCACGAAGCCTCCCGACGGGGACACGTCGGTGATGTCGGCCAGGTTGAAGGGCGCGGCGGAGCCGGCGGCAGGAGCCCCGTCGCAGCCGCCGCCGCCGCCGTAGAGGAGACCGGCGGGCTCGGGCCGGGGCAGCGGGTAGGCGAAGGGCCCGGCGGGGCAGGGGCTGGCGGTGGGGGCCGGGGTGGCGGCGGGGGCCACCACTATGGCGGCGGCGGCGGGCTCCTGGTGCATGAGCGAGTTGGAGAGGATGAAGTCGAAGTCCAGCAGCTCATTGAACTCCTCGGCGTCGCGGCGGGGCCCGAGAGCGGCGGCGCCTTCCAACTCCGACGGCGGCGTCTCCACCGGCCGCGCCGACAGCGGCGGCGGCCGCTTCAGCTGCGACAGCTCCTCCCGCCAGCGCTGCGGGGACATTCGCACGGCTCAGCGCCGGCCGCACGGCGCCGCGCCCGCCCCGACGGCCCCCGCCCCGCCCGGCCCCGGCCCCGGCCCGTCCCGCCCGGCCCCGTCCGTGTCGCGGCGCCGCGGCGCCGATACTCACGTTGCCGGGGCCCGCGGGCCGCGCCGCCTTCTCGCGGCCCGCGGCGCCCGCCGCGAAGGTGGCGATGGAGGGAAGGAGCGTGCCGCTGAGCGCCATCTCGCACTCGCCGGGGGGCTGCCTGCGGTGGGGAGACACAGCCGAGTCAGCCGGCGGCCGGGCACGGAGGGGGACGGAGGGAAGGCAGCAGCCGCAGCCGGCACCCACCGCATCCGTGCCGGGGCGTCCCGCCGAGCCGCCGCCGCCGCCGTGGTCCCGAGCGCCGGCGCGGAGCACAGGGAGGGAAGGCGGCACGGACGCGCCGTCCAGCCGCGCGGAGCCGGCGCAGCGCCGCCGCCGGGGCGGTGCCGCGGGAGCGCCGGGCTGCTGCTCCTGCTGCTGCTTCTTCTTCTTGTAGCTCGGCGCTGCGCGGAGCGGGGCGCGGGGCGCTAGCGGCGCCGCGGGGACGAGGAAGAGGAGGATGAGGAGGAGGCGGCGGCCGCCGCCCGGCAACGCGGCTCCGGCACCGGCAGGGCGGCGGCGCTAGGCGTTTCCCGAGGAGCCGCGGCCATGTGGGGAGCCGGGCAGGACGGACGGGGCGCGGTGGTGCCAGTGGGGAAAGGAGGGCTGGATGGAAGGAGGGATGCGCCGGGCGCGCTCCGCCGCCGCCGCGCCCCGCTCGGCACTGCGCGGTCCTGTCGCCGCCGCTCCCTCTTATCACCTCACTTGGCGGGCGCGCCGCCCCCGCCGCCATGGCGACGGCGACAACAAACGGACATGTGGGGAGAAAGGAGGGGGACGGGGCGGGCCGGGCCGGCTCCGGGGAGCGCAAGGAGCGAGCGGCGGCTCCGCCCCGAGCGCCCCGTGACGCGGGCGCGGCGGTGACGCGGAGCGGCGGGGCGGGACGGGGGGACACGGGACACCCGCGCTGGGGATGCCCGCGCGCCACGGGGGCTCCCGCACCGGCGGCGGGGAGGGAACTCCCGGCGGGAATCGTCGGGAAGGGAGCGAGGGAGGGAGGTGGGACGGAGCATCCCGAGCGGCCGCCGGGGCGCTCTGCCTGTCCGCCTTCCGCCTAGACTTGCATCTTCGTGCTATTTTTCGTTTAGTGTACTTTTAAACTTTCTTTTTATTTATTTCTTCCCTACTTTTTCTTTTCCCTTTTTTCTTTTTTACACTTTTTTTGTTTGTTTGTTTTTTGGGGTTTTTTTGTTTGTTTGGTTGGTTCTTTTAAATTCTTTTTTCTTTTCCCATTTTTGTTCATTTTCCGAGCCGCCCCGACGGCGCGGTCCTTCACCTGGCCCGTGCCAGCTCTGGGCTATTCTCGACTCCTCCATCACCGGGACCGAGGAGCCGCGGTCGGGCAGTCCCCATTCCCGGGAGTGGATGCAAGGCTGGGAATAGTCCGTAAAATAAAATAAAATACAATACAATAAAATAAAATAAAATAATAAGAAAAGGAGATAGAAATTAAAACTACAAAACAATACCCAAATTTAGCACAGCCCCGAGGGGAACCGCAAAGAACGGCCCGGGCTCCTCCAGAGGGCAATGGCGAGCCGGCGCCGCGCCCCGGCGCCGCGCATCCCCGACGGGGCGGGCCGTGTCCCGGTGCTGCCCGACGGGCTCCGTGCGTCGGGGTTCCCCGGTTGCCGTGTCCCGGAGCTCCATGATGCGCTCCGTGCGGCGGGGAGCCCCGACGGGCCGTGTCCCGGAGCTCCATGCTGCGCTCCGTGCGTCGGTGTGCCGTGTCCCGGAGCTCCGCGATGGTTTCCATGCGTCGGGGTTCCCCGGTGTGCCGTGTCCCCGCTCCCCCGGCGCTGTCCCGGTCCCCCCGCTGCCCCTCGGCCGCTCTCCAGAACTGGTCGGGCCGGAGGGGTGAAGTCCCAGCGCTGCGTGATTTGCAAACATGAGCCCGAGTAACTTAGGATGACTAAATTAAACCCTAAAATAATAATAAAATGCCGGGCTTGATTTTGCCGAACCGGTTTTACCGGTTTTGTGTTATGAATGTTAATTATTAATAACTCCGGCGCTAAAAAGCAGAGCGTTGTATTTTTGGAGTTTTTTGTTGGTTTTTTTTGTTGGCTTTTTTTTAAATTCTGCTCAAAGTCCGTGTCCTGGCAGAGGATGTGCCAGGAACCACAGGTACAGAAAGGATTAGTTTGGGTAGATGAAGGCTGCTGAAATGCAGGATGATGCCCAGGAAGGGAAGGGAGGCACAGTCCCCGTTCAGAGGTGCGGGGCTGGGGGTCTGCTCAGCCCCCCGAACAGGTTCCAGCTGTGACTCCCAGGCAGGGCTTGTGCTCTTAATACTCTCTGACAACCACTCTGAGTATCCAAACTGAATGCAAACCTCCAAACCTCCCTTCTAGCTTAGTCTCAGCAGAAAGCCACTAATGTGGATCGAGGTTTGCAGCTCTCTGAACCTTTCTTCCCCATCAGTTATCTTCCTTTTGTTTCCTCTCACTGTTAAGTTTGTTAATTTACAGATCTCCCAAGCAATGCAGCGTTTTCCTGGACCAAATTTCAAGCTCAGAGTCACTTGAGGCCAACATCAAAATTAAAATCACATCCCTTATTAGAAATAGGAGAACAAGAATGCTTCAGAAGCAGATAAGTGATCTGATATCTTTGAAATAAATGCCAGAACTTCATGGGTTCCAGGAAGAGAGGTTTTGAATATTGCGGACTGAAAAAAAACAGGTTTGCTTTCACAATCTTTCATTAAAATAGATTTGATTGCCATGTTTCTGGATAATTCAGGCAGACACGTGTGAGGTATGTGAAGATTTCATGTTAAAAAGATGTGGCCCACTTTCATCTGAGTCTTGATTTTTAATTGTGTAGATGTTGGCAGGGTGCTTTAAAAAGTGGATGTTTGCAGGAATTGGTAAGTCCAATGACACCTGCACTTGAACATCCCACATAAAGATCAACACATTCTTTTTCTCACTAATGAAGCACAATAGTTATTTCCTCCCTTAAATGATAAGGATTGAGATTTAATGGTCCCAAGAGTGGAAATTAAATGCATGAAGTTTGCAACTGCTCACAACTGATGCTTTCCCAGCCTACACAGCGACCTCAATGTTGTTTTCTTAGGACAGATTTATTTTAACATGCTTTCTGTCGCCAGCTGACCATTTCTCCCAAGTCTCAGTTTGCTCCAAATTTCCCAATTTTCTCTAAAACTTTCCTTCCACTAACTCAGAACACAGCATGTTTCTGTGCTGTTCAAAGCCGGCTTTGGGGATTGCCTAACTCAGATAGAGAATTGCACAGAATTTGTGTCCCCTCTAGCCTTGGGATGTGCAATGACATTTTTCCAGATGATGATGCTGTGCTGGGACAGAAGGGAATCTGCTGCAGCCCTGGCTGTGCCAGACTGCTGTGGCCTCTGTGTGTTTCCCTCCCTCCCCAGGTGGAAGGAGGAGGTTTATTCCACATTTACGACATCTCACTGTGGGAGTGGGGTTGCCCTAGCCTTGCCACTGCTGCTGCTCACCCATTTTGGCAGAGGAATTATTGCCTGGTGCAAGCAACTCACATTGGTGGCCCGAGTGTAGAGCAGAGTAGAAATGACCGAATGAAAGGCCTTAGTGTGCAGCCTGAGTCAGAATTCCTCTAAAAAACTGGTCACCTGTGTGTATAAACCACAAAAGGCAGAGAGAGAAGCCAAGGAAGAACACACGATTCTGGAGCAGAGACAGTCCTCAGGAAATGGCATCACACATTGAAAAACATTAAGAACATCAACAAGAAGAAAAAAACAGTCAAGCCGATTGTGCCTGAAACAAAGACCAATCTGTTTATCTTGATATGTTTATTTTAAAGCTTAAGTTTGGAACTCGATTTTCAACAAACTGCCTCTCGATGTGGAGCTTACCTCACTTTGATTTGGTAGTCTGTGGGAGCAGCTGATGGCATCAGGAATTGCAGATTTTAGGAAAGGTTGTGTCACAGTGTTGCTCTGGGGGGGTCAGACAAAAAGATGCGTTTCCTAACATTTTTGGGATTGCAGTGTGTTGTCCCTGCAGCTTCAGGGCCAGGAGCTGCCAGGCCCCAACAAAATGAAAGGGGAACTGGGAACAAATCCATGGTTCTGGGTTACATCCAATAAAATCCCTGTTGCTGATTCATCAAAAGCAGTGATTCCATAACCCTTGGTGCTGTGCTGCGTTTTACCCTGACAAGGCTTCTGGAAAGTAGGTGAAACTCGAGGAGATGCAGCATCTGGAGGGTTTCTTGTGTCCCATGCCACCCAAATCAGCTGCCAAGAGAAGAGAGGGAAGGTGTGAGAGCTCACACAAACACGTGGTGTGCAAGGCGTGCTCTGGAGAGGGGCAGTGCTGAGGATTCACCCTGCTCCCACAGCATCTCTGCTTACCACGGGGGATGAGACAGCCCAGAGCCATCCATGGCCACCAAACTGCCCTCCTGGGCTCTCCTTCAGGGACACCTGTCCTTGGGAATCTGCTTTTTTGTATATTCCTCACCAAGCACAACCGAGCTCAAGCTTTATTTATCCACTCCTGCGCAGGTTGCTTTGTTTTTGTTAAACAGAAATAAACCCCTGCTCACCTGGCAGTTATACCTGTGGGTTATCAGTGCAGAGCAAAGGGCACCCCTCTGAAGATTGTGAGCAGTTCCAGGCAGGTTTCAAGCAGTACCAAGTGCGTTCACACATAGATGGCACATGCACACCAGGGGTCATAAATGTTCCTGCTGAGAATGTCAGCAGTGCCCGTGGTCAGACTTGTTCTCAGCTGCCTTTTGAAAGCCTGGACATATCTTGTTGATGGTTGTGTTACTTTTCTAGGAGGTGTTTAAAAGACATGTGGGACGTGGTTTAGCGGTGGGCTTGGCAGTGATGAGCTGAGAGGTCAGGTTGTGATTCCCACCAGATTTCCCTCAGGATGATAACTCCTGTTTGAGATTCCAGAGGTGCTGATTCCCCCATCCAGTACCATCCACTCCACCTCACCAGCCCCTAGCAGAGGCAAACACTGCCCTCACACAATTTAGCACCACCCAGGATCACTTGCATGCAGCAACTTTCTGCTTTCAAACGATCCAAGGATTGTTGAGTTCCTTTAAAAATACCTTGAGTTGCTTATGGAAAACAAAGAACTTTTCATTCTTTTTTTTTTCTTTTTTTTTCCTTTTTTTTTTGATGGAGCATAAGCGTCTTTGCTTTGATGGGTTAGCCCCATCTGCCATTGTTTTTAATGAGTTTGCCCCATCTTTGAATTCAGAAGTTCCCCAAACTCTAGCAATGACTTAAATGACTGTCTCCCACAGTGGGACTGGTGCAGACAAAAACTCCACAATGAGCATCCTTTTCAAAGTCCTGCATGTAATGTGGGGACACTCACACACAGCGAAGAGGATGAATTCTTGTTTATTTATTTGTTTGTGATTTTCTTTTTTTTTTTTTTTTTGCATGCATGAGGCTGATGGCATTGTCTTTTTCCAGACCCAATGGAGGAGTCACAGAAAAATAGAGAAGATTTGAGAAATTACCAGCTGCTGGCTAACCAGATGGTCCCCACTGATGGGTGATAGGTTTGGTATATACTAGAAGATGCAGGGAAATGTATCTGTGAAAAGGCCAAGTTGCTCTGTGGAGCTGCTGTCTCTGAAGAGGCCAAGAACTTGTATTATTATTAACTCATCCTTCTGCATCCTTCTTCAGGACCAGATTGTCTCATTATTATCTGTGTGGCATATTTAAGGCATTTCTGTGTCTGGAACTTGTAATTTATCTGTGTCCCTGGAAGAATAACTCTTCTGGCTGCAAGAAGGGGATTTACTCTTTGATGATTTTCTGTAGAAAAACTATGCAGAAGAGATCTTCCCCATCCTCCCTGTCCCAGGCCCTTCTTTCTCAGTGTTCCTCATCTTTTAAATAGCAATCTTTAACAAATTATCTATCTCTGTTAATAAAACTGAATCATGTTACTACAGATTTGGCTTCCCAGAACATTCTCAAGCAGTGGCAATTTAAAATAAGTTCACACCTCTCCTGCAATTCCAAAACGGACCAATGTCATTAATGGACCAATGTCTTCACTAATTTAATTTTTCTTGTCGTTGCTGAAGCTGATGGCAGCAGAGAGACCTGCTCTGGTGTTCAGTGTTTCTTTTGCATGTAGAAAACCTGGCATTTTGCTGCTAGGGAAGTTCTGATAGTGCAGAAATTCAGGTTTCAATACACACCAAGTAAAATTTGGCTGCACTCCTTGAGGATTTTTCAAACCTTTCTCCCTGACTGAGCTCTGAGGTTTTTTTTTTTTGAGTAAAAGTGGTGCTTCTAAGGAATGTAATTTGAATTGATAACATGCTTCCTAGCAAAGAATTAAGGTGCTGTGTAGGAGAAAAATAGAAAATATAGGAGAGAGCTGCTTCTTATATGTAATGCATTTGAATGTGCATAAGAGAGCTTAGCAGCAAAGTGCTCCTGAGTTTAACCAGGAGCATTAGATTTGTGCTAATGAGCTAGGTAATCACAGGACAATAAACAACACCTCTGCCATCTTTCAATGGTTCCTCCCACTCAGCATTGTGGATAAATTGACCTGGACAGCTGATTCACCCAAGATGTCTTTCTAAACTATTTGCTGCGCTGAATTCATGAACATCTGTTGTTTCCCTGTACCTGCATCCAGCAGAGGAAACAATTAGATAAATATTCCCCTCATTTGAGGAGGAATAAAGGCATTATAGGAGAACACTATAATAGGAGAAAGGACCAGCGCTGCCTTGCTCTGAGAATAAATACTAGGCTTTCCACATTGTTTCCATAAATTCCCTCAGCTTTTGCTCCAATGTTAATGGACCAGCAGGAGCCCATTACTCTATGATAACAGTCCTTTGCTCTTTTAATGAAAGCAATATGGCAACTGCTCTCAGATTTTTGACATAGGCACTGCACAAAAAATGGAGTTTTGGTGGCTCCATTTCTTCCACAGAAGCTTTGCCCTGGGCAGCTGGTGGCACAAAACAGTCCCTGAATAAGTTTTGGGGTTTTTTTTCTGGGGGAACACCTCACCACAGGTGCCCTGCGCCAGCAGAAGAGTTTAAGCTGCCCATCCTTGCTGAGTGTGAGATTCACTGCTCACTTCAGGCAGATTCTGCTCGCAGGGAAGGGGGCAAGAAGTGCCATAGGAAATCAGTAATGAGAAAACATGGGGAAATTAATAGTGGTGCATTCTGAGCAGGGTTTGAATAGCATGCCGTAATTGAGGCCCGGGGCCACGCTCTGCACAATGAGGAAGGAACAAAAATACGGAATAGCTGCTCATTAGGCTCCAGATTCAGCCAGTCTGAATTCCACCTAAGTCCTTGTTCCAAGTGCTTCCTACGGGCAGCCTTTGAGCCTTGGGGGATGCTGAGGCAATGGGAAGCCCCAGGTGGAATTCAGTGCAGGGATAAATGTGTCTGAGTGCCAGCAGCACCTTCCCTGAGCAATCCATGGGTGACAGAGCAGAGCTTGTTATCCTGCAGTGAGGCATGGGCAACTGCAGTGCTGGCACATCCAGTTTGTTAGCACACAAATGTTGTGTGCCTCGTTTTGCAACGTTGGTTTTTTTTCACAATTTTTTTTCTTTTTTTTTTAAATGGCAGGCGGAATACCATCTGTTTGTGGAGGGATTATACAGCTGAACTTTCAAAAAGAAGCATTTGCTTCTGAGCTCCTTTAAAGTGAATTAGCTAGGCTCTTTGTAGCGTGGATTTGGGACTTAAGAGAACCAATGCAGCCAAAGCTATGAACAAAATGTGCAAGTAATTAAGATAGAGTGTTTGCACCAGTCAATAATTTTGGATGCTGGCATCTGATGACTGAAGACATACTTATTGTGAGATGAATCCATGATTTTTATCCTCAGAAGACTGATTGCCAAAGCGTGTTTCTATCAATAAAATCAACTTTGCTTTACGAATCCATTGTCTTTCACAATAGGCAGCAGTGACTCAGTGGACACCTAGCTTACCCACGGAATTAGGAATGTAGCTCTGCCTCCAGAGGGAGAGATGACGAGTGAGCCTAGAAATCTATTTGAAGCACTAAATCATCTCTGTGAGGGTAAAGCTTTTGGTGGGCCAAGGCTGGGGGAGAAGAGTTTGTTTGGATCTTTCCCAGAAGGGATCTGGCCAGTGCTACAGGACTTACCACATTACTGGCAGCTCTGGCCTTCAGTGCCAGTTGTGATTTTTAAAGTAAATTTTGCTGTGGCTGAAAACTTCCCAACCAGACAAGTGACACCTTCTTTACACCCAAATCCATGTGTGTGCAGCTGTGGCTGCACATGTCACCATGTAAAATGGCCCTGCCCCGCATTATATTGTAACTTTGGTGACCTAAAAGGGTATGTAAGCCCTGTGGCTTCTCCTTTGAATTCTCACATTTTTGTCACAGAAGTATAATGAGACCCTAAATCTCCCACTCTGCTTTGGTCATGAACCAGGGAATATTATGAGATGATTGGGCTGTAAAGGAAAGGAAGATACCTCTTTAATTTTATGGAATTTTAATTCACTCAGTGAGGTACTAGCAAGCCTCATCATCTGGATGTGAGGGCTGTGAAAATTCAAATCATATTTCTTTCTTGTAAGGTGGACAATCAGTTGGCTGCCACCTTTTAAACGGGCATGAGGTGCTGATAGGTAGAGATCTCTTGGGGGTTACTGCATGTGATTTATTTGATATTACAGACAGAAGAGATTCCTTTAATCCCAGACCCCAATTGCAGAAACCTTGCCATTGCACACCTTGCAATATTTTAGCATTGCACACTTGTTCATTGCAATATCTGCAGCTTCTCTGTGAGCTCTTTTTCTCCAGGCTGCATCTGTCTCTGAGCCTCCTATGCATTGCCTATCCCTTGCAGATATTATTGGTATTGTTTTGCTCTTTTGACTCTCTCAGGTTGTCCCTGGGTCTATATTTTCTTTAGTGTTATTCCCCACCCCCCACCATTTCCCCCCCCCCATTTTCTTCAATTTTCTATTCTTTAGGTAGCTAAGTGCAGAATCACAGAATCATGGAATGGTTTTGGTTGGACAGGACCTTACAAATCATCTTGTTCCCACCACCCTGCCACGGACAGGGACACCTTCCACTCGACCTGATTGCTCAGTGCTCCATCCTGCCTGGCCTTATCTTGTCTGAAAAAATACCCATTTCTATTTAAAAAAAAGTTCATCCCTGCCTGTATCTCAGAGTTGTCATAATTTGGGTGAGAGGAGCCTCCTCAACAGCCGGGTGAAGCCTTGGGACAGGCAGAGCCCCAAGGACCCCAACGAGCACCCTGCCAAGCAATGCCAACTGAATTCACTCACATTTCCTTTTGGAAAATGACTTTCAGCCATCAGAAATAAGGAAAAGATTGGTGACATCTCCACCTTTGCCCAAGTGTTTGGAAGGCAGGAGGAGTTTTACAGGATGACTGTTGAGACAAACCCTGTGTGTTTCAGGTGTCCAGAGGGCTGCACGTGATATTTCTCAAGAATATATTTTTTTACAGATATTACTGGTGTTGTTTTGCTGTTTTGACTCTCTCAGGTTGTCCCTGGTCTATATTTTCTTTACTGTCATTCCCCACCTTCATTGAAGACCTTACAAATCATCTTGTTCCCACCACCCTGCCACAGACAGGGATACCTTCCACTCGACCTGATTGCTCAGAACCCCATCCTGCCTGGTCTTATCTTGTCTGAAAAAATACCCATTTCTATTTAAAAAAAATAATTCCAGAGCTGTCATAATTTGGGTGAGAGGAGCTTCCTCAACAGCCTAGTGAAGCCTTGGGACAGGCAGAGCCCCACGGACCCCAACGAGTACCCTGCCAAGCAATGCCAACTGAATTCACTCACATTTCCGTTTGGAAAATGACTTTCAGCCATCAGAAATAAGGAAAAGATTGGTGACATCTCCACCTTTGCCCAAGTTTTTGGAAGGCAGGAGGAGTTTTACAGGATGACTGTTGAGACAAACCCTGTGTGTTTCAGGTGTCCAGAGGGCTGCACGTGATATTTCTCAAGAGCAGCCTGGAGTGCTTGGTTCATGTTCAGCTGTCCTCTTGGTTATGGTGGAAAAACGTGCAATAAGACTTCAGAATAAAGGATTTGCATCAGGGTACAAAAGCTCCCTCCTCATCCCAGCTCTTGGGTCTGCTCTACAGTGACTCAAAAGCTGTGGGTTGCTTGAATTCACAGTCCAGCAGCCTAAGAGAGGACATGACAAAGAGATGTCTCCAGACATGATCTGAACTTTTCCTGACTCAGTTTCCTTCTGTTTGGTGTGTTATATCCTTTTCATCATTCCACCCCACTCCTGGGTGCTGGAATTGACAGCCCCTGGCTGCTGCAGGTGTTTATCACAGCAGGTTTTGACTGCCCATCCTCCTGCTGCTCTCTGTGTGCTCATCACCACTGGCTGCTCCCTTCTCTCCTGAGCACTGATATTTCACAGGAGCCTTTCTCAGCCATCTGTGATTCTCTTCTGCACTGTTCATGCAGGTATGGAAGACACCTACCTAGCTTTTGTGTCCCACAGGGTTATGCAGACACACTGAAAGCATCATCCTGAAGGAAAAACATTTAATTCCATGGCCAGATGTTTAACAGTGGTCGAGATCACAGTGTGCTGGAAGCACCTGGAGTAGTAGTTCAAAGGATCACGTGGAAAATTTAAATACTGTGAATGAAATATTGAAATATTCGTATTTAGTGTAAGGGCTCAGTTAATAATGTTGTTTGGGAATGGAGGATGATTTTTAGCCCCAGAATTACATTGTGCTAGGTGTGGTATTGTTGTGTCGAGAAAGTGATTGAATGGCATTTCCTGGAGCAATTTTGAGTGCAGAGTAAAACAGAGAGTGATGAACGTATTAGCTGTGATGTGAATAAGTTTTTTTTTTTTTTTTTTTCTGAAATTCTGGAGAAAAGGAAAATTAGCAGGCTGTCACGCAGCAGTCAGGTCACAGTGTTGAACCTGTGAGTCAGAGTCATCTCCATTCTGATGCTCAATGGAGTAAGCACAGACTTATGACTTCACTCCAGGAATGAGCCTCTTGTGGAGGGCAGCAAATACCCAGGTAGCTGCCAAGTTCCAGCAGAGGCACGGAAAAGCGAAAAAAAATGGCTAAAAAAGAAGATTCTGCTTTTTTTTTTCTTATGCAAGCTTATCAATAGCGTATCTCACAGCCTTACTTTGTTGTTGTTTTTGTTTTTGTTTAGGGAATCCACAGGAAATTAATTGAGCAAAAGACATGGGATAGTAATGTGATGTTGCTTTGCCTGGTGGATCTTTGGCTGAGATTATCTGAATTCAATGATGCTGAACTGATTAGTAAGAGGTGGTGAGGCCTGGTGCCACTGACTTCACTCATAGTGCTATTTTCTTTTTCTGAGAAAAAGCGAGTGCAAAACTGGAGATTAGCAGTTGCTCTTCCATTCCTGCACCCTGCAGGAACCCTGTGGAAAGCTCCCCCCTGTTCTTTGACAGCTCTCCCTCCTTCTGAGATTGGTTCCACAGATTCTCTTCAAAGAGAGTGAAGCTCGCGGTGCTTTCCTTCCACACCTTTCCTATAATCAATCACACCTGCCAGAGTGGCTGTGAGTACCTGGGAGAAAAACATTCCTTCAGTGATGGTCTCCTACATAATTTCTTAATGTTTATCAGAGATTTGTACTGCGTGTGAAATAAATAGCATTAGAGGTGTTAAGATTCAAGGAGACCTGAGAAGGCTTTACAGTACAATTTCTAGATCTTGATTAGTAGGTGGTGTCAGAGTGTGGTTCATGTGTGTGATCTTGATAAAAAGAGATGGTCTCTTTTTAATCCCCAAGCTTTTTACTACACCATTTCCCCCCCCTTCCTGCTTCTTCTCTTAAAGCAATGAACCCAAAAGCTTTGTTCTGGATATGTGGTGCCTCACAGAAAGTGATCCACTCCCTTTCCCAATCTCTGACTGTCCTGCAGTTTCATCTGAAGTATTTGTCCCTGAGATATTATTTTAACCCACTGAGATATTATTTTAACCATTTGAGATAACTGGCACAGCATAAGACCATTTTTTTTGCTTCTTTGACTAAATTCACCTTTTCAAGCCGTTCATAAAAAGGCTGTTTGCAGGATCAAGGCCCTTTACTTGGTGAAGAGGACACACCATACAATTCTGATAATTTTTCAGGAACAGATAGTTCAGCCCTACTTAAATATACTTCCCTGGCAAAGCATGTGTAGCCTTGAGAACTGATCAGCATGCCAAGTTTCAGTTATTAAATATGAGTTTGGATTGTTCAAGGATGAAAGAAAGTAATACTTTTTCTTGGCATGTGAGTATGTCAGAAACATCCATGCTAAATGTAATCAGACATGAAACAGAGGGAGAGAAATGAGCCTGCAGGAAAAAAAAAAAAAAAAACAACGAAAAAAACTTTTCTCACTTGAAGAAAAAACACAGCAGTGATTCAAAAAGTAGTTCCGAGCTGGTTAACAATTAAAACCAGTAGAAACTCTAATTCCGCGTGACAGGTCTGTGCTATTTTTAACTGTGCCATAAATAGATTGGTGAAGGATGTGGTTAGCCAGGCCAGAGCCGTGTTAAAACGAGGGTATTTACTGGGCAGCTGGAGTGGTGTTTCTCACTGAATCAAAGAGCCTCCTTTCTGGGCACACAGTGGTGCTTCCACGTTGAGGTGTTAGCAAAGGAAACAGCACGAGCCTTTTTTTCCCCTGGAATAGCCAGAGACCTGCCTCAGCTGGGGAGCCTTGAGAGCAGCCTCTGGACACCACCTGCCCTCTGCTTCATGTCTCTGCTTTTTCTCCCAAAAATTTTGACAGCCACCCATGAGGGTAGATCAGCCCCATCAGCAAGAGGACATGCAGCCAGCAGGGCCATCCCCAGACCCACCACAGCAGTAAGAAAGGCAGCTCACACAATTTGCTGCTTTGGCATTTCAGCTGAACTTCTCACTTCCTCATGTTTGCTCGCTGTGCCTTTGTTTTCCAGTCTGGAAATGCTGTTTTCAAGGGCTTTTGTGCCAGTTTTGTGCATTTTGCTGTGTTCTGATCATGTGCAAAATGTAGTTTTGTGTCTTGGAAGCCCCATGGTAGGTCACAGTAGCTGCAGGAAGTCTCCTGTGATCCAGTTTCTCCACGATTTTTTGTGATTTCTTTACCTCCCATGACATGGATTGCTGCAGAGGGTAGGAGAGGGGGGATTTGCTGTTTTTTCTGGTTGTGGCTGGGTGTTTGTCTCAGGCAGACACGCAAATCAGCCGTGAGCCCACGGTTTTGACAATGCAGCTTCACCCAGAAGTTACACCTGCCAAAAGACAAATGCCTGGGGCTGCTCCTGCCTTCTTGTGGCCACCTGCCACAGGTGTGGCCGCCCTTGGTGTGGGCAGCAGGGCTGGGAAGGACTGACCTCACCACCACTGCCACCACGTGTCCCTCGACCCCAGGATGTGGAAATGGGACTCCTGGTGATGGAGCTGTCGTTGTGGCTTCTGCACCTGCATTTCCCTCTCATGCACAGCCCACAAGGGGTGGGTGGTGAGGCTGTTCTTGCCCTGCCACACAGCCAGGAGGCAGCTGGGGTTGTGCCTGTGAGATGTTTGGACACAGACACCGTGTCACTGCGAAATGTGAAGTCACTCTGGGTGGCTTTGCCTCTGTGGCTGCCCATGTCATGGAAATCTGGAGGAGCTGGTTAAGGTTTCCTTCACACGACCTAAAGGAGCAGGAGTGCAGTGCTGAGGTGGGAAACGGGTTTGTTTTCCTCCCTTAGCCATAAACCTGCACAAATGCCAGCCAGACAGCTTTTAGTGTTGCTGGATTTGTCCTGCTAGACATGAGTGTCCTGCTGTTTGGCACAGCAGTGTTCCTGTCTGGTATCTAGTGAACCATCCTTAAAAAAACAAAGAGTAATAGTTTGGTGAAAGTGCAGAGCCGATAGTGCTGAGTAATGTATTTGCATACTGGCATATGCTCTATGAAAGTAAATAAGATTATGTCAAACTCCTCTGGAAGAGAGTTAATTTAACATCCTGGCTAAAGTTATGCAACCAGAGGGAGGCGGGGGTGCAGGGGGGGTGGATGTAATAGACTGGCTGATGAAGCCTGGGGGACAAAATGTCCTAGTGGAAATTGTATGTAGCACAAAAGAATGTAACATAAGAACCCAGCAGAAGAGCACTGATTCCAGGGCTGCTTATATGCACACACAACTGTTCTTCTGTTAGCATGGGACGATGCGAGAAGGGGAAGAAAAACAAAAATCTGCAAGAGAGATTTGAGATTTGAAGATTTCTCCTTCTTGCTGAGGTCTAAGTTGCTTCTTGGTCCTGATTCAGGAAAGGCCCTGCAGGACACAGAGGGTGTGAGCATGGCTCTGCAGCTGATGGAGAGTGGCCAGGGTGGATCTGGAGCTGCACGGCTGAGCAGAGGCTCAGGTCCTGTTTTCAATAGCTGAGAGATGATCCCCTCCCAAACACGTCATGGGCTGAGGAGCTGCAGCACTTCAGGGGTGTTTGGACTTGGAGCCAACCTTCCCATTGGAGCTTTGATTTTTAACAATTCGTTTCAGGCACTTGTTTTGAGCAAGTCCAGATTTTTAGGCAGCTCTGCTCTGGACTCTCCACAGAAGCTTTGTGTGGTTCATGTTTCTTTCTCTTTATTGCAGGCTTGGAGATAGCTTTGCTGTAGAGAAATGAACGTGCTTCTTGCAGTAAGAAAGTTTGAAATTCAGACCAAACCCTTTGAAGGTTTTTGTGCTCAGTATTGCAGATCACAGCCGACAAAGCTTTCTTCCTCTCTGCTGATAGTCACATGTCTCTAAATTCAATCTGACCCTCAACACGAAGCCCAAAGAGTGAGTTATTAAAGCCTGTTTGAGAACAATTTCTTCTCCAAGAAAATGTAAGCGTGGGGTTGTCAGGTAAATAAAGATTTGTGAACAGTTAGATCAGTGATACATGACCACAACATGGTGATGGGAGCATTTCTGTGCTATTTGATTCAGCATCAACATGCACACAGGGAAGAGATGTCCTCCAGCATAACCGGAGAGTGAGGATGGAAAGATTTAGGACACAATTAATATTTACAGTAAGGAATATGGAGTGAGGTTGGGAACTTTTAACACAATTCATGTTAACAGTAAGGAATAAGGATGGCAAATCCACCTCCAACAGCAATGGGCACAAGAAACTTGATGCTGAGATTATTATGTCACTAAATGCTCCTGCATGGTTAATTTGAGAATGTCTTTTGTGCAAAATTGACATAGGGCTCAGAAGCCTCTCTGTCTTTACCTAGAAGACTCTGAGCCTGCTTCTCAAGCTGCAGCGCAAGCAATGGTTCCTGTAGCTGTGGAACCTTCTGTGATTGAGGGGAAAAACCAAAGCTACACTACAAGGTGAGGTCTGCACTTGCAGGGGAGGGATTTGCACCTTCTTGCTCTAGATTTTTAGTAGTAATATATAATTAAATATTAAATACTTAATCTTTTTCACTGACTCCTCAGGAGGAACCCAGGCTGCAAGGGTCATCATCTAAGGTCAGGTAGGTGAAAAATTAAGGTGGAGATTATTATGGGATCCTTCCAAAACAGGAGGAGCCACGGGAGGAGTAAAGGCACTTCAATATCAAGGAATTTAGGTGCAGCAAAGAAAAGTAGCCAAAAGCACTCATTCTCAGCACCCAACTTTAAAGGGAGGCTTCAAGGAAAGGGGCAGTGAGTCCTGTGAGGGGTGGTACTGGGATAGCACATCCGTTGTGTTGTGAAGCCTGATTATGACAGAATCACCTCTTTCTGGGAGCAAGTTTTACCTTATTGGCGTGAATGATGTTCTGTCAGCACCCAGGGACACTCTCCTTGCATTAAGTCATCTGGCATGTGAAGATGGAGGCTTGAAAGAGAGATAGATAAAGAATTGGAGGAAAAAAAGCTAGAGAAAAAATGATTTGTCCAGTGGAATTTCACTGAACTTGAAACAGAAGTCTCTTGAGTCTGGGATGGCCACAAACTGAGAGCTGAAGCCTGTGATGGGAAGGAGGGAATATGTCCCTGAGCAGATGAGCTCAATAAAGCAAATAACTTCAAGCAGCATCTCCTTGAGGAAAGTTTCCCACTCAAAAATCAACCAGTTTTGACTGGAACAGCACCTGGGATTCAAAGAAAAGCATGGCCTTCATACTTCTGTGCCCATCCCCTGTCCTGTTGTCCTCTGTCCTTGCCTTGTTCTCAAGGGCAGCCCAGAAATGATAAGAAACCAGCTCTGAATTAAGAACCTGCCAGATTTTTACAAAATAAAAATAAGAAACGCATTCTGCTGGAGTGTTACATTTTCCCCTGCAATCTGTTTTCAAATTCTTGCTCACTTATGAGAATGCCTTGGGTAGAGGCTGAATCTGCTATTTGATAAACTTTGTGTCCATTTTGATTTTCATCCGAACTAAAAGTCTCTAGCTGGATATTGCCTGTAAAAGAAAATAGTTTCCAAGAGGAGAGAAGTCCTTTATCAAACATAAAATACCTCTGCAACCTGTGCCAGTGTCTCACCACCCTCAGAGTAAAAAATTTCTTCCTAATATCTGATCTAGATTTGCACTCATTCAATTTGCATCCATTACTCCTTCTCTTGTCACTACATCCCAATCCTGGCCCTACAGTGGCAGTTTCCCCTTGTAATGTGTCCCACTCAGTACCTGTACAAGCCACCTGTGTTTTATTTAGGCAGGCATTTACCTTCCTGAAATCCCTGTGAGGTGAAAAAACCACTTTCCTCTGTACTGATTCCTTTGGGACACAGGCAACAGATCCTTAACGAATGCTTAAGCATTAATTGCTTTAGGGCTAATGAGGCATCTGAGACGCTCATTAACCATGGCAAATAAATTTGTCCAGATTCTGGAAGAAGCAGAAGCAAATCTCCCCAATCTTTCTTTCATTTCCTGAAACACGGACCAGCCTATCTGCCTTTTTTTTTTTCTCCCTCCTGACACAGCATCATATACACTTTCCTCAGCTGTTTTCTTTTCCTGAGCCAACACCCTTCCTTGGCTGTGCCTGGCCATTTCCTAGTTCTCTTTCTTTCACCTCTGATTATTACAATTATTTTTAAATTTTGTTTCACTTCCTTGTCCTTTTTTCCTATTTTCTGCTTTTAACTGTCGTTTTTTTTCCCCCTCCACCTTTGTGTTTGTCCAGCCCACCTGATCTCCACAGGGAAAGCCATGAAATAAAATAGACATGGACAGATCTGTGCTGGGCCTCTGTTTTTTATGGACAAGATGTTCAAATCTAGCTGTAACCCTTTTCAAACGTGGTTTTCAGTGCCTTGGGAAATGTGTTGGCAAACCACAGGACACTCATGAGGACTCTCTGAGAGAGACCCTTGAGGACATTCTCACTGTCAGGAATGTGTTAAAGTTGTGCTCCTAAATACATTTTGATGGAGAAGGCTGCTTTCCTCACAGGGGACAGGATCCTTAAGCTTTACACTCGTGTGGCAGATTTGTAGAATCAGGCGAAGGTTTAAAGGCTGGAAAAGGCCTCTCTGATAATCTTGAGAGATGTCTGGAATGCCAGAGGTCAAAGAACCCCCGCTTCTCCTTTAAACAGCCAGTGGAGACACAGTTAACTTTATTGTGGCAGCTATCTTATCACCACCAAATAAAATGCTCCCAGACTGGTGCACGTCTGCAATTATCTGCCCGGCACACGAATGATATTTCTGCAATGTCATGTTTGTTGTCGTCACGGCGTTCATTTCCAGACTTAATTTCGGTTATTAATTGTGCTGTCGTGTTTACTGCAGCATCTGCTGCAATGAGAGCACTGCAGAGGAACAAGTCTCCTGCTCTGGGCAGTGATCCTGCTGTTAAAAGGAGAGAAACAGAGGTACAGGGCAGTGGAATGATGAAGGAATGGAGAGGCTCTGCACTTCCAGCTGGAGCAGGGCTGTGACATCAGAGGCAGCGTGCCTTGGTTTGACTGAACCCTTGAAGGGGTTCAATAAAAAATAAAAAAAATTTAAAAAGTGGTTTCTTTTGCCATGGATTACATAGGCTTAGTTTTTGTATTGCTTTATTCTATCTAGTGTTTCCTGCAATATTTAGAGGTAGAACACCAGAGCTGCTAAAGCTGTTCAAAGACATGGCCATGGAGTTTTGCAGCAATAGGTAGTTGAAATCTGCCTTCCTGATCCTGAATAAAAGCTGGGCTTTGAATGACTCTGCAAGGTATCAGATCCTGCTTCCAGGTGTCCTGTTTCCTTTTATTCTTCTTTATCTAAATTCTCCTTCATTCTTTACCCTCTTTGTTTTCCACAAACTGAGGTTTCAGATTGGAAGTCTTGCTTGCTGTCCATCACTTTTGACCAGTAAAGCAGATAATAAAGATTCTGTGCTGCAAGAACTCATCCACTTGGGCTACTTCCTAATTTTCCCACTAAAGCAAATGAAAAAAATCCCATGCAGTCTTCATGGAATGTCCTTTGGTGAGCTTTGCATGAAGCCAGAGGGACAGGCATGTTGCAAACACCACCCTGGCAAAAACCACCACTGCCAGCATCTCTTTCCTGCTGCCCTCCAAGCACAGCTGAGGACCCCAGATATGCAGGAGAGAAATCCTGGGTCCTGGAGGCAGAGAGGGAAAGGGCAAAGTAGCTTTGTGCCATGTTCTGAATCACAAATATCCAGAAAAAGTGCTGGAGGAACAACTTTTCATCCTGCCAAACTTCAGGAGGGGTGATTTCCCTTTTCTTCCCCTTCTGTAGCAGGGCTGATAGTGCAAGATCACCTGAAAGGAAGGCAGAGGACTTTCCCTTTGGTTGTGTGGTGGGTTTGGGTTGTGTGCCTCTGCCATGGGAAGATCTCAAGAAGAATTTCCAGCCCTGTGCATGGTGCTGCCCTGAGGCACCTGATCCTGAGCTGCTGGAGCTGAGTCTGCTTTACTCCCCAGTTTCTTGGGACAGCATCTCCATTTCTGCTCACAGACTTTCCAGGGGCAGCACTGAAGTGTTTTAGAAAATTGCTCTTTGTCATAGGTGTCTGCATTTCTGTGCTGTAGTGAGGAAAAAAATCCTCTGAACAGCATCAGTACCTGGGCTAGGCAGCGCTGTGTGTGTGACATAGTGAAGTGGTGACAGGGAGCTTGAAATCCAGGCAGAAAACCAGCAGATTCAGGGTGTATATCTATGCCCAAATAGCCAGCAGCACAGCAGAGAGATGGTCTGGCTTGCAGAAGGAAGTGTCTCTGTCAGCAGAGACATGGCACGCACACTCTTCGCCTGTAAGGATGCCAGGACCTGGTGTTTTGGTGTGCCCAAACACCAAATATCCCTTGCCTGGGATATTTAACAGGCAGCACAAACTTGCTGATGTGTGAACTTGCCCTCCTCATGCCAGGGAAGAGGTTTGGCTGCTCTGCTTGCTCCTGGCTTTCACAGATACCACTGCACACTTGGCAAAAGCCCGTGTGTGCTCCTGCAGTGACACACAGTCCTCTCTGCATGAGTTATGTTGTGATGGTTTATTATGTCTAGTAGTGAGTAAGTTTCAAAAGACTTGGAAGTTTAGTGAATCACTTGAAGCCTTTTGGGGCAAAACGATTCCTTGGCCAGGAGCAGTTTCCTGAGCCCTCACAAAAGCCTTGAGTGAGAGAAAAAGAGGCAAAATGTGAAATATGCCATGAGTATAGAGGTGGCATTCAAAACTTTCTGCTGCAATGCTGTGTGGTGGTCAAACATCCAGAAATGTATCCTTCTTGCCAGCTGGGCAAAACAGGCAGGGGATTGTAAGGATGCTTGTGGTGCACCGAGTCTGAGCCTTACTCAGGCTGGGAGATCACCCCATTACAGTCCAACCCATATCTTGTTTAACTTGTGGGGATGCAGCAACAGCTCAAAATGAACTTAGTGGAGAAGATGGCACCATGCACTAATTACAGCCAAGTATTTTGTACCAGGATAGAATTAGCCCTGACCAACAGCAAACATCTGCGTGCCATGTTAAGGTAAAAATGGAAACCCAGAACTCTTTTGAGGAAGAAACCTGGGTGAGGTCCATTCATTTATTACACTGAAGTCTCTGGTCCTGGGCCAGTTTGGCCCTGCAATGAGTTTGGCCCCAGTTAAACTCTTGGGTTGTGCTTCAGTGAGATGTACAGATATACTTAACTTGCAAGGCACATGCGTGTATCATTCCCTGGAAATTGTTAGGCACATACACTTAATTAGACATATACACCTTCGGATTATTTGTTGTAATGATTAAATCCTTACTAACGATTCTGATAATTAATGGGTAGCCTAAAAATTGCTATTTCCCCACGTCTTAAAATAAAACAGCGATGTTTTGAAATTAAATTCTTGAGTAGGAGGTGGATGTCAAAATACATGTTTAGCTACATGTAGTGAGGTTGGCAAGATACATTTTCAGAAGTAGGAACTTAAAATTAGGTCTTAAAGGCGCAGTTAGAAAGCTAAATAAACAACAAGGTTTTTTTCTGAGGCTGAGCACCCATGAGCTGCCTGGCAGGAGCACCAAATACAGATTTAAATGCTTGGATCATCAATGATCCAAGATCCCTTGATTTCCCAGCAAGGGTCTAGGCCTGAACATCCACGTTCACAGACACAGGCATTTTGGGTTTTGGAAAATTGATATTTTGGGTTTTTGAGAATTGACAAGCCTCTCCTGGAAGTGATGAGCAGAGGAGGTACAGGGACTCAGGCAGACTGGAAGTGGTATGCATTTAGGATGGGGAAACATATGTTTCTGCTTCCAGTTTTAAAATCCTCACGCATTCAGATTTGCCCTATGAGCGGTGCGGTTTGTGGCATCCTTAGAGATTCCCGTCAAGTCTCCACACTGTGGAGTGATGTTGGTGATGTTATCAGGAAGGAGGATGTTGTCTCATCCCTGCCCCAGCCTCCAGAACAGTGCCCACTGCTGCCTGGGGAGCCTGCTCCAGGAACAGGAGATGGAGATGGGGCTTTGCGTTTATGCACCCTCCGCTTTCCCACCAAAGCACAAAGGCGCCGACACACACACGCGCACTCCTCCTCTCACACGGCAGCCTCCCTGCTGCCTGCCAAGCCCATCGTCTCAGCTCCCCAGAGAAGGGTGGGATACTGATGCAAGAGGCTGCCTTGGATGGCTGCTCCCCTCCCTTGAACCAGAGTCTGATGACATGTCTGCTGAAATGCGTCAGAGGGCTGGGGAGAGAAAGCGAGAGTGACAGAGAGGCAAGCCTGGGTGGAGGGACTTGGTTTTAATTAAAACAAGTAAAGCCGTGTTTTCCAAGGCCCAGATTGCAGTTGAGCCTAGCAGTAGCTGCTGTGTCAAAGTGGATTTTCAGGTGGCTTGGTTGTTTTCCAGGGGATCCTCTGCTGTGGGAAAGCTGGGATGCCAGGGCACATTTGCCTGGGGACTGATGGGGTGCTCAGGGTGGAGGGGCCTGAGGTGGGACTGGGCAGTGAAACTTAGCTGACAGCCCCAAAACATTTCAGCTGCAGAACAGAAATGGCATTTTCCTGGGCTGGGAATGTGGGTTTTTTCACTCAATGTGGTCAAGAGGGCAAGAACACAAGTCTGGTCTGCACTCCTCACCAGTCACTGGGGAGCCCTGGCAAGGTCCTTGTCCTGCCACTGGCCATGTGGCAACACACTTGACTTCCCCACGTGTCTCTGTCCCCACCCAGCTCATCACCTGTAGTCACTTCAAGCTGCCCAAAGCCAAAACCTTTCTCTTTTAACATTTTTTGTGGCATGGAGCATGGTTCCTGTTAGAGCCCCCAAGCACTACCATGACAAGAGCTACATGAGAGAAGCAGAGGAGATGTCACAGAGCCTCCTCCAGTCCCCAGCAGCTTTTCACTCTCCCTCCACCCTGTCCCCAGCAGTGACATGTTCCTCTTGCATGGGATAACTTGCTGCAAGGGAGAGCTGGGGGTTCAGCTTGCTGCTTAACCCCAGTATCCAAAGTTTTTCCAAAAGTATAGGAAAATGATGGTGGTGTGTCCATGACTGTTTTTATTTAGGAGTGGAATTTGTGTTTGAGACAGTGATCCCGTTCTCAGGCACACCCGTGTTGTCCTTGCTGAGACACTTTCTCTCTGCTGTCATTCTGGAGTTGCTGGGGATGGACATTGCTGTGCATTCACCTTATGAGTCATGACCTTCATTGTGCTGTTTATCACTCTGGAAGCTCTAACTCCAAGGAAAAATCCTCACAGTATTCCAATTCATCCCCAAAAACCCTTCATATACCTCTGGAAAAAACAACAAATAAAGCTGGGGAGCTTTCTGGCATTAGTTTCTGAAGATGCCACAGGACGAAACCACTTCAGAACTCTACTTATCAGGATGGTGTCTGGAGACCTCTGAGTCCCATAGAGTTATGTCAGTGCCTGATTTCTAGATTTCTGGATTTGCTTAATGAGAAGCAGCCAGACAAGAACAGGACATGAACTGTCACAAACTTGCTGCTGCTGCTGAACACGGTAACAGGGCTGAAATTCTTTCAACAGACATTGGGTCTTGATGCAGGAAATTAATGAAGTTAATTTCGTCAAGATGCAGCATCTTTTCTTCAGCCTTCTGTGTCTGCTTGGGTCAGAGATGCAGCAGTAGTGACCCTGTTTAGCAGCAAGGATGGTGATATACACACTTATTGTATCCATGTGGAATCAGCCAGATCACCTGAGGTTTTCTCTCAGATCTCTGAGCAAAGCCCTGGCAGCATCTCCTGTGTCACACAGGCTCACAGGCTGGTTCATCTGCACAAGGATTTGCTTGAGGGTATTTCCCGGGAGCTTCTCTTTGGACAAACTGATCCACCACAGCTGCACACAGGCTGGCTTTCAAAATCCAGCTAGAAAAGGAGAAACCTTGCTGCTCTTACTCTGAGCCTTGGTTTCCCACCTTCCCAAGGATCAGAGCCCCAATTCCCTGTGGGAGGATGCCTGAGGGATGGATGTTCAGAGGTGCAGTGGCACATGCCTTGGTCTCGGGGACAGGTTTGTGCTGCTCCTCAAGTGCCACCACCCACTGTGCACGTGCCCTGGGCATGGTGATGTCCCCATCCTGCCAACCATGCTAAAAAATCCAGCCCCCCATGAGAAGAACAAACAAGGATTTGTTTCCTCTTGCTTTGGTGCATGCCTGGCATTTGCCAAGGAGGATTTTAATGCATTGTTTAGATAAGATGGAGAACCTTTCCTTGAGCCAAGCCAAATCTGCTCTTTCAGACAATAGGAGGGATTTCAGGGAAGTGAGCTGATGGTGCAGGTCCTGGGAACGTTCTCAGCTGGAGTCTTTACAGCAAGGAAGAGCTAAAAGCTGCTTTTCCCTTGCAGGTGAAAGACCATGAGAAAATAGTTGCAGGACCAGTGGATGCCCCCAGGTGCCTGTGTGGGTGACCTTTTTGTGGAGAGGCTGGTCTGGACTGAGGGATGCCCCCAGTCAGGGTGGCCCTGGGCTTCCCAGCTGTGGAAAAGCAGCTTTTTCTTCTATGATTGTGCCAAATGTGCTCCCCTCACAGACCTCCCGAGGGGGCTGAGCCTCTTGTTGCCTGCCTTGTCCTTGCCTTCCCACTCTCTCCTTTCCTTTTGGCAGCTGGACAGCAAGGGAACTCCTTCATTAGCTCACCCATGGCCTGGAGGTAAACTCCCTGCTGCACAGAGAGCAGCCCCAGCTCGTTACCTACCACACACAGAGCAGAGGCACCTCCGTGACAGGCTCTGCATGCACCTGAGCCAGTCATTTCACACCAGCAAATCACTGCTAAACTCCTGCCTAGCTGTTGGTTTGTCTGCTGGCATTTTCTACACACGCTGCTGTTTGTCCTAGAAAGCCTCTATCTGCTGTACCTGATCTAGATACAGAAATTAAAACCTTTTCTTTTTTTTTTTTTTTTTTTTTTTTTTAAATTTCCAGCGATTTTTACACCCACCAAGCAGCAGCCTTGAAGGTTTGTTTTGAAACTACAGCTTTGCCAAGCTCTCAAGAAAAGTGTTTAAAGGGTCTGCTTGCTGCTTTCTCTCTCTCCAGGTGAGTGCACTGCCTGTTCTCAGAAAGGACATGCAGGTGAGTCCTGGGTCTGACCCACTTCTTGTTTCCTTTGTTGCAGGTGAACAGGTACTTGCCAAAGTGACTTTGAATAAGGAATAATTCCTTGTCCTTGCTGAAGAATACTCACTAGGTCAGCTGAATATTTACCGGGGGAAAGCATTAGGACTATTAGGTGCCAAAATACAACGCCAAAATGCAAGAGCCGGCCCACGACTCTCCATCCTACAAAATTACATGGTTCATGGCAGAGGAGGCAAAATCCCATTAACTGAGCTGCACAGTTCCATGTCTGCAACACAAGGCTCAAACAGAAGCAGGGCTGAACATGATTTGCCCTTTGTACTCATGGCTGGGATTGCTGTAGCTAAAAGGCTTTCTAATATCCACATTGTGTGAAATTATTTCTCCTTTCATTTGAAGTGGCTGGAAAGGAAAGGATGCTGCTGGATTGTAATGCTCCCCTTCCTAAGTGATGAAAAAAAAAAAAAAAACCCAACATCTAATTAACCTATTCTTGTGCAAAACTTCAGCACTTGTCTGTCCCAAACTGTGGCATTTGGGCTTTCTTAGAGCAACATGTTTGTGGGAAATTCCACATTGTTTGACACTTTTAACACAGAAAGTACCACCACCAACTTTTTAAGAAACATAACTATTTCTTACGTGCAGCAGAGGAGAACACACCCTGAAATTCCCCATGAATTTCTTGTTCTTGCCCTGACCCTGCATTATGGTGGCAAGTGGCTTTTTTAGGGATTGGTTTTGGGATTGGTTCTGCAAAATGGGATCAAGGCTGGGGATGGCACTGAGCTGTGTGGTCAGCACTGCAGGGAAGGGATCCCTCACAGGCTGGAGAACTGAGACCCTGCAAACCTCATGAAAGCTCAGCAAGGCCAAGAGCCAGGCCCTGTGCATGGGCAATCCCTGAGCAAATGTTATCCTGGCTGATTAATTATGGCTGGTGTGGCCTCTGGGGTTGTGGTAAAAGCTCTTTTTCCACCTGTGCCCGGAGCACAGAGGTGTGAAATTCAACCCAGTGAAGAGGATGAGGGCAGTTGAGCTTTGGGTCACACCTTGGAGTCAAAGTAAAAGCAGCTGATGTGTCCTCAAGTCACCTCAGTGCTGCTGGTTTATTGCTGAAGGCTCACAGCTGAAGTCAAATGCTGAATGGTTGCCAAGGACAGCATGTCATTTTGAATATATGAAATTATGGGAGAACTGCATTGCAAGCCTGTTCCTGCAGCTTTTCCTCACACAAAACATGGGAAGTCTCACAGCAGTGAAAACCTGTACCTCTGAGCTTGGTGGGTAGCATTCACAGCCTGCTGAGTCACTGTGAAAGACCAGAAGTGCTGTCAATTTTCTTTGAAGATGAGTTAAAACAGAGGCTTCCAATGCGAAATGCTTTGTAAAACTTGTTTTCTTCTTCTGTTGTGAATAAAATAATTTGCTACTGCAGGGCTGTTCTTGAGTATGGCACAGCTATAGTGTTTCATAAAGAATGGCCTGTCTTTGAGGCAAAAGGGACCATTGTTTCTGAAACTTCCCTCCCCTCAGAAACAAAAGAAATTTCATTAGCTAGAATGCTTTGACATCTTATTTGCAGTGCTGTATTTCAACTCTTGTCCCTGTGATCTTAATTTATGAATCACCTTTTGCATTTCCAAAACTTTAGGTAGTTTGTAAATTTGCAGGGCAGCCAGTACCCTAAATGGAATGTGGGTTACTCTGTATACTAAAGGGATATTATCAAGAGAAGGAAGTGTAAGTGGTTTTAAAACATGGTAATCAATAATACATTAATTTCTGGAGTTCTGCAAGAATGTAAGTGATTGATTAATCTTGTAATAAAGACTCATTAGTGATTTATTGTCTCACCATAAAACAATAACACGACAGAGTCTGGTGCCACTTTATCTTGGTACAAGAGGAAAACAAGGAAACAGAAATGTTAAAGAGATTTGAGGTGTCACGTGTGTCACCTCAGGATGGTTCAAAATGTGATGACTGTACCTTTCTAGGTCAGATTCCAGCTGCAAACATGCTAAAGGCTGTGAGGAAAGATAACTTCATGGAGTTAATGAGAGAGGGTCTTTTTTCTTTCTTTTTTTTTCTTTTTTTTCTTTTTCTTTTTCTTTTTCTTTTTCTTTTTCTTTTTCTTTTTCTTTTTCTTTTTCTTTTTCTTTTTCTTTTTCTTTTTCTTTTTCTTTTTCTTTTTTCTTTCTCTTCATTCTTTTGTTCATTTCTTCTTCATTTCTTCTTTTTCTTTGTCTTCAGTCTACATATTTGCTTTTTTGGGCCAAATCAGTCAGATAAAAGAAGATAGAAGAGATATAAATTTGCTTACCAGAGGGGGAATTTTGTGAGTTGAAACAAGTTAAGTGACTTAAAATTGAGCAGTTCTTCTAGAGCTTAACTTCTTATGTAAACAATATTGATGGCTTTTGATTCAGCTTGTTCTATGTGCTTTTAATCTGTGAGAAATTGCAGATTGATACTAGTCTGCACACAACCTAGAGACCAGTGATTTACCACCAAAACAACATTGCTTTTTATGTTGTAAAAATAGGGAAAAAGATTGAAAAGTACAAACATTGCTTCCCCCATCCACTACCAGTTCTATTCATCTCCCCGTGGCTGAAATAAACAGGCGAAAAACACAGCATTCTTTTCCTTATGTTATGCCATATTTGATATTTCTGCACACAGTGCTTGGAGAGGAATCTTGGCGATGCTGTTCCTATATTACAAAGGCTCTGACCTCGCCTACCATATAAAACAGAGCAATAAAATCTGGGAACAAAATGTCTGAATAAATAACAGGCAGTTCTGTCCCCTGAGAAATGAAGGTCGGGCTGCAGCTGTCTGGGAATGCTACTGTTCGTGGAGTCCTCCTCCTTCATCTGAAGGGAAAGACTTCCTGGGCTCTTCCAGAAAAGCAGGCAGAGGGAGAGGTTGGTGAAAACTCTTGTGTGTAGAAACAGTGAGGTTGCAACAGGATGGGATGGCTCCAAGCACTGCCAGCCCTGGCTGGGGTGTGGGAGCAGCTGGGTCCAGGGCCGTCTATCCACAACCTCCTTCTCTCACTGCCCACCTGCAGTGCTCACAGACTGACCTCAGAACACTGATGATCATCAGGGTGATGGCACAAGAGCTAGATAAACAGATAAATTTCATTATTCCTTGGACACAGTGGAGATGGGAGCCCAGGCATGGCTCAGAGCACAGCACAGATGTGGGTGGCCCAACTCACCTTCCTCCAGCACAAGCAGAGCTCATCTTTTCTCATCCAAAAAAGGTCTCATTGCCACTTCCAGGGTCTCATCCCTGGAAGTGTGGATGCCTTGCTGCAATTTTCCCTGGTGTTTCTGCACATCATGGTTTGCCGCTGGCTGCTCCTGGGCTGTGCTGTCTCTGCCCATGACAAGTGGCAGTGGCTCCTTTTTAATTTCCACAGGGAAAAAAAAGTGAAAATTAGTCCTGGCACTGTCAGTCTGAAAAGCAAGATATAATATGATATAAGATATAAGATATAATAAGATATAAGTGTTATTCTGGCCTTTGATAACATTAGTCACCTGCCAGAGATGGAAAGGCTTGTTACAGTGTGCAGAAACATTCAGTATTGTAGTACAAAAGACACTGTTAAAATTAGTCAACTGGAGTTGCAATAAAACTCTAACAAGAAGCTAGAAGTTAAAGAAAGCAAATTCAGCTAGGACAAACTGGTGCAAATTGGAAGGGTTGGAAGGAAAACAGTTCTCTCCTGTTCTGTTCTTGTATAGAACACAAGGCAACTCAAAATTTAGGCAGACTCCTGCTTGTAAGTAATTTTATAACAATAAGCACACAAGTGAGGTGAACTTGGTCATTCCTGGGCAACTGTGTTGTGCCTCTAACCAGAAAGGGCTCAGTGCAAGGATGGACAACACTCAAATACACGGGGCTGCTTTTATATTAGGATATTTGCAGGAAAAGCACAGGTCTGGTTGTGTTGCTCTTTCAAAAGAAGTAACTGTTGGGTTATAGCTGTGCAGGACTAAGATGTAAATCAGGCAAGATTGTGGTGAGAGCTAATCCATTCTGTTGGATTAAATTAGCTGAAAAAATTAGTTACACAAGCAGAAGGAGGAGTCAGCTACTGCCTCTGACAGAGGGTATCTGCAAGGGGAGAAATAATAACACATTTATCTCCTTTCCAGCCTTACCCACTGTGTGATTCTGTGATTCCTCCAAGACAAAGAAACGTAATTATGGAAAATCCACTCGCTGCCAAATTAATAAGACCAGCTCCATGGCAGCGTTTTGATGCAGCAAATTCAGCTCTTTTGGTTTCCCAGTATCAGTTCAAAGGTGCTGAGGCTGCACAACACAACGTGTTGATCCAGCACAAACCTCCCTGCTGCTCAGATCAGGAAAGGCTGGGGAGTTGAAGATGTAGGCAAAGCTTTAAGGCACAAAATTCCCACTTGCATCTGGTGTCACAAACATCCAAGCTGGGGTTGTATTTTCTGTTTACTGGGGGGGTTAGCCCCATAAATAGAGGTGTGATTGGGCACAGTCAGGGCTGATCCAGGCTGACTTTGTGGTAGTGGTTACCTGGTACTGATGCCTGTGCAATCATGGACTGGCCTTCTGGGCAACTTACAGATACATCCTGCCACCAAGGAGTTAAATTTAAAATAAAGATTTGCTTTGGGGAAATTGCTACCAGACTTCTTTTGTTTTCTTTTCTCCCCCTAAAAGTTGACAAAACTCACCTGTTTCATGATTTTGGTGTATGTGCACCAAGCTCTTTGTCTTCAGCTTGTTAGAAGATGCACACATGTGAATGAACTTTGTTGTGAAAGTCCTTTTATGAAAACACTTTAAAGTCATATCCAAGTAAAAAGACACTTTTTTGTTAAAGGATGAGGATTGTAACGAAGCTAAGAAACATGAGGGCAAATCATCCAGTGGGCAGGCAGAAGAAAGGTTTTAATCTTCACCCAAGGTGTTGTGGTGAGGCAGAAGATTTGCTCAAGGCAGAGCTTGAGCTGTGTTCATAGTGAGAAGTTTGGAATTTCTTTTCCCATTGAGCAAACATCTCTAAGTGCCCTGTTACTCTGGGTTTCACTCTGCTACTGTCTTGTCCAGCCTGTGAAATGAAACAGGACATTGGGGACTGTTAAGGAAGTGATGCTGTGAGATGGGTTGCTTCTCCTGACAGGGCCAAGCACTATTTGGCTTCAGGCAAAAAGCTGAGAGTTTTGCTTGGGTGCAAGCTCGCAGAGCATACATCACTGCAAGGCATCTGGAAGGTTTTCAGTCATCCCTGCCTGCAGCCAAAAAACACCTTCACCTTGTGAATTATGTACAACCTAGATACCTCTGCTCTGTGGCTGCTTCTGCTCAGAGTTCTGGTGCCAGCATGAGGGAGGGAGGCTAACAGCACTAGAAACCTCATCCACCTTCCTGCTGTTGTTTATTTTATGTCCCTGTGTAGATCCCATCTGGGATTGGGCAGGCAAAGGAATAACACTACTGACACATGTCAGCTCTGCAGGTACTGGAGAGGGCTCGACCCTAAAGAGCTGTTAGCACAAACCAGGCTCTGCAGCCTTGGACTTGGTGACTGATGGGCAATCAACCCCAGTGCTGCAGCCAGGAATAAATGTTCCCACTCAGGACATTCTTCTCCAGCCTGGGGATGCTGCTCAGGGTGCCTGATGGGTGCCTCAGCCCTTTTACAGTGCAAATTTTTTGAACAAGTGGAAGAATAACCAGCCAAAGTCTGGCAAAAATTTATGGACGACAAATGAACCTGCAGAATTTTCATCCATTTTTGTTCCCTGGTAAAAGAGGGTGAGAATTTTAAGCCAGGTCCAGGATTTTCCTCTGACAGCCCTTAGTGGAGGCATCTTCCCATGTCTCCTTGGCACCACAGCTGGCTCTGCTTAGATGGTTCCCAGAACTCTCTCACTTCAGTTCTGGGGTTTTTCTTGGCCATAACTGTGGCCAAGAAAGTAATTTCCTGGACAGCATTGGAGTTACACTGGTGCCCATCATGGAGCAGGAGAAAAACTGATCTTATGTTAGGACTGGGCACTTAGAATTAGTGTCAGATCTCATCACAAGCTGCAGGAAATGCAGTGAAAGTCATATCCCTGTTTCGGTTTCCATGCCCTGTTCAAAGGTCAGAACTGCCTGCCCTTGTGTAGTGCAAACTCCAGAGCTTTTCCTGGGAACTGATAAAACACTGTGAAATTTCAGTGTCCTGGAAAGAGCCTTGGGATGTTGCCTGGGAGTCCACAAAGCTCTTTCTACCCCCAGGGTGATAGGCTGGAGGGAATGGAATAAGGTTCCACAACTCAGCCTAACACTTCTGTGCCTACAGGAAGCACCTCCAGCTTTGCTCCCTGGGGGAATCTGACCTGGGGCAAGGGTGGGGGAAAGCAGGGAAACCACAGCTTTTCTGAGGAGAAAGTGAGATTCCTGAGAGACCCAGCACACCTGGGAAACCTCTGGCACCCCCAGGCAGACACTCATTCTGCCAGCCTGCAGCTGGTTGCTGCTGGGTAAGGGAAAGAAGAGTTTGTGCAGCAGCACCAGTGGCCTGCTGATCCATCAGGGGTATTTTAGAGAGGCTGAGTAGCTCAGAGAAGTCATCTGCAGGTCCAGTGTTGTCACTGAGGACTAGAGAAGGAAGCTCCCCACTGCACCCATGGTCCTGTCCTGCCAATGTGTTTGGGGTGAGCCCAGCTGGCTCCTGGGCACTGTATGCCTTGGCAGTAATTCTCTCCCTCCAATTAGACTTAAAGGCTGTTAGTCTGTTAATAATACTGACTTAATTTTTCCCTCTCCTGCTATCTGGCACTGGGCATATAATAAAGAAAGTAAATGTTTGCTAAGCAAGGAAGTAGGGCAGGTGAGTTTACATCAGTGATGCTCTCTGGGACACGTGTGGATTGGTGGCATTAAAGCTGCTGAGGGACTGCATGACAGACAAGTGTAGATTGATCTCTGCTCATGTTTTGGGCTGGCTTTTGGACTGGAATCCCACCCCACTGATGGTCACAGGAAATCTGTGTGTGTGAGAGTGGCCATTGATTTACACAAGGAGCTCTGACTGTGTGAAACAGACTTAGGATGTCAGGCAGGACTTGGAAGGGAAAGAGCTGCCCTGATCCAGCACGTGCTGATAAAGGATCAGCTTGCTCTGCTGCTACCAAATCATCAAGGCACCAAATCTCAGAGCCGTGCATGCAGCAGAAGTTCTTTCTTGGGGAAGGGGCTCTTCACCCACTCTGCTTGTGGAGGCCAAAAAAATTAGGTAATGCTTCAGGAGAGAGAAAGAATTCCCTCTGCTCGTGGCAAAATATTTTGAAAAAAAAAGGAGGAAAAAAAATTGCTGATCCCTAATGAGGGGAAATATAATCTATATTTGGCCTCATTTTTTTTTTTAACAACTGAACTGTAGGTTCTTAACAACCTGTTATTTCCTATACTTATGTACATTCTTACGTTTCAAGTGAGCCTCACCCCTTCCTTTAAGCTGCATATTTTCCATTTTAAGATTTCCTGTTCAAGCTAAAGGGCAAAGATCTTTAAAATATCAGCACGAAGCTGCGCTTACTTGCAGTGTGTAAAAGTTGACTCCCAGCTCTTGGTCAGGCTGTCTCACTTTCTCCTTATCAGAGAAACAGGTCCTAAGTTCAATGTCTCTGGCTCTCTAACTGATGTGCTGGACTAAAGTCCTGACTCCTGGGCAGCCAGGCAGGAGACAGCAGAGTAATGTGTGTCTGTGTTTGATGGCCGTTATTGTTATTGGAAGCAGGCTTGTCTTCAGGGTGTTACCTTTCCTTTCTTTACCTTCTCTCTCTCTCTATTTACCTGCATCCATTCACTTTATTTTCTCCATGACAGATACAACCATGCACGAGCAAGTGGAGGGACAGGGCAGGACTGAGGGGGAAGGAGCACATGCAATGAGTGGATGCAGCACCTGAATCTTTATCTGTGCTGTAAACATTGCGAAAGAATGAACAATTGAACAAAAGCCAGTAACACTCGATTGCAGGTTTTCAATAACAGCTTCTGTGTTTGAATTTGGGCCAGGGGATGCTGGACAGATCTCATGTTGCTGTTGATAATTGCTGCCCTGAGATGTGCAGGATGTCTCTGCTTCAGTCCAAGCAACTGAAGAATGAGTCTGGACTCTTCACTTTTCGGTCTTGAGGTTGTTTATTAATTCTTATCTATAAAATTTTCTTTCTGCCCAGCCGAGATCTACTCAGCAGGGCAGCCACAAGCACTCTGACCAATCCTGAAGCAGTGTTGTCTTTTTATACTACAAACTACATATAACATATTTACACTTAATTCCCAATACCTATCACCTATGTTAGACAATCCCAAAGTGCCAACATCACTGCAGAAGAAAATGGAGAAGAAGAAGGAGAAAGGCTAGACATGCCCAAGTCCCTCCATCTTGTCCCCATAACCTCCATACCAAAAATCCGAAAATCTACATTTTCACCCTGTGATAATTTTATTATTACACCATTCAAACCTGTGTGACTTTCTGGTCCTCATACAAAGCTGGCAACTTGCTCCAAGGGTCGTAATCAAATCCCCAGGTGTTCTGGGCAGTGTGCCAGGGTCTCTGAGCCCTCTGACAGGGTTCTCAGCAACTCCGGACATCCAAAGGGATGTGCTGAGTTCCAACAGACAGGGAGGCAGGGACAGCTCTGTGCTGTCTGGAGCCTCACAGGGTATCCAGCTGCAGGTGTGTGCGAGAGCAGCAGCAGGAGCCCCCCAAACCCTGTGTGCAGGGGGATGGACCCTTTCCCTTCCCATCCCCTCTGTGCCCTGCCCCGCCACCAGGACAGTCCCCAGGTGGTGCCCACAGCTGGGCTGACAGCTCCAGGTTCAGCTGGATCCTCTGTGGATGCTGTGGTTGTTTCTGCACCAAGGGGCATCTGCTGCCTTTCCCCTGCTGTGAGGGCTCAGCCTCCCCCTGAGGTCAGGCATCAGTGGCTCTCCCTGGGGTCTCTCCTGCACTGCCCTCACAAACAGCTGCCCCTGATCAAATTAGCACCAATGGAACCAAATACATGAGGGAGAGGATCGCAGTCTGCAGGGAGCTGACCCTGGCGTGGGCCATGCTGCTACTGAAGCACGTCTCTGGTGAATAAGGTTAAAAGTAGCATGTGAAGGGGGAAGGAGATGCTGGGATAATCTCGGGTCACAGCTGCTGAAAACTGTATTGGCCTAAAGACTTTTTCAGCACAAGGTAACTTTCCCCCCTCCCCTTTCTTTATCTGGAATTTCTTTTGGAATATTTCCTCTTTTTTTAAACAAAAATAAAATTTCTGTCCCTCTCCTGGATCAAACTTACTTTCTGTCATCGCCTTTTTCTTTGTGGAAATATGCAAGAAATGAGGTGGGAGGTGAAGGAGTCACTGGAAGAAGAGAGCAAATTCCTTTTCAGTCTGTTCTCCAACCATTTCCTATCCTCGTCTGCTTCTCATGGTGCCTAAATGCAGCTGGAACAAATCCTGCAGGTACCACCAGGACATGGATAAAGTGATGGCAGACACACATTACATAAAATGTCCCATTTTGGAAAAGGCTTTTCCTTTCAACACAAACTTTCATGAGTGCTGCTGCCTATCTGCCTCTCCAAACAGAAGTTTTCTGTGTTGCTGATGAGGAGGAGCTGGGACTTGTATGACTGAAGAGGCATAAATTCCTAATCTTCTAACAAGCTGAAGACAAAAAGCTTAGTGAACATGCAGAAAGTCATGAAACAAATGAGTTTTGTCAACTTGGAAGGGGAGAAAAGAAAAAAAAATGTCTGGTAGCAATTTCCCCAAAGCAAATCTTTATTTTACCCTAATTTGGGTATTACAGAGAGGTGAAATGCCTGGTAAAACCTGACCTTACAGACGTGTGTCCATAACCTGACCTTACAGATGTGTCCTCCGTGGCTGGGAGGAATGATGAGGAGGACTCCATTGATATCAGAAGGCCAATTAATCATTTCATTATACTGTATTATTCTATACATCTAAAACTGAATCTGCCAAGCACTCAACCCTGCACACCATGGCATGGAATCTCGTGACTGTCAGCTGACATGGCTGTGACAGGCCAAAGAAAGAAAACACCATCACTTTGGGTAAACAGTCTCCATATTGCATTCGGCTTCTGCACAAACACAGGCACAGCAAATGAGATAAGAATATTCTTGGGAAGAACTGTGCCTTGCTTTCCTCTGTGAAGGGAAATGTGGGGCTATAGTTTAGCTCCACATATAGTCACAGTATAGTCTCTGAGCTCCTGGAATGCAGTGCCATGTGCCTTGGGCTGTCTTCTTGGCTGGTGGAAGGGGTTTTACTCGTAAGGGCAGAGCCAGGAGATCCACAGGAGCAGTGAAGAGTGAGGGGCAGATTTGCACTCAGAGTGTGAATTTAGGAAGAGCCCCACAGAAATCTCTGGGGCCCTTGGGGTGCAGTGTGCTTCGACATGGACAGGAGAGAAGGGCTTAGAGTCCTGTGCCAGTGACCCTGCAACCTGTGGTGACAGCAGACACAAAAAAAACCTGTTCTTAGAGTGTCTGGTTGTGGTGGGCATCCCTGCAGAATTAAAACAGCCCTGCCAGAATGCTGTGTAATGCCCAAACTGGGTGAAACGTACATCACACACAGTTGTGCCAGCAAGATAAAGCAGATGCCCCCTGGTACCAGCAGTGCTGTGGGTACAGCTGATGGCCATGGAGGGACAAGCAAACCCAGCCCTGTTGTGTCTGCCACGGCTGCAGTGTTGCTAAAGCGCTAGAAAGGTCAGCAAAGTCATCCTGGAGGATGCAGTCCAGCCTTCTCTCTGCTCATGGGAGACACAACACCCCAGGGACACCCTGTCCCTGCTCGGACCAGGGCACTGGGGAGAAGGTGCTTGCTCCATCCAGCTGTGCCCCATCCCAGAAGGATGAGGGTAAAGACCTGACAGTCTCACCAGCCCAAGAGTGCTGTGACTGACAAAGTCTGACATGTCCTACACATTTTTTTATTAATATTTTGTTTCAAATTATTTGTTTTCTCCTTTCTGTTAATCTTTTCTTCGTCTGGTACAGAATTCTTTTACTCTTTTCCCCCCTCCTTGCCTTCTCAGTTAGAAAGCAAGCAGCTCTTTCCCTGATACTTCTTTTTAAAAATTTCCCTACAGGTTTTCATGGTCTCTTGTTCATTATTATTAATAGGGCTAGCAGGACACATTGGGTCAATTTCTGTTTCTCTTGAAGTGAAAAAAAAACCAACTTAAATATCTTTATTCTAAATGACTTGTTCCTTGGAAAGAGGAAGAAAAAAAGAAATTTTTATTCTGGAAAACTTCTGGAGGTACCCTTTTTGTTTTTAAACAAATTTTCTAATTCTTGATAGTAGTTTTTAGCATTAGCCTGTCTCAGGAAACTGTCTGCCTCACTTCCAAATGAAACTGAAGGCAGACACCAAATTTTTGAACTTCCAATGAACTAGATTAGCACAAGTTGCCAAGCAATTACAAGTGTTACTCTTCTTTCTCCACAATGAATTGATATCAACAAGTACCTGCCTGTAAATGTGAAATAATCAATCTTGACAGGAAAAGCAGCCCCTTAAGCCCTCTGTCTTAGCTTCAAAAACGCATCAGCTGAAGGCCTGAAGCCTCTCCTGTCCCACCAGTTTTCCTTCCACAGTGGATTTCCCCACTGCTCCAGTGTTCCCTGACCATCTGCTCTTGTCAGGATCAGCAGAGTCAGAGCCAACGTGAGTGTGTAAAGAGATTTTGGGTGGCTCCTTTGTGTTCTCAAGCCTTGAGTGTGAAAAGATCTACCCAGATGCTGCCCGCAGGGTGTGGCGATCTGGCTGATTAAAACTCCTTGGGGGTGCAAATGAATGGCAGAGGCACTGGAAAAAGAGGTCAGGCTGTAAACTCAGGAGGTAAAAAAAAGGAGGGAGAGGTGGTTTTCCATGGTGATCACACACTGATGGGTGGTGCAGAGCTGGAGCTGCACCTGGAAGCCACTGCAGTGGCTGGAGATTCTGCTGGTGCAACAAAGGGAGACTGTGGAGGGACAGCAGACCCTCCTGATGCTGAGTGTGCTGGAGGACACAGATATGCAGAGGTGAATTGAGTTCTCCAGTAGACGCTAGGGAGGTGATAAGGAATGTCAGTAGATCATTTATTTTCATTTATGGCTCAGGCCTATCTAAGGCTGCTGATAAGGTCATTGTTTCCCTTGAGTCACTGTCATCAGGCTCTATTTGTACATTTACATGATTAAGCAGCAGGAGAATCTAGCTTTATCTTAATTTGTATTTTTATGGCCATGTCTTCCTTGTATTTGCCTCTGCTTCTGTCTGTGCCCAGAACTGGAGAGAGCAGAAATGTCTGATCAGCACTGTGCTGACATCCCCAACTGATTTACTGCAGGGCACACGTGGAAACCTGCTGCAAAACCAGGGCTCTGTACAACAGGCATCTCCCAAACGCCAGCCTGCGAGGACAAAGTGATTATTCCACCTCCTGGCTGGCAAAAAAGAGGCAGAAATTCCACTTTCTCCCAAGGCTTGGCTTGTTGCATGACTAGTGCATGATGAATGGACGTCACCGGCACATGACAGACGTGCGTCTGGCTGCCCTGTGCAGCAGCCTCTGACTGCCTTGTGGAATGTGTTCTAGATGATTGACTCAGGGCCATAAATGTTTATTAGCCCGACGGGCTCCAGAACAATCAATTAAGTCCTTTATTAAAACCGTTCATGAGAGGATCCTCCGCACAAAGCAGTACCAGCGAGGACTTGTCTTTCTTGGCAGCCCCTGTCCACCTCTGCCAGCTGGGAGATTCTCTGACCATGATTTCTGCAGGCTTGGACAAGCTGCCATGAGTAATGCTGTGGTTCTGGTTAAAGTTTGTCACTACTCGATTTAACACCCTCTTACACACATGGGAATGATGTGCGTCTCCTCTTTTTTTTTTTTGGGGTGTTTTATTTTTTCCCTTTCTGTCACGTGAGTTTGGATCAGAACCAAGTCTTTTTTTTGGTTTTTTTTTTCTGATTTTAGACGCTCCCCACTCTCACTCATAACAGGTTTGCATCAAAAGAGGGCTCTCCTCCTGGTAGTGAGGCAGCTCTGGTGATAAGAGAGTAAACAAATAAAATTACACTACACTTTTCCTGTGTCACAGGACTCCTGGAGTCCTATACAGGGCTCCACAGTGAAAATAAAGGATACTTTCAGTCTACCTGAGGGCTGACTGGCCAGATGGAATTTTGCATGGCACACAGGGACATCTCCCTTCACCTGCTAAGCCCACGGTGCTGAAGCAGCTTTGCCCTGTAATTTTGAGAGGAGACAGAAAGGCAGACTCCTCATGGTTAAATTTGTTTCCTCGGCTGAGAGCTCGGGATGCAGGAGCTGCCAAGGCATTCCCTTCCTCTAGGATGTGGAGCTGGAAGCCAACAATTTGCTTGGAATGCCTTTAGTACAAATCTTTGGGGCTAATTCAGGCATTTAAGCTGATCTTATTCCACGTTTTTTTTTTTTTTTCTCTTTATGTAAGTATCACTGTTTTTCTTTTTGGATAGTATTAAATTATCTGGTCTTGGGACCAGGTCTATCTTGGAAAAATCCTCCTCAGCTGATCCTTGCTGGAGCTTCTTATGATGCAGATTTTACTACGCTTGAGATTTGCATCCTTATAGGTCACTCTCCTAATTTTTTGGTCACCCTGAATTTCAGGTCACCCTGAATTTTCCAGATTCATCCTGCTTTGATTCTGGAAAATGTCTCCTATATTTACGTAACTGACCTTTATGAGGCAAGCAGCTATAAAAGTGGACATCAAAGAAACTGAGAAAGCTGAATAAAAACCCAGGGGCTGTGGTTTGACATGTCACAAGGCCTGAGATGTAGGCAGAGGAGAGTTTGGTTTAATGACCTCTACTCCCCTTTCCTCCCACACAGGCAAGAGACGTTCTGCTTTGTTTGCTTTTCTCCAGAGTACTTTCATTTAGCAAACAAGGTGATTAAAAAAAAGAAAGGCTGGGGGAATATATCCTGTTAGACCTAAAAGAATTTTTTAAAAAGCCGTTTTTAGTCAACTTAGAGTACTTTTAAGGATAAAAAGCAAATTTCAGCAATTTTTTCAGCAACCTTTTCGGCAGCAGGATTTTGTTGAGTGAGGATTGAGGCAGGAGGCCGCATGGGCACACAGGGTGAGAATTCCCTGCTGGTCCCTTTTTTGTCCTGGATTTTCCACCTCTCAGCTGGGAAAGCTACAACAGCCTGCCCTAGCCCAGGAGGAGCCTCGCTGCTCAGCAGTGGATGGGAGGAATTATTGTTTTTTACCTGCTGATCGCTAATTGCCGGCTTAATCCCGTGTTTGTGTCGCCGCTGGGAGGGAGCCAGGCCCAGCGCCGCCTCACAAAAGGGACCGTGGTGTGTTTAACCGGCTTAATGACCGTGTAATTACGAGTCTCCCTAAACGCTCTTCCACAATTAGAGCTCGTCACATCCCCGCGACCTGACAGGATTCTAAAGACGTAATTAGAGGCTTGGCAGCAGCGCTGGTGTTGATCTTGAGGCGTGAGGGGAGGAGGTGAAATCGCTGTGAGCAGTGTGTGTCTCGCTCCTACGAGTGTCTTATTTTACCCTCTCTGCGAGCAGATCTCTCTGTGCAAGAGCCCTGGCTGTCACCACAAGGCTGATATGCCTTCCCAACTCCTTCCTCCTTCCCCAGGAATTCCCTGCAGGAAATCCCTTCTCTGCCTGAAAAGCTGGAGGAGCCAGGGCCCAGACTCTCCTGGACAAGTTGGGGAATTTGGCCTCACGAATGCAGTGAGGCAACAAAGCCCATCAACTTCACCCTCAAGGCAGTGCCTCCATGGAATTTATTTGGTTTATAGATGGTAAACCCCTCATGAATAAGGGATTCTGCTTGTCACAGAATTCTAGGATGGGTTTGGTTGGAAGGGACCATAGTGGGTGATCTGGTCCCACCTCCCTGCCCCAGCAGGGTGATCCCAGAGCACGTGGCACAGGGCTTTGTCCAGGTTCTGGAATATCTCCAGTGAAGAGAAACTCCACAGCCTCTCTTGCATTCTGTTCAGGGCTCGGTCACTGCACAGGAAAGAGTTCTGCCTCATGTCCAGCTGAAAGTTCGTGGGTAACAATTCCTGCTCATTCCTCTTGTCCCATTGTCCCTGCAGAGCAGAGCCTGGACCCTGCTCTGCCCCACCCTGCAGAAAGGGACACCCAGGGCTGAGGCCCCCCTTATGCCCATATCCATCTATCTATATATTTATCAGAAATATGTACATTATATTTACATATATATGACAAACACACTCATGTTTCTGATTGTTTCTGGCAGCTAAAGGGAGCAATAAGTAATAGGCTGAATCATACATTCCCCTCTTCTTTTTATTCATACTCCCTCTCAATCTTCCCTGACTCTACTTTAATGGTTTTTTTTTTTTTCCCCACATACCTTTTCTCTTCACTCAGGTTCTGATTCATTTAGTGGAATCACTCGGGCCTCTGAGTTCACCCTCTTCCTTTCACTGGAGACACGTACAGCCACCACTCCCAACCTCATGCAAGTAGCGTTGCCTCACTGCCCAAAACAGTTTACTCACGTGATGGAAAATTGTGACACTTGTGAATTTTGTGAATTTTTTCTTTCCTTCTTTTAGGAGACCTGGGAGATGCAGCTGCTTATTTTAGTTCACACTGCCTTTCAGCTAGCTGTTTAATAACCAGCACACTCCACAGGAGCCTGCTTATTGCTAAGATTTCCACATTTCTTCACACTCCTCTATAACGGAGCTCTTTCTTTTTCAATGTGGTGTGAGCTGCTGTTAAGGGATGAGTTTCACTTTGGAAGGCCTGTGTGAGCCTTGCAAGGAGATGTTACTTCTAATTAAATAGCTGGGGGAATTCAGCTGTATTTTTTGGTAGGCTGGGTTGGGAGCTGGTTTTGGGGCTCTTTTTGGTTTTTTTTGGTTTATTTGTTCTTTTTCTCCCTCACATGCATGGGTATGTGCCACAGCACTGGTAATTTATTATGCTTGCTTAAAATGTGTAGCATTCACTGTATTTCTCATTCTTTTTTTAATTGGATTGGGCATATGCTTATGTGGTATCCAGATAAGCAGGAAGTTAGCAAGCAAGCACATTAAGGTAAATTCAGTGTAAATAAAATGCATCAGCAGCTAATTTAAAATGATGAAAAGATCCAACAAGCATGTGCTGAACTTGAAAGGTACCTGCAGGTGCAGCTAACTCTTTATTTTGGTGTCCATGACTTGGCTGGAAACTAGCCCATTTGAGATCACATCACAGAGGCTTTACCCTGGCTTCCTCCTCCTCCTCCTCCTCCTCTCTTTGAGAAATCAGAGGCCAAGAGTGGAACCAGTCCCTAACTGGGGTAAATCAGACTGAAGAGTGAAGAGGAAAATGAGAGTGCCAAACAGTGCACCCCCACCCCCATTTTGAAGGTTTGAAACTACATGAGAATCACGCCTGCAAGGGTAATAATCAAAATATCTTGAGGGTGCCTAATTCCCAGAAATTCCCACTGGAGACAGGGATGAGGGCACTCCAAAAGGATGCTGCCCTGAGGAGGCACTTCACATGCCACTGTGGAGCCCCCGTCAGAGCTGGAGGATGAAACCAAATCCCTGGAGGTGTCATTCTGTGCTTGAATTAAAAAGATCTCACTCCATTCCAATCCTCCTTGACCAACTCATATTTTCCATGAGGTCTTTCAAAAGCAGCTTCCCTCTGTCCCAGCCCACCCTCACACCTGGGCCCAAAACCTGGTCCTTTCTTCCAGGGCTTGTGGAGGCTCTCTCAGGTGAGGAAATGAGATCTCTGGAGGGCCTGTGGCTTTTTCTTGCCAGCTTCTCTTCTCTGTGCCAGACCAAAAGTTGTGGATGGAACCATTAAGAGCTTCTCCACCTTCAGCACAGGTGTTTTGTCAGTGATTGTACCTGGGATTGCACTGGACAAAATCCCACCAGTGCAGCTGTATAGCGTTGCTTGCTGAAAAAAACCCAAACAAAACAAAACAACAAAACAAAAAATCCAAACAACTGTTTCACTGAAAGCTCTTTGTTGGCAGCTTTAAGCACTCATGAGGTGGGGTAAGCACCCTGGGTTATCCACCTCTGCAGTGTTTTCATCTCTAGGATGTATCATATGATATAAAATTTGTTCTAAGGTGCCTTTCACCAAACTAAATAAAACTTTAGAAATGGCAGTATATTGCAGGAGGAAGCAAATGAGTTCTGGCACAAGAATTGGAGCTGCTGAGACCATGGGCTTTGGCAGGGCTTGGCAATGTCCCTGCTGTAGCTCAGAGTGATCCCAGGGCTGCTCTGAAATGTGCCAGGCTTTGCAGAAATGCTCAGACAGGCCATGGCATTGCCTGTCTCACCCTAAACACAGGGGAAGAATTCCCCTTCTGCACTGGGGAAATCTCTTACCTGGCTGAGAGGAAGGAAAATGAGCCTTGGATGCATCTTTCAAGGAATTACAAGGGCTGGATTGAGCACTGGAGAGGGGGAAAAAGGAATCCAAACCTGGTCTCTCCAGTTACAAAGGACAAGATTCCCCTTGTTTTGACAGGAAGCAGGAATGTGGCTCTGGCTGATCTTACCCTGTGCCTTAACACTGGTGAAGTGTTTCCTGTCCATTTTTTATTACTTAAAAAAAAAAAACTTGACTGGTCCCTGGAGGAGGTGGAAGCCTTCTCCATGGGAACAAAATCTTTTCCCCCAATCTTCACTCCTCACCGTATCAGCTTCCTGCTTGGTCATCAGGAATGTAAATAATCAGCCATTTTCTGTATCAATAAAGATCCTTTTCAATGTAATGAGGTGCTGGGCTCAGCTATGTCAGGACTTGATGAAGCGGAGGCTGATGTTTCTCTAAATCCTGCCCAGGGCAGTAAAAATAAAGCTTGTTCTAAGATTTCAGTCAATTTCCTTGCTTCCTTGCTCCTAGAAATCTTGTTTTGGGCATACCTAGGCTGTGAAAATTCCTTGTTTATCCCTGCAGAAATCCACTAACAAAGAACTCATATTTAAGGTGATGAACTGAGAATTTTGCTGGTGTCTTTCATTTGTTTCTTCTTCTTGTATAATGAGGGCCTGACACCATAGTAGTCACCATTATTAGAATTAGGACTTTTCTCCTTTCTTTGTTTATTTAAAAAAGAATAAATAATCTTTAAGACATTAGATTTAGACTGAAGACTGTCCTCCCCCTCCCCACACAAACACTCTTTGTTGAAGGGTTTTTGGAAGGTCTGAGGAGCAATTATTTTGAGTTCTTAATTCTATAATTGAAGGTGTTGAATCTTTAACAAAGCCTGATTTTATTAAACTTGTGAATTAGCCCTGACACTAAAAAGTTGTTAACAGCAAACAGAAAGGGCTTCTTTAGAGGTTTCAGTTGTTTTTTTTTTTTTTTTTCCTTCCTTCATATCTTTCATTTTGGTGATTTTGCTCATCCTCAAATGGCTTGGTTACTGCTCCACTGCTTGGGTTCCAAGGTGCAGCAAGCAGAGACCTTTTGTAGGGTCAGGGAATTATGTAGGATTGAGCTGATGTGCTTGGACTGCCTGTGATGCTGGGGCAGGGCATGGAGAGCAGAACCTTTCAGGCCATTCCCGAGATTTCTGCCTGCAAGAAACAAAACACAAACCACCAACACAAAACTCCTGCCCCAAAGGAGAGAGGAAGTGCTGTACTGTGTCTGCAGCAAAATTAAAAAAAAAACAAACCAAAAAAAAACCCAACAAAAAAGCACAAAACCCCCCCAAACAAACTAAAAAAAAAAAAAAAAAACAAAAACCAAACCCCCCCCACCAAAAAAAAAACCAAAAAAACCAAAAAAAAAAAACAAACCCAACAACCCAATCCAGCAATGTATTTAAAGGAATCTTTGGAAGATGAAGTTTAGCTTCGAAAATCAGACTTTTGACCCTCCCAGAATATAAAACCTATGTCTGTTTTCAGCCCATGAATGCACATGCTAAAATGTTTGCCTTTTTTAATTTTTATTTATAAAATCCAGTCCATAACAAGATTCATCTGTTCCACCAGGCTTTTTAGTAGCCAGAAGGGTTTTTTATTGTTGGCGAGCATAAGTTTACAAGGGTGGAGGATCATCTGGTTTTGTGGCCAGCTGTTGGCCATTGTTAGGGAGTATTAAAAAGTCTTTGTACGAGTGCCCAGATATGTGTTCGAGGGGCGTGCCATTAATCAGCTTCTAACTATGGGAATAATGATGAGACATCTAAGGAAGACATTTCAAAGTTATTAAAATAGCATTCAGGTGGGGAAAAAAATAATTCCTTCTTCTGCAGAGAGTCTCTCAAGTGTCCAGGAATGATGCACTAACCAACTCCCCTGCCACCAGCCCTCCCCCCAGTCCCACAAACACACAATATTGTCCTTTAAACAGTGCTGTCTGTGCATCTCCTGCTCTGTCCCTTTGTAACTTGTTGTGGCTTCATGGGGTTCAGTATGTCGACAGAGATCCCCACAAAATGACCTTGGTGGCAATGAGAGGTTTCAGGTAACATGCTTTGCCTCTCATTTGCTTGGGACAATATGTGTGCCAGCAGCGGGTAGAGATGCAAAGGCTTGATAGAATGTCTGAGCAGGGAAGAAATGCTGTTTGCTGATTCTTCACCTTATTTATATGGCTGTGTTGTCCCAAAACTTACATCCCACCCACTGGTGGCCGTGGATGTTGTGTGGCACCTGGAAAAGACTTTCATCTGCTAGGGTGAGAGGTGCTGTTTTTGGGAGGGACCACACAGGAGAAATCCTCAAAGAAGCAGGCCTGTCACCCCTGAGATGTTCTTGCTTGCTCTCTGTCCTGGCTTCCAGCAGCTTTTGGAGTTTCCAGGAATGGCCCTGTTTATTTATCCCTGGAAATCCTGCCTCCACAATGCACACAGTTCACTCTGACCCTGGCTGGTGCTAGCTTCCTTCAAGCCATGAGGAAGGTGCACAGCTTCTACCAGAACTGCCCTTTCTGCTGCCAGCAGAGTGGCTTGAGTACATCTCTGTTAGTGGCATCCACATAAAATAAGATAAAAAGCAAGTTCTTGACAATTCCAGGTTCCAGAATGTGAGAGTACTAAAATTTAAGGAGATAAAGGACCACACTTCCACATCTGTGCTGCACACTGCAAGGTGTGTGCTGCAAACCCCTGTGTGAGTTCAGGTTAGAAACAGAAAACTGGAGGAGTTCACTGGGATAAGGGATTATTTGGAAAGCAGTCCAAAGGGGCTTGAGGATGGCATGAGAGCATCATCTGTGAACTCTTGGATTTTGAGTAGATGTGTTCAACGTACCCTCCAAACTCTATGTTTGCATGGGAGACTGCAAGGGACAGGAACAGGAATTTACACTGTGGATAATGCTTTCTGAGCTGCTGAAGCTTGTGTACTTTTGCTAAAGTTTGACAGGTTTAAGAAGCAAAATCACTTTGAATAGGTTGTAATGGTTTTATACTGTCACAAAAGACTTTGGAAAAGTACCTGTCGGCTGCATGGGGACATCTCCCAAGAGTCTGGAGGATTATCAGGTCATGCTGTATGAACTTTATCAGTGGTCTCCTCCTGATTCTGCTTTAATATTGTCAGCCCTTGGCTTTTAAAGCTTATTACTCAGACTATCCTCAAAAAACATAAGATTGAGAAATCATGAGGTTTAAAAAAAATGGTAAATTGTGTGTTCTTTTTCTCAGCCTTGAGGGTTTATGTTTTCAGTCTTTTCTCTGCAACAATGCCGACTAGAAACTTACTTCTAAAGCACTGGAAATAGGGAATGTTTGCGTAATCATATGACTCGAAGAAGTAGGACCTTAGGAGAAAAAAACCCCAAAAAACCAAAACAAGTCTAGAACTGAAAACTTGTGATACAATCTCCAGGAGACTGTGATAAAATCTTCTGGAGATGAGTTGTCCAGATGAACAAAAATAAGACATCATGTGAAAACAAAAGTTGTGAATTCCTATTTGCCCTCTCTGAATAGAAATCACACTGAGATTTTAATGAATGTGAAAAGTGGGGAAAATATGTTTAAGAATAAGCACACAGACATTAAGTTAATGTTTTGCCCTTTGCTGTACACCTTTATTCCTAGATATGCTTTTAGTCCTGTTTGTTCCCCTAAAATGAAATAAGAGAAACATTAAACTCAATGTCCAGACATTTATAAGGTGTGAACAGAGCATTGAAGTCAAGGGCTCAGGGCACTGCATGGCCTGGCTTCCATGAGCTGTTCTCTTTGGGTTTTGCTCTTTTTCTTCTGCTGCTGGGGAGAATATGTGAGCCCAGTGTTTGCAAATAGTCCTCAGATGAACCCACAGAGAGCATCTCAGTAGCTCTCTTAATGTCACCTACTCCAGATGTCCTCCCCAAACCAACAGACTGTCAAAGAAAATATCTTTATAGCTTGCACAGACAGCAGAATCCCTTGATTCCCAGAGCCCTTGAACAGACTCTCACGAAGAACTAACAACGAGGCACGATTTTTTGCCTTTATATTCAAATGCATGTTATTGTTCTGCAGTTACATAAGCCAGCCAGTCAGAGGACAGAGACAAAATCATATGACTTATGTAACTAACCATTGCCCAATCCTGCAATGAGATCTGTGTGGCCAGGCCCCCCCCATGCAAAGCCCCATTGAAGTCCAGACAAAGATCACTCCAGGGTTGGAACCCAACATGGTAGAATTTATGACTATTTGCAACAAGCCACTCACGAAAAAAACTGAGAATTAATCCCTGAAGAAACGGGTGAATCTTTTTTTTTTTTTTTATGTGATGAACAAATACATTTTATTCTGTTTGTAACAGCTTTGTGGATAATTCAGGATTCAGAAAAGAGGCAAAATCCATCAAAGCGAATAGACATTAATTTCTAATTATATGTCCGGTTCTTCAAGAGGGGCCAATACCCTTGGGCAAACAAAGAGAGGAGTCTGAAGAAAACAATTTTCTGAGAAACAATCTGTTGGTTCTTGATAACTCAGAAATTCATCTGAGGTGCAAACACTGGCTGAAATGGTTGAATTCAACAAATAGGGTCCCAAATTCCAAAGCAGCCAGGATCTGCAGTCAGATGCTTCCACAGGTCACACGAGAAAACCTCCACTGCTGGAGGTGCTGGTGTGGCCTGTTCCAGCTTCCCAGTTTGGGGCACTTTGTTGTGTCTCAAATTCAAGCAGTGAGAACTCTTTCCTGCTGCTGTCACTGAGCAAAACCTTGCAGGATGCTGGAAAAAGCCTGAAATGCCCTCTTCTAAGGAGGGGGAGAGTAAAACAGATGGAAAATGGAAATATAAGACTGAAAAAACCCCAAAGCTCTTCTTGCCTTGTTGTACATTCTCAACCACAGCCCAAATTGGTGCATTTCTAGGAAGAAGCCCCCAGACTGCTGGATTCACATCACTGTCCCTACCACTTTCCAGAACTGTAGCAGTGAAAAACTGTCCAAAGATCTAAAACTTCTGCAGTGCTGGGGCCTTCTTTAAAATGCTTCAGGTGTGATGACAGCTTGCCTGGGGCCTCCTAAATCTTGCCTTTTATCCAAGAGGCTGCCTGCCACTGCCCACCTGGATGCAGGCAGAAGTCCCAGGCTGGGATTAGGCTGCACACAGAAGAGTGTGACAGTGTGGCGACCAGCCTGTGGCAAGAGAAGCCTCCTCACTGGAAAAGCTGCTTCCCAGTGCTCTCCTTCAGCCTCCATGAGCAGTCCTAGCCAGTGCAGAGTTGTTTCTAGGAATTCAGGGAGATCTGTGGCTCCCTCTTGTTCTGCCTTTCTTCTGCAACCTTAGGCAGAGTCAGTGTGCTCACTGCCAGTTTGCACCTGATCATGAAAGATAACAAGATGCTTCCAGCCCATGCCTTCAACTGGAGAGGTGGGACAGGGCATTCTGATGGATGATTACAGCTGTTTCTGCATGCCTGACATGAGCTGGTCTCTTGGGGGGCTGGGCCCTGGGATCTGCTGAGGAAAGGCCAAGGCAGTGATAAGAGTCTGACACTTATTTTTAGGTGCTGGCTCCTCAATGGCCAAAAAGCTCCACAATTTCTTCAGGCTGAAAAAGTCCTTGAATCAGGTACACAAGGAATTAAGGGAGAAGTGAATGAACCACCAAGGAGTTTGCTCCAGTTGCTTCCTCTTGTCCCCTTCCACATTGTGCCAAGGGATTACAGGTAGGGGTGAAATGATTGATGTGTTCAATTTTTCAAGGTTAGACTCTCTTAATAAATAACCCACTATGAACTTGGAAGTTCCTATCACCCGTTGAGATTTTGGCATTAAAAAGAGTGTGGATGATTGAACTTTTTCCACACTGAAAGGTAGAGGAACACTCAGCACCCCTTTCCAGATCTACACAATTTTCATCACAGACACCACTCCCTGCCTCCTTCAGGCCAGCTTCCAACTCCATCATGCGGATTTGTTTACAGAAACTTTTCAATAATATCTAAACTAAAAAAAAAAAAAAAAAACAAAAAAAAAACCACTTAAAAAACCCTCCACAACCCAAAAAAGAGTCATTATTGATAACAAAATGGAGGACATGGAGGTAGACCCGAGTCTTGCACACTCTTCATCACTCGTGTGCTCTCCATGCAAAGACCTCACTGATGCCACTGGAGCTGAGAAGTGCTGGAAGACTTTTTCTGAGAGCACACAGTGCTGTCTGAGCTTTGTCCCAGTGAAATCGGTTTCAGGGCAGGGAAGAACAGATGTGAAAATCCCACCCAAAAAGGGACTGTTGTTTGTGGATCCGGCTGACCCACCACAACCACATCTCGCCTGCAGAGCCCCAGCAGCATTGTTTTTCTCCAGCAAGCGAATGTTAACCTTAGAGAAAAGAGCCCCAGACTGTTAGCAGAGACACTGGCTGCAAATGCGTTCCTCTCCCTGTGTGTTCCCGGCCTCATCCCTTTCCCATGGAAATGCTGCTCTGCAGCTGGTGCTGCTGCATCTGCCCATGCTGGTAAACCCAGCGGAGCCCCAGCGTGGGCCGGAGCACTTGTCATGATCATCTTTGCTCTTTAATTGCCAGCACATGCCCTGGCACGGCACGGGCTCGCCGCCAGCCAGCCCTCTCCAGACAATGCCTGGGCACACTTTTGTCTGGAGGGGGTCTCTGAGGGACAAGGATGAGGACAGTGCCATGTCTGGCTGTGTGGACATGGAGGGAAGGTCCTGGATCCTCTGAGTTACCACCTGTCCGGAGCAGGTTCACACTCTGGGAGAAGCTGAATCACAAAAAAACTGTTTTGGCAGCAGGCTTGGGATGCACTGCCCTCATAAATTTCGGCAAGAGGGGTGGTTTTAAATCCCTCCCACTTCCCCATCAGCCTTCAGAATCTCCATCACATATCCTGCCCTGGGGTTTTTGTTTGCCGAAATATTTATTCCCTCCCTGTTCCCCACTCCTGTCACTGAAGTTCAGATTATCCTAGATCTCTGACAAGTGTTTGCAGAATGGTTTTCCTTCTGGATTCCTGAGGAAAACAATCTGGAGCAGGTTTTGGTTTCTGGTGTCAGATGCGATCCACTACCCTCTGTTGAAGGCCCTTTATCCTCCTTTGGAGTTCTCCTCCTAGGGTTCCAGCTGTGTCAGTGCTTTGAGTTTGCTTGGATACCTAACCTGGGCTGAGTTAAAATGTATGAACACTCAAAACCAATTACAGTTCCTGTACCGAGAACCCTTTGTTCTAATTACAAAAACTCCAGGAGGCTATGGCAGATCTGTCAGCTGAGGCTGGGAATGCAAACGTTCCTTTTTCTTTTTCTCCCCCCTCCTCTTTCTTTCTCCACGCCTTTCCCCCCACCTCCCCTTCTCTAGTAATCAGGGAGGCGGGGAGGCAGAAATCTCAGCAGGAACAGATTGAATACATTAACATTTGGTTGGTTTTGTATTGTTCTTTAGTGAGACCGCAACTTATGAGGCTGTTTTAATAAATGTCTGGTCAGGGGCCAATCAAAAGCTGCCAAAAATGGGTGTAGGGACGCCTGTTTCCCACACAGTCTGCTCTTTCCCACCCTAATCACTGGAAATAAGAACGCCTAATAACCAAATGCCTTCTTTTCCCTATTTATCTCCTCACTCTCGGGGATTTTGCAGCCCATCGTTCCTAGACATGAGCAAACCTAAATCCCTGCTCCAGCAGCTCCTCTCCCAAGGCAAACTGAGACCATCCTGTTGGACCATAATGTAACATATGTTGAGGGCAGATGCTCATCTGGTGTAAATTATCCTGGGGCTGCTCAATTCAATGGAGCTCCAGTAAGTGAGATCAGCTGAAGACCATACCTTTGTTTTATTTACAGTGGTTGAAGCCAGTTCCTCATAGGACATGGATGTGCAAGGACTGGGAGTTTTCTCTGCTTGATTGGCACCTTTGGGGGAAACACTGAAATGTCTAGATGTGTTTCAGCCTGCTTTCAGCTGGAAAGTTTTATGGAAGACTTAGCACAGTGAGTCCCTTTCAAGCCAAGGAACATATATTTCTCCAAAGGTGAGGTGCTGAGGAGGCTGGGCTCTGCCTCAAGGCATGAGGGAAGACAAAGAGGGAGACATCACAGTGGTGTCAATAAAAATAAAACAAACCTGGCTTCTCCAAGATGCAACTTCCTTAAAAGAGGCTGAGGGGAAGCTGAGGTTTCTTCACTCTCTAACAAGGGGTGCTTCCTGCTGGGCAGCTGACCTCATCTCCAAACCATCGTGACTGGCCATGGCAACAGGAGATCCTCCATGGGATTTGGCTCTCTTGTGCTGGTGTGCACACCCAGAGGGAGAGGGACCACAGAAGAAACCCTTTCCACAGAGTCTGCAGCCTGGAGATGACCAAACACATGGCCAAAAGACAAATCACACAAGCTGAGTATTACAACCAGGGCTATGTAGTTGGTGAGATGCAGAGAAGTCAGGTATCCTGGTATTTACCATATCTGGGTAAATAGAGCAAAACGAAATGCCCTGTTAGCCAAGTTCACATGACACAACACTGAGTTTTATCTTTCAGCAGCAGAGCAGGACACCTGATGGGAAGGGGAGAGGCCTGTTAACCTCCAGGTGGATGATTTTGGTTTGTGCTAGGCTGTGCTGGCTACTGGGTGGAAAACAATGCCAGAAAAGGAAAACAAGTGCAGAGACTTGAGCTTTGAAATTTAATTATTACAGCATGGCAAACTACATGTGAAAGAAAAGGAAAGGAGAATGGCTTTAGCTGTTGAGGGTTTTGGAGCTCTTATCCTTTTAGTAAAGGTGTGATGGGAGTACCAACTGGAAAATGTATCAGTGGGAAACAGTCAATGAGAATTAGCTCTTTTTGAGACACTTTATAACTTCTTACTACTGTTAAAAATCTGGGGCTAATTAAGTTTGTGTTAAACTTTTGTTCTAAAACTGCAAAACATGTGGAGCTTGCCGGGTTGTGTTTGCTGAAGGGAAGGTTTGGCTGCATGACAGTACCCAAACACACACACATCCCTGCCTGCCGTCCTCCTTTGCAGGGCTGTAGCAGCCCAGGGTGAAGTTTTTAAATGGCAAGTGTCTCCATGGGCTGATAGCATGGCAGGTGGGTTATGCAAACCCTGAGGGATGGAAATGTGCCAGTGGTGCGAGAGCGGGGTGCCTCCAAACCCCAATCTGCCTGTGCAGTTCCTGGGAGGACCTTGGTGCACGAAAATGCCATCTGCTGAATATGTTGAGGCAATCTAGGCAGGGAGTTCTTCATCCCCCAGGGAGGGAAAATTGGGAGTTGTGGGTTTGTGTGCCACACTTCGTGTGTGCCACATTTTGTGCAGCTCCTGTCACCCACTCAGCAGCAAAAAGGGAGGGAACCTGAGGCTGATGACACCTGAACAAAAGGAAAATTCACCAGGAACTGACAGCAGTACCTGAAATGTCAGGGAGCAGCCAGCCCGTGGTGCAAACAAGGCTGTGGTGGTCATTAAAAGCCCCTGGGCAGTTCTGTATACCTGGGTGGTGCTCTCTGTGGCTGCACAGACTCAGAGGTTTATCCAGGTTCCAGAAAAATTTGGAATTGCTGAAATTATAGAAATCCAGACATCTAAAAATCCAGGTGGCTGCACTGAGCAGGTTGAATTGCCAAGCTGCCTCCCATGACCCCTCTCAGCTGAGGAACATTTCAGCCTCCTTCTCCTTCTCCTTCTCCTTCTCCTTCTCCTTCTCCTTCTCCTTCTCCTTCTCCTTCTCCTTCTCCTTCTCCTTCTCCTTCTCCTTCTCCTTCTCCTTCTCCTTCTCCTTCTCCTTCTCCTCCTTGTGCAGGAATAGTTGGTGTTGCAGTTTCCTCTCCTCTCCAGGCAAACCAGCAAGGAAGGGATCACATTCCATCCAGCAGATTTGTACTTTAATGTGTGAAAGAGACTTTGCAGATGCTCCTCCAGTGCTGGGGAGCAAAGTTACAAACATCAAGGCAGGGTGACAGCCAAGCTCTGCTGGTTACACCCTGATGTGTAAAATTATTTTCCCAATGAAAGTTGAGGGGCTTAATGTGGATAATTGGCATTGGACCTTTGCTCTTTGTCCTGTTCAGCTCCAAATTTATATGAAGTGGGGGTAATATTTTCCATTGTAATAAAGAATTTATTAGATCAAAGTCCATTTGGTCTCAGTGGTTCTCAAATACTGTTTAGTTAAATGTGAGTGATTATAAGAGTATCTACATGGAAGCAGAAATCAGAGGCTCTGGCCTTTCCTCTTACTAGTCTGATTTTCTGTCTGGTTGCAGTGTTTCACTCAGCCTGAAAGAATGAACCTAGAACATGACACAGTAAAACCATAAGCACTTGGAAAAACAAACAGAAAGTCCAGGCAGGTGAAATCCCTCACAAATGCCCTTAAACTCCATTCCCCTCCTCATTCTTAATTCCTTGAAATAACCCCACAGGATTGCATAAGCAATAAACAATGCTTAAGTTTGTGCCCAACAATTGTCACAACTTCCCTTAAATGCATTCTTATTACATTGTGTCCTACAGATTGTGGAATGGGAAATCACAAAGTAAACCAAACACAGTGATGGGTTTTTTTTATACTCTGGCTAACATTTAACAGAGCTTTGCAGCAGAAACAACCTCAGGATCAATCTCTGCCCCTCATCAACATTTATGGGTGATTTCCCTCCACAGGAGAGGAGGCCACTCAGCCGCCCAGCAAGGAGCTGTGAGCTCCTGTTTTTTTAGTAGAAGAAACCACCTCATGGAAATTCGGAGTCTTCTCAAAGACTTCAGCCCCCTCAGGGTGAATGTGAGCTGCTGTGATCACTGCCACTGTCCTGTTTAGCCCCAGGGAGGGTGGCACTAAGGCTGAAGTGTCCCCTTGGTCGCTTTCTGTCTCCTGACAGCCCTGACTGTGCTGATGCAGGTGAGGAGGTTCCCCTCCAAAATGCAGGAGTGACCAAACCATGGCATTTTCTGCTTCTCATCTGCAATGTCCTGGGCACGGATGGAAAAAGGAAAGCTGAAGTGCTGCTGCTGAGGTTCTGACTGCTTTGCTGGTCAGAGCAGATTTAAAGGAAAGAGCAATGCCACGCTCTTCTCAGTGCTGCAGTTGTGGCAGATGCTGTCCAGTGTCACACTTTGGAAAGTTCACAGCTTGTGTGCAGTGTGAAAACAAGCCTAAGAAATTGGAAAAAAAGCCAAAACACCTTTTAAGCTTTTTGACAGCTGTGAATTGTGAAAGAACCAGAACTCAAATTTCTGCTTATTTCTGTGGGAGCCTTGTGGGCTGGCTGCTCTTTTGATCTAATTACTTTTAATCAACAGGCAAGATGTGGGTCACATGCAGCTGCACTTGAGATTTGGAGAGAAAAGCCTAAAGAGGGAACACAGTGCTGTTTCAGCCTCTCTTTCTTGGAAGGCAAGTGATGTTATCCCCTACGAAACTCCAGAGCAAAGCCCTGTTGTGCTGCCTTACACCTGAAGCCAAGCAAGCCCTTTCACCCTCTTTGCTGCACCAAGCACATGAAACTCAGGTAAAAGTCACTTTTCAAAAGCTGTGCTAGAAAGAATATGTTAAAAGAGGTTGAAAAGCTCTTTCAAATCCTCTTTTTCTTTATCTTATTTTATTTCCTATTTTATTTATTTTATTTTATGTTATTTTGTTTTATTTTATGTTATTTTATTTTATTTTATTTTATTTCCTATTTTATTTCCTATTTTATTTTACTTTATTTTCAATTTTATTTATTTTATTTATTTTAATTTTTATATTTTATTTTATTTTTATATTTTATTTTATGTATTTTATTTTATTTTAAATTTTATTTTATTTTATTTTATTTTATTTTATTTTATTTTATTTTATTTTATTTTATTTTATTTTATTTTTTATTCTTTTCTCCTCTGGGCCTCCCCAAGGTCTGACTCTTCCACCAGCACTGCCAGGCATATATTTGCAGTTGCATCATATGCAGCAGATTACGGGGCCGGTGGAGCTCGGCTGCTGACCAAGCTCGCTCTGCCTGCACTGGGATTCCACAGCCAGCCTTAAATATCCCGGTTATTTTTATCCTCCTACGTAGCACCGCCGGAGCCCGTCCCACTGGTGGCAGGGCAACAGCTACACAATGTTTCCCTTCAGTCGGGAAGGGAAATGGAAAGAGTTCCAGGCTTCCTGATCACATGGTGCCTGAAGTCAATGAAGAAAATTAGGGAAAAAAATAAAAAAACAACCCAAAAAAAATCTCCAAAAAAAACCCCAATCAACCTCCTCCCTCCCACTTCTTTGGTTTGTTTTTTTTTTCTTTTTTTTTTTTTTTTCTTTCTTTTGTAACAAGCTGGTCCAGCTTAACCCTTGGCACAAAACATGCCTAAGAGAGAGCAGCCTGTTGGGACACAGGCCAGGAAAGCATCAGGGGAGAGGAACAAAAAAAAAAAAAATAGAGCACAAAACCAGAACATAAACACAAGATTGCTGTAGTAATTGGTGGCTCTGAAAAACATTAAGGAAATGTGAGGCTCGTATGAAACATTAGCAGACAAGAAGCAGGGTGATGTCAGATGGCCTTCCAGGATTAGAAACCCTTTAAAAGCTCCCGAGTGCGGAGCTGCCTGTGAAAAACACAGCAGCTCTTCAGCCTGGAAGGAGCTGAGGAGGATGAGTTCTGTCTAAAAAAGTAACTTAACAGCTCCAAATCCGCTGGTGGGAGAGGGAAAGCAAGCAGGGTGGGAAAATGCAAAACCTGTCCTCTAATTATGTGCTGGGATAATTGCTTCTTTTCCTCTAGCAATCTTTTAAAGACGTTTAAACACCCCGAAAAAGTGAAAGCACACACACACGGTCTGCACAGGCTGGGGCGGCAGATTTTTTTTGGCTGTGGTGTGTTCACACTGCTCCTCCAGCTTGAGAGGCCTCTGACAGCCCTCAAGCCACTTTTCAGTGCTCCCCAAAAGTTCTGCACAGGGCTGTGAAGTGCTTACAGAGGGGCAGAGCATGTAAGAGCCTTGCTCTTTATTAAATATGAGGAAAGGAAAGCCATGGGTAAAAGGACTGAGAAAGCCTTGGCCACTCTTCTAAGACCTTTGAATTTAGTACCCTATATTCTCTCTGTCTGTGGGGTGTAGGTTGGTGGGGTGCTAGGCAGATTTTATTTTCCCTCCTTTCCCCACACCAGAAACTAAGAGAGAATTTCAAGATAAAGTTTTATTTTGTGGGGTGAATATGTGATTAAAGCAACGCCTTGTGCTGCCTTGGGATGAGCTGATTTCAGAGAAGGGGGTCATAAATACCAGATACTTCTTGCTTAGGAGAATGATTCCCAAGTTCTCCCTGGTTTACACCTATTAGCACTGTATGAGGCTGGGATGCATATCACCTCAGCACCTCTTGGGGGGGGGGAAAAAAATCATTTTCCAGCTAGGGAAGCCCTGAGTTTGGAAGGCAGCAAGCCTGTAAGGTTGTCCCCTCAGTGATTGAGACTTGTGACCCATTTTCAGCCCTAAATAAAGCTTTTTCTGCCAACAATCCTCAGCAGAGAGCTCTGCTCCCACCTGTTTCTGCTGCAGGGTGGAAGCAGGGGAGCTGCTCCTGCCCCAGCACACCCTGCAGGGGTTAGGCTGAAGCTGCCTTCTCCTGGGGTGATTCCTTCCTTGCCCCACATCCCTTGCAGTGAATTTCCATAGAACAGCCTCATCCTGGGGGTTTGTGGCTCTGACAGGGGGGCTGCAGCATCCACAGATTCCCCTCATTCCAGGGAGCACCTCTGGCAGGTAGGCTGGGGATGAGCACGGGGTTTGGGTGTTTGCAGGAGGGGCACTGAAAGACCTGAAAATTACCCCTGGCACAGCTTCTGGGCCCGAACTGGCCTCCGCCACAATCACCCAAGAGGGAAAGGAGGAAAAGATAACACTTCATTTTTAATTTTTGAGCAGAGCCAGGGTGTTTTTCCTCAGCAGTCTCTCATCCGTGGTTTGAAACCACATGCCATAATGGTTTAAAAACATGTGGGGACCTGGGACAAGAAAGATGAATTCGCCACTAATGACAGCAACAATCAAAAAGTCTCCCCACTGCATTTTTATTTCTTTTTTTTGCCCCTCTCCCAAATAAATATGTGGCTCTGTGCCAAGGGGCCTGATGAGAGTGTTTAATGAACCAAACATGTTCCACAGCGAGTGTTTTCCCAGAGATGTCTCCTTAATTGCCACAAATGATTTGCTTAATTCTCTGGTAGTTTTATTTTCAGAAGAATTAAGGGGGGCATGAAAAGAGAGGAAGATAAAAACAAAGAAAAGAAATGAAGGAAAGGCAAGGCGAGTGAGACATAAAGAAGGAAGGAAACAAGAATAAAGAAATAAAAGAGTAAAAAGTAAAAAATAAACAAGGGGAAAAAGAGAAAAGATGTATAATATCTTAATATCTAATAAAGACATAAATAGAAAAAGAAGAAAGATGGAAAGTAAGGGGAAAAATGGGGAAAAGGTGAGAAAAGTAAGAATGACAGAAGAAAAGCAGAGCTTTTAAGGTACACATATGAAAATATTGAAGGGTTCAGGAAGCTCATTACAAATCAATAGAATTATAATAGGAAAAAAATCGGAAAGAAGGGAATTGTAGTCACAAAACTGCTAAAGCCAAACAGAAAGAGGCTTTGAACAGAGGTAAAAAAAAAAAAAAAAAAAAAAAAAAAAAAAAAAAAAAAAAAGAAGAAGAACAAGAAAAGAAAAACACTCTCCCACACATTATTTGTTTTTCCTACTTCTTTTGGCTTCTTTCCTCAGGGGAAAACAGAAATACAATACCAGACATGATATAGTTATTAAGGACAAAAAAAAAAAAAAAAAAAGAAAATAGCAGGAGAGTTTTCTAGCAACTCCCAAAAAACAAACGGTGCTAGGCAAGCCCTTCCCAAGGAGAGGAAGCTCGGGATGCAGGGTGGGGAGGGGGCTGCAGGAGGGGTGGAGGGCCGGGCAAAGCATCCCTGCATCCCCCGGGGACATCGGAGTGCTCCTCTCGCATTAATTGATGGATCCAAACCCCTCCTGCCACGCGAATATTGTTACAGCCGGAATGACAAAGGCGCTGACCCATTCCGGTGACTTCGCCTGGAATCGGGTCAGGGATATTTGGATATTTGGGATGTGGGTGTCCCCAGCGCTGCAGACAGGGCTGCCGCCAACAAGAGCCAGCCCGCATTGTCCTCGGGCTTGTGTCTCCTCTGCTTCGGCTGGGGCGCTGCAGATGTTTCCAGGCTGCTTGCAAAGGCAGAACAGATGTGCCCCGGCTCTGCCGCTGGGAGCAGCTCCAGGTTCTGCCCAGGACACGGCCCCTGTCTGTGCAGGTGGAGGGAAGGAGGGAGGGACGGACAAAACCCTGAACAGACAGACCCCGGGCAGCTCCAGACACAGAGGGGAGGGAGTGGCATGGTCATGGCATCCCTTACATGGGATGATCTTCATCTGGATCCCATCTGGGTGTTCCATCTTCCTAGAAAGTGCTGACCACTGGGGTTCTCCTCTTGAGGTGCAGGTCTGTGAAACCACTGCCTTGCTGGAAGTGTGAGAAACAAAGGTACAGTCAGGAGTGGATTTGCCAAAATAGAGCTGGAACCAAGATGGGAGAACCTACGCTGGAGCCTTGAGGGTTTGTGTAGATCTTCCAGCTGCAAACTGGGATTCCCTGCCCTGGGTGACCCTGTTTTTTCTTCCCTCAGTGTTTTCCAGGGAGGGAGCTGCCCTTTGGGTGCTGCTGGCCTGATGTTCTGCATCCCTGTTGGCAGAAAATCAGGTTCCAAACAAAACCCAGAACAAGCTGCTTTTCACCTGGCTGTTGCGTGCCTAGGTCTGTTTGCTGGAAAACTGAAATTTTGCTGTTTCCTGCACCTTCTGATCACTTTTATGCATCCAGCTGTGCTGTGCCAGCAGGCAAACCCTTGATGTGCTTCAAACAACCCCGCAGCTCATCTGTTCTTCCATCTGCCTGAAACTGTGAGAATTCCAAACGCTCTTGTGAGAAGGTAGCAAAACCAGCATGGGTCAAACTGGGCAGCATGTCTGGAAGAGGCTGATGGTGATGCTGAGAGGGCAAGGATGAAGGAGTGTATTTCCATCTAGAATTGGCTTAATTCTCAGTGAAAATTCAATACCACAGGATGGTCGCAGGAAGCTGTCGCTGCTTAGGTCCTGCTGCAGCCTCTGCAGTTCCCTCAGTGATTGGGGCAGCTGCCAGAGAGTCAAAGAGGATCTCTGCTGCCAACAAGAGATGAATTGAAGCCCTCAGGAGGAAGAGTGAAATGTTGTTTAGAAGTCAGGAGTCTGCTGCCTGACAGTCAATACAGACTGAGGAGCTGATGCTGGAAAAGGAATCGTGCGAGGGCTGTTCCAAGTTCAACTAGCTCAAAAGTCAGATATTTCAAAGAACAGCTCAGTGCTGGGCTCCGCTCCATTTGTCATCCAGGGAGAGATTTTGACACTTCCAGAGGGCAGTGTGGCCCACCCACAGTCTGAGGCAGTCTGAGAGCCACATGCCATTCTGCAGGCTGGAGAGCCTGCCTTAGGTGGGACAAATCTGCATTCTGCTGCTCCCTCCTGACCCTGCACTAGGGCATCCACTCTGACACTCAGTGCCTCCAAAAGATCTACCAAAGGTCGAACATATTGCAGTCAGCAAGAGCTTTTAGGCTTTTTTGTTGTTGTTGTTGTTGCTGCTTTGAGAACATTTCAAGGGCCTGGAAGTAATAACTGCCAAAAGGCTGCAAAAGATTGTTCCTACAAACTGAGAGTGGCATGAAATTAAACATTTTTTGATGCCATCTTATAGGCTGCCAACAACCATTCCTGCCATAAGCAGGCCACCCAATTAAAATGAAAAGTGAATCCCTTCCTGTGGTTAAATATACATATATATATATATATAGACTTCATGCAGCCAAATGACCATTTTAATGCTGTTGTTGCATTAGCTGAGTTTTTAAACTTATTTTTTTATCTGTGTCACCCTTCTTTTGTTATTATTGCAATAGATATAATAATTGCATATTATTAATTGCAATATTACAATTAACTACAATATTATTATTATGACAATTATTGCAATAAATATAATAATTAAAGTCAGAGGAGCAGATAATTTCTTACACCACAATAACACCCCGCAGAGGAGTCACTTTGTGACATGGTGGAGCTTCTGCTGGCACTTCCATGATGAGCTCTGTTTTTCAGAGGAGGTGTTGCTGATCTGATTTTGTGCTCAGGGACGTCAGGAATAGACTGACTGTATATCCCACTAGCAGGAATGCTGCCCTCATCCTTCCCTGCATGGCTCCTCACGCCAGGCTGCTGTGGGAAGCCACCAGGGTGGAAATGTCACTCTTGCAGTCACGTGAAATATCCTGGTGGCTTTGGAGCATATTTTATACGGATTTCTCACTTTTCACATTTCTCATTGGGTGGGGATTGCTCTATGTAGAACCAGACCTGTGAGTTAACACTCAAATGTCCATTTTTGGAGGGCCTAGGGGACTTCTCTGCCCTAAAACCAGCACCAATGCCACCAGAATGTCCCAAACAAGCCTCACTCAGTTCAATGGTTGCCCTCCTATTGATTTCAGCTGGCTTTGGTTTGTGTCTATAATACCAGACTTTTCCATGATGGAAGAGGCCAAATTTTTGCTCCTCGTTTTGTCATACCCCCTACTAAATTTATCCCTGGAAGTGATCTCAGAATTTTTTGAACAGCGCTCTCTGGCTTTCTAAACAATGTCTTGATTTCTCCAGAGGAAAAGGGAAAGAGGCTCTTTAAACCAGCAGAACACCCTTTTGTTATATCTCAAATAAATCTGAGCTAATCATAAGTCAGCCCATCCGGTCACAGCGGCGTCATTGTCCCCAGTGCTGATTAATGGCTCAGGGCTAACTTTAAACTGGCACTTCCTGGCCTGCTGCTCAAAGCCAGGTTTGAATGGCCCCTAAATTCCACTTTCACCCTGCCCCACTCAGGGGGAGGCTGAACCTTGAAGGGGACAGCTGGCTGCAGGCTAGTGGTGTCACATCATCCTCCCAAAACCTGGCCTGAAGCTGCACCTGAGCACCTGGAGGGGCTTCCACAGCCTGGCCAGCAGTGTGGTACCGTGAAGGGCTCCAAAGAATGAGGGGGGAAAAAGAGAAATAAAACCTCATGTCATAACGACCTGGGTTTGTTTATGTAATGTAGGGGGCTGAATCATATCTCAGCCTTTCATCACCCAGCCCTGGAACAGTAGTACTTTAATAACGGCTAATGACAAAAATATGGAAAAAATTAGAAGCCAGAGCAAATGAGGAGGGTTTTTCCTTTTTTTTTTTGCTTCTTCTGATGCAGTTTAAGTTCCCCAAATGCCAGTCATTGTTTATTTTTGTCCAAACCTCCCCTTTCTTATTTAACAGCTCAGATTCTTGTTTCTCTTAATGGATTGTAGTTGGAGAGGCTGCTTTTTTTCTTTGTAACTAATATATAAAAGATATTTAATATTTTGTAATTTCTACATATTTTTGGCAGGTAAGACTGGAGAAGTTCTTTCCAGTATACCTGATGCTTTATTAAAACCAGTGCTGGAACATGGTCATTAATGTGCTTTCTCTGCTCTTTTGAATAGAGTGTGGCTCTCAGACCTCCCACCTAGACTCCAGCTCATTAGGGACACGCGAGATCAAGAGCTTTAGAAACAAAATTGATTGTTGAATACTTGTGTGACGTGGCATGGCAAAGCCCTGTTTTGGCTCTGGAGAGGCAGAATTTTTGTTTCCTTGGGTTTTGTTTCCTTCCAAGCTGTCTCCTCATGCCCACAGAAGATCTGGATCTTTCAAAGGCAGGAGGGCTGATGCTCTGTGGGATGTGGGTTCCTAGCAGGAGATTCCTGGCTGCAGCAGGACTGGTGGAGCAGCTGGATGTGGATCACAACAGCTGGGTGCTGCAACACCATTTTCCAAGTGTTGTTGTGGCAGGGTTAGATCTCTGTGCCATTCCTGCACAGATGTTTTTCTGACCTGCTCTTGATGCCTGCCATGGGTGGATATTCCTGATAATCTGCACTAAGAGAGTGCCCTCACCACAGAAAGATCCCTCAGAGCTTCTGCCTCACTAAAATCACAGAATCACAGAGTTAACTATGTTGAAAAAGACCTCTGAGGTTATCCAGTCCAACCCATAAATTTAAAATTTAAACCATGGGTTCTTAGACAGCCTGCCGCAGATGTGGAGAACAGGTGACTAATTTCTCTTAATTCTCCCTTAATTTCTTCAGGAATGCTTGCCCTCTCTGGAGTGGGTACCCTGTCCACAGGAGTGTCCCCTGAAAGTCACCATGGTCTTGTCCTGGGTGTTTCTCTTGGAGGAATACTGAGTAAGGGATGTGGAAGGAGAGCTTCCCTATAGATCCATGGGCACCCAAGTGGACCAGAACTAAAAGCTCCCCATGAAAGTTTTAGTTCTGGTCCACTAAGTTCCCCAGCTGAACACACAGTGCCCTGAGGTGCTTGTGGCTGCAGGGACCCTGGTCATGGCAGTGAGATGATTTTCCAGGCTACACTTATGGAAGAAAAGCCAAGGATGGCAGGCCTCACACAAGAGCTCTGTTACCCGTGCTCTGAAGCTGCTGTGGCTGTCCCTGTCCCAGGCTGATGAGCTCTGAACCATTTCTGGGATTGGTGCAGGCCACAGAACTCAACTGCCAGGCAGCCTGGCTCTGAAGAGGAGCCAGTAATGTCTATGTGATTAAATGGTGCCAATTGTGCTCAAGGCTGGAGAGCAGACCTGCTCATTTCCATTGAATACTTGAACCCTCAGATTTTGGCAACCACTGGCTTTATAAATATATCCAGCAGTAACAGGGCTCTCTGGGCCTGGAACAGCAGCACAAACGTGGTGTTACCTCTTCTGTCTCCCTCAAATTTCCAGACTGCATTTGGAAATGGGACATTTTGGTGCAGCTGCTGTGACATGGCAGCTTGTGAGGCAATGGACAGGTACACCTGCAGAGAGTCAAGCCAAATTTATGGTCCAAACTCATCTTGTGGGTTGGCGTGGTGGAAACCAGGACCCACTTCTAGCAAATGACATTTCTGTTTGTGAAACTGACAATGGGCTTCCCCTGTGTGGCCCATTGCCTGCATGGAGCTTTTCTGGGGTCACCAGCAAGGGAGGGACAGTGACCTGCTCATAACCACATGCTTCTTCAAGAATCCATTTGAATTGGGAAAAAATAATAAAGAAAAAGAAAGAATTTTTCTAAGCAGGATAATTTAATAAGTATGTTTGGGTCATGCAGAATATGACCTTGAGAAACCACCAGGGCTGTAATCTTATTGGAGAGTCGGCCTTTGTGCTTCCCAGCCACAGATGAAAACTCTGTGGTGCTGCCAGTCTTGAAATGCTGGTGAGGCTGTCTTACAAATGACATGCAAATACAGTATAAATAAGAAGTTCTATTTGTTTGTCTGGTTCTGGAGCCCTGGGCCATGTTTTCAGGCTTTTCTCTGCAACTCGGAGAGAAAAAAAAGAATCATTTCATATTGAAATTAAAAAACCCCAAAACAACAACCCAACCAAAAAGCCTCTGATATTGTTTTGTAACTGCTAGCTGACAGGAACTGGGACTTTAAGCAAAATATCAGTTATAATGAGGTTTGTGATAAAAGGCTGTGAGAGCTGGCAGCTCCACACTGGAACTCCACTACCAGCACTGACTATTCCCTGTGGCAAGGAGCAGATTTCACAATGCCAGGAAAGAAGCAGCTGCTCAATGGCCAGAGGATGGTCTATAAACACTGCAGGATGCTGAGGGACCAAGGAGAGAAATCCACCAGGGCGCTCCTCCCAAAGACAGCAGGTGCCTCCAGGTGAGGCTGGTGGGGGTGATGGATTCCACCCGGACGCAGCTCGTGCTTGGGTTGTCTTGGCTCCAAACAAATGCCCCAGCTGATGAACCAAACCAAATCAGGGCTGGATACATTCTGGGCCACCATCTCTCACAGAGGGACCTGCTCATCTGCCTCATCCAGCACAGGCACCTCCCAAATATCTGCTTCTGAGCAGAGCTGACTGCTGCAGAGGGGCTGCGGCCCCAGACCAGGCCTGGTGGCAGAGGCACCCAGCACATCCCCAGGGCCACCACAGTGCCGCAGACAATCACAGAATTCTCAGAATCACTGGGTTGGAAGAGACCTCCAAGATCATTCAGTCCTGCCTGTGACCGTGTTCACAGGGGTTTTCAGATTGAGGGAAGAGATGAGGATCTCACTCCATGTTTCAGAAGGCTTGATTTATTATTTTATGATATATATTACATTAAAACTATACTAAAAGAATAGAAGAAAAGGTTTCAACAGAAGGCTGGCTAAGAATAGAATAGCAAAGAATGAAAACAAAGGTTTGTGGCTCGAGCCAGCTGACTGTGATTGGCCATTAATTAGAAACAACCACATAAGACCAATCACAGATGCACCTGTTGCATTCCACAGCAGCAGATAATCATTGTTTACATTTTGTTCCTGAGGCCTCGCAGCTTCTCAGGAGGAAAAATCCTAAGGAAAGGATTTTCCATAAAAGATGTGTGCAACACCAGCCCAGCCCAAACCCCTCAACCAAACCCTGGTGATTCCATCACCTCCCTGGGCAGCCATTCCAGAACTTCATCACCCTTTCTGTAAAAAAATTTTTTCCTAACATTCAACCTAAATTTCCCTTGAGACTGTGTCCTCTCATTCTTAGTTGCTGCCTGGAGAATGATCCCAGCCCCACCTGAGCACAGCCACATTTCAGGGAGTTGTAGAGAGTGATAAGGTCACCTCTGAGTCTCCTTTTCTCCAGGCTGAACACACTCAGCTCCCTCAGTTTTTCCTCAAAGTCTGAGGAAGGAGTGAAGGAGAAGGGAGGATGGAGCTCTTTGTCTTTCAGGTCCTGCTTTGGCATTCCCCTGTTGGAAGAACACTTTGATTGTAGCAGAAAGGGTGGAAAGAAAGGAAAGAAAGCAACAACCCTGCTGTCCTTGGATATCCTGCATCCCCATGGAGAAAGGATGTGGAAGGGCAGGAAAGCCTGCAGGGTTACAAGTGCCAATGTCCCTTCACCCTCTCCTGAGGGTGGGCAGCCAGGCTGGCCCCTGGAGGAGCAGCATACCAGCTCCCCACCACTCTCTGGCCTTCAGAAGATAATTTTTGTTTCTTCCTCTGTGCTGGATAACCCTGGTATGGAGGGAGAAAGAAAAATTAGTCAAAAAAGGAGAAAGGCTCCTCACTTTGGGCAATGGAAATGAAACTTGTGACTTGGTTTCTGGGAGGCCCATGTGCAGATGTGCCTGTTGCACAACCCACTGCTGCTGTGGGCAGATAACTGACTGACCACGGCACGTGGGACAGGGTGAGCCCTCTGCTCTGGGGCTGGACGTGGTGCTCAGCCAACAGAACCATTGATTGGTGTTTTCTCCTTTGCAACCCGACCTGCAGGCAGCTGTGACACTGAAGACACTTGAAGAGGCTGCAGCAGGCTGTGACACTGCAAAGGAGTGGTCACCAGGCAGTCAGAGCCAGGAAAAGGCAGACACTGAGGTGTTACGGGAGGCCACTCGTGATGCGATAAGGAAGTGTCCTTGGCCATAGTGTTTCTATAAATACTTTGTGAGCAACTGCTGGTAAAACCTGCAGAGAAATTCCTCCTATAAATGGAAAAGACTCCTGCAGTTTATATGTACTGTATATGCCTGTGCAGGATACCTAAAGTTTCCATTTTTCCTTGGCTCTCTTTCCTCCTCCAGTCTTGATCAGTGACCACAATCTACCAGCTCAATAAACTTCTGCTGAAGATGCAGGCTCAGATTTTTAAAAAATAGGGATAATTTATCCTCCTATCCCCCTGTGAACTCTGTGTCCTCAGCTCTTGTACCTGACTCAGAAATGTCATTCCTGACCTTTGACTGCTGTGGGTGAGCTGTCTCAGCTGAAACCACCTTGCATATTTTAAACCTGAATGGCTCAACAGCCTCTTCTCTGGATTTTCCAGGGAAAAAAAAAAAAAAAAATGTGGGTTGGACAACAATCTAATAGACACTCCTCCTCCAGGCTGTGGACTTCATTCTCCGAATCTGGACGAGCTCTCTTCCACAAAAAGAAAAGTAATATTTGCATTTTTAGCACTGAAGTTCTCTTTCAGGAACAGCCAGAGGTTGTGAAGGGTTGGGTATTCAGTCAAGGAGTGTTTATAGGTCCACATATAGCACAGACTCATCACTGTGTGATTTCTTGTCATAAAAACTCCATTCCCTGTCAGGATTTTTTCATCCCTGTCCTCCATCAGCCAGGCAGCCTTCTCAGCTTCACCCATCACCAGAAAGGCTTTGGTATCAACCAAAAAAATTGCCCTGAGTCCTCAAACATTTCTGTTGTACATACCCTTATATCTTTGTGAGGCAGTGTGGGCTTAATAGAAAATAAAAAGGAATAAAAACAAAACAAAGCAAAATAACAAAAAAACCCTCAAAAAACCCATAAAAAACCCCAACCTTCCCCCCGCCCCCCCCCCCAAAAAACCCCAAATATTTTAAGATGGTTACGTTGCATTTTTGGCAAAAATTCCATATAAATCATTATTACCATCAGGGTGGTACTCTGTAGCAGTCAAAGTCAATATGTGCTCAGAGAAAAGTTAAAGAAAAAGAAACCCCAAAAAAATCCATCAAAAACCAAAAAAAACCCCCCAAAAATTAAAAAAAAAACAAAACAAGAAAGAAAACAAAATAAACAAAATCATAAATAAACAAAATCATAGCTCCCATTAAGTTTGTGAGATTATCCTCGATATTTTTGTACTTTAAGTCAGCCCAAATTTGGAATGCTTGTGTAGCAGGTAGCATGTTCTTTTTAGCTTCTCATTAAGTTCCAGCTTGAGTAATTGAATTCTGTTGCTCAAAAATTCTTCCTGCAGTTTCAATTAAATGCAATCATTAAATTTTCACTTCCTTTTCTGAGCTGTTGGGTAATGCTGGTGTGCATTGTTCAAACTGTTGCCCTCCATCATCGCAGAGATGGTTGCTGTGTCCTGGTGGATGATGCAATGTGATCCCTGCACGTGGCTTGCATATCACTCTGCTGGATCGCTGGATCTATCAAGTGTTTTTAGATGGTTGCATTGCATTTTTGGCAAAAAAATTCCATATAAATCATTATTATCATCAGGGTGGTACTCTCTAGCAGTCAAAGTCAATATGTGCTCAGAAAAAAAAGGTTAAAGAGGATGAAAATTGAGTTTAGAATTTAGTCTATGCAAAAATCCCTCTGGCCCACATTATTGGAAATCTTGGCGTACAAATTTGGTTTGGGAGATAAAATTGCATTTCATGCTCTCCCACATAAAAATTATTCTTGGGTTAAGATGGATGGTCTTAAGGTCTTTCATTGCTCTGTAGGTCATGGCAGTTCCTCATTTTATACCTTGAGTGGCTTTTTAGGTTTGGTGGGGTTTTTTTGGTGGTTTTAGGGCTTTTTATGGTGTTTTGTGTTTGGTTGGGGGTTGTTTTGTTTTTTTTTTGTTTAGTTTGGTTTGGTTTTTTGTGTTGAAGAATAAATCAAGTTTATGGTGAAGAAAGATTTAGTTCCCACTGTGGCAGCGGGACTGATGGAGCTCTTCCTGAGGGAAAGCAGGTCTTTAAATCCAGGTTTTAGTAACTGTGGGCCCTCATGTTGTTAAGTAGAAATAGAATATAATCAAAGAGAACTGAAAATTACACTGCAAATTAATTTTAAGGCATTACTTTGCCGGACCTGTAGCACAAGGTTTGTAACTTTTTTCCCCAATGTGATAATTTTCTCCTGCCCTGTCACCAAAGCATTGTGGCTAATTGACAGGCACTCATTTAGTTTTCAGACTGGTGTAGTTAATTTTATCTTTTAATCTGCTTACATATCTTCATTTCCAAAGCTGCTCGAGATGATCAGCAAATTTTAATTTGGTAAATTTACCAAATTTGCAACTTTTTAATATATTTCTTCAGTGAAGATCTTGGATGAGTTGGTTTCTAGACCACTCACTGAGGGCTGCTGTGATTTCAGTGATGTGGCAGGGGGTTGCAAAGCTTATTTTGTTTGATGACTTACAGTGTTCTCTGCTAAGTGGGTATTCCAGGCCAAAACTGCATTTTTCCCATTCAGTTCAGCCATTGTAATCCCATTTAATAAAGGGATTGTAATCCCATTTAATAAATCCCATGGTTTTGTAAAGGCTAACACACAACCATTAAATGTCATTAACAATAACTGGGCTTTGAATATATCATCTTTAAATGGGGATTTACCTACCTATTCAGATGACTGCTGCATTTTTCCTGTTTGCTCAGCTTTCTCTAGGACACTGGAGCTGTGCTGATTGTTCCCATAACAGGCTCCAGCAGCATCCTCAGCCTCAGCTGTGAGCTGTAATGATTAGGTAAGGATGTCCCTGAATTCCTTCTGGAAACTGCCATTGTAAGGATATCCCTGAATTCCTTCTGGAAACGGTCACTGTAAGGATATCCCTAAATTCCTTCTGGAAACTGCCATTGTAAGGATATCACTGAATTCCTTCTGGAAGCTGTCCTTTTTGATGGACTCTCACCTATGAAGGAGCTGCAGTGGATTTTTCTGTCTCCTTCAGGAGCAGCCTGCGAGGGAATCCTTCACCAAGAGGCAGGAAAATCTCTTTCTCTCTGGTACAAGTGCTTTCCTGATGACAGCGGACAACAGCTCTGTGTGCAGCTGTACAAACACAAATCCCCTCCACCACCTCCTGGGGACAGAGGGGTTTGTCCAAAATTGCTGTAATGGGCTGGTGGCACAGAAAGATCCAGACCAGCTCAGCCCTTCCTTCTGCCCCAGCCACTCACAGGGCACACCTGCAGCTCTTAAACTCAGATTTTCTTTTTGAGTTTATTTCTGGGCCAAGGTCTGGGCTGGGGAAGAACTAAATACAAGGTAAATAACCCGGAGGTAGAAAAACGTGTTGCACAAATAATAAACAAAATGCACTTCCTGACATTTGCATCACCGTCACCTCTTACAAAACATGCAAATGATCTGGCAAGGGGGTGAGCTCTGGTTCTGTGTATGAATGGAAAGCAAACAACAGATGAAAGGGGGAGAGAGGCAAGCAGGCTGATGAGGTGATGCTCTTTCCTGAGAAACCTCTGATGAGTGAGTAGCACTGTCTGCCAAAGAACTAAACCTGCTGCGAAGAGCACAGTGACTCACCAGCTCTGGAAGGGGCAGGGAATGGGATAGGGACTGACAGACAAGGGAGGGAAAGGGATTTCCATATGGGTGAGGAGCAAGTGGAGGCCATCTCCCATCTCTGTTAATCAAGCCTGGTAGAGGAGCCAGTTTTTGCTTTGTCCATGATGCAACATTGGCAGAGTTTTTCCTCTTCTCTTTTCCTCCTGCCGTGTGCTGGGATAACAGCAAAACCAGAGTGCCTTCAGGCACTGTCAAACATTGACTCTTGCCCTTCTGCTCTTCCCCTCTCCCAGGGCTTGCTTGACTAAGAGGGCACACTTGGTATGGCAGAAATTCTGGGAATAAGGATCAGAAGTGGCTGATCCTTCTGATCCAGCAGCACTGTTGCTGCTTTGTTCTCTGCCATTTTCACTCTGGCTTGGTCTCTTCAGTTTGATCTCCCAGTACAAACCCTGCCATCAACAGCAGACCCATGCTGAGGCAGGATTCCCTGCCAGACTTGTACAAGCACTGCAGCCTTGAGGTTTCAATCTCACAAGGAACCATTTTATTCCTTGCAGAAATCCCTGGCATTTGTCTTGTTACTCTCCAGGACCTGAAATCAGCTATGGTCTTTACTCCCAGACCTCCACAAGAGGAGGAGGAGGTTGCCTCTTGAAAAGCAGTGGCCAAACCTATGGATGAGCAATGATTTTATTTTTTTCCCCCCTCCCATCATTTTGGTGATTCACCTTCTGACCAGGTCAGAGCAGGAAGAGGAAGGCCATGAGTCACTGAAAGGAATTGGCCATGCACCAGTGCACATCACGAGCTTTGTTTTTCATCTTCATGCTGCACTCCCATCATCAGGGGGACTAAATTAGTTTTATATGGTCCCCCTGAGATTTTTGAAAGGGAAGATGGTCCAAAAGCCCCAAATCTTCCCCAAGTAACAGACAATGTGAGACAAGCACATGGAAGGTGTCCTTGTACTCAGCCTCCTTTTGCGTGTTGCCCCTTCTCCACAAGTGAGCATTTGTACCTGGATTTATGGATCTGGAGGGCTGGAATGCAGCTCTTGGCTACTGAGCTGTGCTGTGAAATCTACTGGGAATAATTTCTGTCTGCAAAGTAGCAGAAGGTATCTAGAAAAGAGCTGTGACAAGTCAGACACCCATTGCTGCTTACTTCTGTCATGTGCTGGTCACAACACAGGTTTAAATGTTTTATCCTGAATCCTCCTGGTTTCTGTGCAGCAGCAAAGTCTTTTAGCAGTCTGGATAGGAGCAGCATCCTGTTCTGCATGACTGGAACTCTCAGATAAATCAGCCTCAGACTTAAGTTTATGGTTTCAGCCCAGGACTAAGGGTTTGGAGTGCTTGGGAGAGAGGAAAAGGAGAAGCAACCTCCTGCTGTGGTGAGAGAAAAGGAGGAAACTTGTTGGAGCATATGAAGGAGTATTTGGCAGGTCTTTGGGTGATAAGCCCACAAAATATCTCTGCAGCAAAGTGAATTCATTCATCCTGGTAGGAGGCGCCTTATTAAACCCTCTTTGAGCAAGTGAGTGGGCTTTTGCCATCAGAGGATACAGCTTGCTTTCTTAGGCAGCAGGCAGTAACTCGTTCTATAAATCTTTCTTGAGCCATGTCCCTCTGACAGGTCCTTCTCAATATTTCCCCAGTTCACAATCCTGGTTGCAAATGAACATTATCCCATAGAGGTTATACACATGGATAGAGCTCCCATCCTTTGATTACTTTGGTGTCAGATTCTTGTTGCTGCCAAAATATGAGTGCCTTGTCTGGGCCTGTAGAAGGGCAAAAACTGGACCCCAACTTTCCTGAGGCCAGGTCTCTCTTCACCTTCTTACACCATTTATCTGGTCCACATAAGCAATTCAAAATTGTATTTGGAGTTTTCATCCCTGTTGGCAGGATGCAGCAGAGCTGAATCATGAGGTCTCGACCAAGAGCTGTCTGTCTTTCCAGAGGCAAGGACACCGACCCTCTGCCATTCCTGGGCACTGTGCGCCAGCCAAGCTCTGCAGAAGGTCCTCAGGCTCCAAACCAAGCAGGGAGTGGGCAGCAATCAGGGGAAAATGGGCAGATTTGGAATGATCCCTCAAGGAATTGCTCCTGCACGTGAGCTGAGGTGGATGAGGACTTTGTACACCAAGTTGTTAAGGCTATTCCTGGGCATTTGTGACAAGTTGTGATTCTCAGGGCTGTCCTGGAGTTAAGCTCCATGATCCTCCCTTCCAACTCAGCTTATTCCATGGCTCTGTGGCTTTCTGATCTTTTAATTGCATGGAAAGGACTGCTGGAAGAGAGTCATCCCACCCTACAGTATGTCCTTTGTGTATCACCAGAAAGAATTAAGCAGAACTTGTCAATGCAGGTTTGCCTTTGAAGGTAGCAAAACTCAGTCTTGCTTTGCAGCTGATGGACAAAAGCTCATTGGGTTGAGGTGGTTTTTTTGTTTGTTTGTTTGTTTTGGGAGGTTTTTGTATTTTTTGGAGTTTTTGGGTTTTTTGTTGGTGGGGTTTTTTGGGTTTTTTGTTGTTTTCTTTGGGTTTCATTTTGGGGTATTTTTGGTTTTTTAAATTTTTTTTTGTGTTTGTTTGTTTGTTTGTTTGTTTTGTTTGTGGGGTTTTTTGTTGGTTTTTTGGGGTTTATTTTGTGGGGTTTTTTTTTTGTTTTTTTTCAGAGGTTTTTTGGTGCTTTTTTTTGTTGTAGTTTTGGGTGGGTTTTTTGTTTTTGTTTTTGTTTTAATTTTTTGTTTTGGGGTTTTTTTTGCATGTGTGTGCTTATGTGACCACAGGCTCAATAGGTAGGTGTGGAGAGCCTGGTTTAAGCATGGCTTAAAGAAAGAGGCCATGAAGGTATTCAGCTGAGGGAAATATAGAAGCCTGCTGTAAAGCAGCCTTTCCCAGGCTTGATCCTGTAAATAATTAGGTTCTCAGCCACCTTTTATATAAACAACAAGATTCTCAGACCATTCTGTCCTTGGCTGCTACTGGGAACAGACGGCCAGTCTGGGAACAGATATGAAGGTTTTGAGAACCTTTCATATTATGGTGGGAACACTGATCTTGGTTTCAGTAAACTAACTTCAGGTATTGTAAACAAAAGGAGGAGCTGAAGTTTTCTCTACAGCCTATCAGGAGCTCAGATTTTGCAATATGCATGAAGTGAATTAACACTGTTATAAAAAGTTCCTGATTGATGAATAAAGCTGGAGTCGATGCTGAACAATGAAAGTTGGGTCTTCTCCCTCCATCTTCAATAGGTAGGTTGCTGTGTGGCAAAGGCAGCTGGCAAAAAAAGTTTCAGGGAAGCCAGGAGAATTCTGGAGCTTGTGGAGGACAGCTTCATGGTGCGTGAAAGTCATGAACTGACCAGAGAGGATCCTTTGCTGGACCTGAGACTCACCATGAAGATGGAAAGATGGAAGGGTGAGGGCATGCATCACGAAGCTGAGGAGTTTAGGAGCAGTGATCAAAGCAGAATTAGCCTGAACTTCAGAAGAACAGATTTACCCTGTGCAGGTACAACACCTGGGGAGAGAAGGACTCAGAGGCAGAATCAGGGAAAGGCTGCTCAGAAGGTACAAAATAGGAGTGGGATCAGGAAAGCCAAAGCTCATCAGGAGATGAAGCCATCAGACAGCACAAGGGACAACAGTGTCTTTCTATAAGAATTTTTTGGCAGTAAGAGGAAGCCTGAGAATCTTGGAGTAAGGTAGAAAAATTATGAAGAAAAGCCTTATAAAACAAGGCCTGCTCTGGCTAGCCTGTCATTACTTCTAAGTTAGGCTAAGCAGTTTGCAAGTTCTCGTGTGAAAGCAATCCTGTTGTGAGCAGTTATTTAACATAACAATCTATTCCTGGGTAAAAGACCACATCTTATACCTGTATAAACTGATTTTACACCATTAAAATAGATAGAAAAATCAAAACTATCTCTCACAAACATCTACCCTGCATTTATGCACTGAGAGTTTGACCAATGAATACAGAATAACAATTTATTACTTACCAATAATTAATTGGCAAGAAAGCTACTGACCAATTTACACTAGGTGTGTAAAGCTGTATGAAAAGGAGATATGTGAATAAAGAAGGGGCTTTTTCCACCATGAAGAAAATGGAGTCTGTGTGATTTGAGACCACAGGGTCACACATCATTGGACAGGGGTGTTCAGTGGCTCCATATCCAACAGGACATATTCTTTGGCAGCCTCACGTCCAAAGCTGGACAGGATGTAGAGCTCTCCCAGCTGTGATTCTGTGACAAGAATCAGTGTCTGAATTTTTCCATGTATTTATGGGCGTTGCTGTTAGGTGCTCAGCCACAGGGCCAGGCTGCTTGCTTCACATTTTTACCTGGGTCTGAAAGACACAGCTTGAAACTGAGTGAAAAAATATTCAGTCCTATTTGTCTTCATGGAGCTTATAAAGCTAAAAGGCCAAATTCTACTGTGCTGATTTGGTTGTAGCCATGAAGGTAGACTGTGCTGGTGCTCCACATTAGAAACTCAGGTCAAATTGCCTGTTAGGAACTCTGATTCCTGAAAACCACCACTGAGGCATGGTCATTCTTCATCTGGATGAAAGAAAAGATCCCTGTGCTCCAAGAGGACTGTTAAGCAGCCAGTCCAGCTTCACCCTTGCCAGGTGGACTAATTTCTGCAATAAGAAACTTGTAGAATTCCCTAAATTATGGTCAGTTTCCTTAGGAATGGGGAAAGGCAGAGGTGTGTAAAGTGGGCTTTGAAACCAAACTGTAGCACCCGTTTCACAACTGAGATGAAGCCAGCACTCAAGCTCAGCTTTCCCAGACTCAGGGCCTGGTCTTAGCTTTTCAGCTCACATATTTTTATTATCTGCTCTGTTTTCTTTCTCCTAGCTGTCAAAATTCATGCCACAGTGTTTGGATATATTTGAGCAGTTTAGTGCGAGTTTTGAATTCAGAGTTATAAATGTCCTACTAGAATAGCATGAGAAATCCTGGTTCATCAGTGTTGTTTTCAGATTGAGCCAGATACATCAGAGACAGCACATCTTGAGTTTATAACTATGATTTTTCTTTTCTTACTAAAATAAAGGAGAATTTGTACATTACATAGCATTGTTTATGCTGAGAAATATTTTCAGTGTACCCAGGGTGTGTTATGTTTCATTCCCTCTTGTTTCTGTGTAGCACTGTTAATTCAGTCCAAGTTGCCATCAAATGCATATTTATTTTCTCAGGGGTACCCAAATATTTCCAAGGTGGAGTGAGAAACAGAAAGCTTCACAGCTGATATGTGTTTCCCCCTTGGAATGACATCACTGTTTAATTCCACCAGATATTTTGCTCTTTATACCATTTTGACAGAATGAGAAAGCTGTTGCCCTTTGCATTAAGGTGGAGAGTTTTAAAGTGGCTGAAATCAAAGGGAATGTAGAGCATGATGTAAGAAATCAATCTCTGTGCATACAAATTGTGATTTATAATCTAACACACCAACTTATGTTTTTTTCCATAGTAATTCCAGGATGAATTCAGATGAATCCCAGACAAACAGAATTCCCACTCTGGGTCTTTTTAACAGATGGTTTGTGCCTAAAGGTCAGTTTCAAGAGGTTCTTTAGTAATTGAACTTAATCTTAAACACATTCATTTATGAAAAAAAATTAAAGTGGTGCAATTTCTACCAAAAAAGAAGTTTAAAAAAATGAATTTATTTTCTTTTGCTACAGCCAACATTTGGCTGTAGAGACACAGACTTACAAAAAATGGCTTTCACAAAAAAATTAGTAAAATAAAAAACCATGATCCAGAATAGAAACAAGTGGTGCTAAACCATGTAGTGATGTAATTTTGTCACCAGTTGATTCGACCTATGAATGAAATGCCACTGGTTATGAAGCAGCAGAGATCTGTCCCCTTTAGTCAAGTGACTCCAGGAGTCTGCATTGAAATGCAAATAAATAAAGCATTTTGCTCTGGGCAATTGAAATCAATCCTGCTACAGGCAGAAATTTTTGGCTGCTCCCCAGATGCTGCCCATATTTGAAGATAGAATCTATGAGATAATTTAGGGTTGTTTCTGTGGATTAAGGGAGGATCAGAAGCAGAGCCTCCCATTGATCTAAGTTAACTTTTGCCTCCTAAAAGGTCTTTCAAGTGCCTCTCACAAGTGGTTAGAAAATAACTTTTTGGGACTCTGCAGAATATTTGTTACTGATTTTTTGTCTTCTTTATTTTTCTTTTGTAAAAATTGCATATTTGCCCCCATTTTTTGCTTTTACGTGAGACACCAGAACAACCGGAGAGCAGCACGCTGCACAAAATTGTTGACTGAATTCAATACCTAACTTTCCCATCTAAAAAGAACAACAAATACTTGCTTTTCAGTCAGCCCTTGAACTTCTTATATTCCTCTTAATTTATTATTTTTTTCCTCAGTGGAATCAGGACATGGTTAGAGATTAGTGGGAAATAGAAATAGAAGGATGTAAACTAGACAATAACTTAATTAGAGAAGAAGAAGGAATATTTAGAACCCTTGAAGTCAATGATAAATCCCTCCTTGACTTCCAGACAGGAGCAGGTTAACAGAAATGCAAGAACAGCTTGCATTAGACATGTGGTCCATGCAGGCCCAAGAAAACTCGGAGGGAAAAGGGATCTGCACCTCAGAGGAAAACAAAATTATCCACATAGCTTTTTGCTGAGTGAGTGAACCAACAAGTCAGCCAGCATCTGCCCTGCTCATTGTCTTGGCAGGAATCCTTGTGGCAACAATGTCATGTAAACTTTTATTTGGAGAGGCTTTGAATCAGCTAACTAGGGGAAAAAAAACCCCACCAAAACTTAAAACAATAGGTGCAGAAGAAGTGGGAAAATGAATACAACTCAGAATTTAGATTTTCAACCAGACTGTCTGTATAATGGAATGGGCAACACAGCTTCCTCATGAGATTACCACTTAAGATGTTTACAAACACATCTACAGAAATCCTCCTTTCCCATTATCTGGGATGGTGTTGGATGCATTCCTCGAGGCACTTGTCATAGTCAGTGGACTTTGCAAAAAATAGTGTGGCTTCAAATCGTATTAATTTCAAATTCCTTTCCTTGGCTTTCATTTTGACATTTAATTTGGGCCTCTCTTGCCTTGAAGTGTGTTAGACCTCTACAGATTTCTCCTTCGAGAGGCACAGGAGTGATTCCTGGTGCTCCTCTGGCTCTGGGCACCACATGTAGGAGCAATGTCCCTCAAAGCCACATCACATCTGGCAACAGCTGGGGCTTTCAGGTGCCTCACCTGAGGCGCATAAATGGGATGGATTTTCACACACAAGTAAACCATTGTTTGAAAATCACAAAAAAGCGTGAATAAAATGCTGCAAGGAGCATGACAGTAATGGTAGGTGACTGCCTTCACAGCCCAGCCCATGCCATGAGCAGCTCTGAAGGAAAAGAAAGCTGAAAATACAGTCAAAGACACCTGGAGATATGGTAGAAATAGGCAAATAAATGCCTGGCAGCACTTATTAAGATCCAGGCCATTTCCCCATCCTCTAGTCAAGATCCCAAGCACTTTATTTTGCTGTTCAGTGTGGCTCCATTTCTGTGTGGAAGAAAGAAAGTGCTGACCTGACCTCACATATGCCATTTCACCAGTTTTTACTTCCTTCTGTGGATTTAGTAACCCTGGGTTAAGAAAGTGAGTGAAGTTTTAAGTAAATGAGTCTGGTTTTTCAGTGGCATCACTTAGGGCAATAACTTCCCCTGCTATTTTGTGCTCTTTGACAGGTATGGTAGCACCTGTCCTGCATTTCATTTGCCTTTAGGCTTCCTTCAGTCACCTTTAGGCTGGCTTAGAGTCCCTCTAGACTCCAGGGAGGCAGAAATGCTGGCAAGTGCTCAAAGGATACTGACAATCACCTCCCAGCTTTTGCAATCTCATTCTTTCTGGATTTCCCAAAAAATGAAAATTTCCCCCATCGAAGCTGCATGTCAATGCTGTAAGGCACTTTAAATAATTTATCTGGCTTTCAAACATCCTACAGAAGTGGGTCTAGAAACATTATATGAGAATTTCTATGAAGTGTCAGGAGAAGGTTGTCTCCAGGGAGAATGATAGGCTTCTTTCTTCTTCTTACAAAATTTTTCCACTTTTGAGCTAGATAAATTTGCTGAGTCTTCCCCCCACTGCCCCACAAGGTTGCTGCTTTTTACTTCCCAACGTGAAGGCAAACCTGAGATCTGTTACCTCTTACAACCCACTGGCAGCCCATGGCCTATCTGAGGGGACGAGCAGGAATTGTTGAGGAGCTGGAAGAAAGTCTCTGCAGGATTGTGGCTGCTCAACAGGGGCTGTATTTTGGCTTTTTTTGGCTCTTAGGGAAGAGGACATGGATGTATCTAGACAGAAAATCAAACTGGCTGCCCAGAAGTCCAGAATTGTGAATTATGAGGGAGAGAGTGTCCCCTGCCTTCACACACGCACACCAACAAGGCTGAGGTGTTTACGGAGCCGCACGCATATTTTTCGGTCTGTCAGACACTCCCTGTGTGTGGCCCATTGTTTGACTGCAAGCTCTAATAAATAAGAGCTGACATTGAATAGAAGCCTCTTATTCCCCAGCTGCACAGGATGGCAAACCAAAAATTTGGGCCAAAATTCCTGGGGGAGGGCGGTGCGTGTGCCATGTTCTGGGAACTTTGCCACACAGCCAAGGTGACAGATTTTTGTCACCAGAGCCCACTGGCCATGCTCTGGTGTATCTGTGCAGCCCCCTGCCCTCCCAGCTGTGTGACAGAGCCAGTTGGAGGCAGAGAAACGCAGCCTTGCAGCCTCCAGAGGAGGGAAATCTGGAAGAGTTTGGGCTGTGGGGACAATCCAGAGCTGTGGGCAGTCCTTTGGTGGTGGGAAGGCAAAGCTGGGAGCTGGGAGCTGGCAGAGGAGAGAAGGTGTTTTTCTGGGTGAAAAGGAGATGGTGCATTTGGGGCTCAGCTCTGATTCTGCTCCTTGTGCAGTGGGAGGCAGGCAGGGCTAATGATTATGGATCTGTCTCTAATGAAAAACATGGGTTATTCAACCCCTCTGAGGAACCCAGCGCAGAATTATAACATGCTCAGAAAAGCCTGTCTTTGGAGATTTACTAACGAAAAACAAATAAAAAGAGAAAGGTCAGCTGCATTTAATGTCATGTGTTATGGTTGTATTAATAATGTGAAAACCTAAGTGAAACACCCTTTCAAAGCTTTTGGCTCGTTTTTCACTCTCTGAAGTGTTTTTTTCTCTGTAATTGTGGAAGATCAGCTCTGCCCGTTTCGTGGGGCACATTCCCTCACTCTATACAATCAAACAGTAACCCCCACAGACACAAAACAAGGCAGAACACATTCTCCCTGAAAATGCACATCAGAAGACATGGGAGCAGCACTTTTGCCTCTTGGTCTCTGCCAGCTCACTCAACAGGGACCTGCAGTCCAAGGTGTAGAACCAGCATCAGCCATGGGATGTTCTCAGGGAAAGAAATGGGAGGCAAACAAGCATCAGCTGTGACAGATTCCTTTTTGGCTCATGGCCAGGTGGGCAGGAAGAGCTGTGATGTCTGAAAAAAAAAAAGCCCCAATGAGCACTGCATGCTGTGGCCAGTTTTCCTTGTCCAGACTTGGCTGAGGACCGTGAGATGGACAAACAAATGCAAACTGCTCGTGCATGTCATGTTCAGTGGCCACTGCAGGGCTCCTGGAGCTGCTCAGACTCACAGATCCCAGCTGCCAAGGGTGCTTAAAAAATACACTTGCAGCAGAGCTCCAAATTGTTGAAGTGTTAGGGCAGAGGTCTCTTCTTCCAGGGATTTCATCCAAAGGCTGGTCCCACTTGCTCCTGTGTTATACCACTTCTGAGAAAGTGAGAATGTCACACCATCTCCTTCTGGAGGGATGAACAAGGTGAAAAAAAAAAAAAAGGATAAAAAATGCATATGTTGTAGTCCCACTCTTGAGCTTTTCTCTGCTTTTCAATACTTCAAGTTGACACCAAATTTAGGAACAACAAATGCACTTCTCTCTCATCTGCTCTTCACTGCTCTGTGGGACTCTTGCTGCAGTTGCATGGCAGAAAACAGAGGTTCCTTTTATCATCTCACACAAAAATATAAATAAATTTTTTTTTTAAAGCCACAAAAATATTTACTTTTCCTATAGAATTACTCAATTGTCATAAAGTTTCTTGGTTTCCTTGTAAAAAAAAAAAAAATCCCTCTTGGAAGGAAAAAAGAAACAGCTGTCCCATACCATCTTTCTGCCACAAGGCAATTTCCTTAAAAATTCTTTCAGAAGAAAAAATAATATAAAAAATCAGTTTTTAATTTTTAAAATTTATTATTACTCTTGGTCCCTTTTGCACTGCTGGAGCAAACGAGGGGATCTTGGGTGGAGGTTCCAGTTCTCATATGAGTAATAGCCTTCAGCTTACTTAAAGTTTCCTCTACAGCACATGCTGTATTTTGCTTCCCTCCCTTCCTTACACCCGTGTGCTGTGTTGCCTTGCACTTCCAAGCAGCAGCTGTGCCGTGGCTCAGGAGAGACCAGGGATCCAAAAAATCTCATGTTAGCCAGCCCTTTCCCCCCTGGCACAGCCTGCACACGGCAAACTGCTCAGCCCAGCTGCATCTGCTGAGTTTTGGGAGTCTATTTAAAGGAAAAAGGGGGGGAAAAGGGACATCCTTGTGCTGAGTCCCACAGCCCCTGGAGAGGGTTTTGCTGAGGAGCTCCTCTCAAGATGTGTGTGTGTAAGACTATGGGATGCCAATTGCAGTGCATCACAGTGTGTGTTAGAGGGGATCATTCTTAAGCAGGGATGAAAAAGCCCAGAGCTGAGTGCATTCCATACTGACACGGGCTGTCAGGGCAGCTGTTTTATGAAACAGGCTGGAATAATGGGACTGCACTACCCTGAGGTTGGATGGAAGCCTGTTTTGCATGCTGTAAATCCTTTTATTGCTCTTCGTTCAAGAGTCCATGCATGCTGTTTCTAAGGGTTCAGCATTATCTGTCAGAATAAAAAGGGGGCAAAGTTATGGTAAAAATTAGCAGGATTAGTAGAGAGACAAATATTGTGTTGGTTTTAGTACTTTTTTTTTTTTTAATGTGTACTTCTTCCTTGTTGTGGAGGACTTAGACAAATTCTGCCTAGAAATATCCTCCTGAAGCTAGGAAATATAGAGTTAAGATCAGGAAGAAATTCTTCAGCAAGAATTTCCTCCTTCAGTTCCTCTTTGACAGGCCAAATGGACCTTCCATAGGAAACCAGAAAAGCAAAGAGGCAAAGTGGCTTTCTAGAGGTGATTCCCTAGGTCAGTTCTGAGTTAAAGGCTTTAATTGACACTTCTGCTTTGGTGCTTAATTTTTTTTCCTCATCTTCAGCCCATGCAGCTCTATCCATCTGCTGGGATTACCACCTCTTTTTCTCTCTTATCATTTTCTGTGCTGTGACAGCCTCAGTATCTCAAGGCCTGTTTTTCTTCCTTTCTCTTGCTCTGTAAAATCTGCAATTTCTTAAAATGTTGCCTGGTTTATGAGTGATTTCTCACTCCTCGCAACTGGAGAGAGGGGAGATAATTGAAACCAAATGTTTCATTTGTGTTAATAATGAGTGTCATTTTATTTTATGTCGTGCTGTTTCATGCAAGAGCACTTCAAAGTGCAGAGAAGAATAGAGGAGAAGAACATCATAAAAGAGCACTGGAGGCCACATAGTGGGAACTGATCACAAAAGGAGAACCACTCTCAGTCCAAACCTTGACCACAGCCTCTCCAGAGGAAAAGATTTGAGGGGAGGAAAACATCATGTTGCAGGGCTTTACCTTTCACCAGGAGGGGTTCTTGAGGTGCTTGGAGGTCCTCTGGCACCATTGGGATGAGATAAGGAGTGGACGCTCAGGCTCAGCCTCCATGGAGTGATGATTTCTCCCACCCTGATCTTTCTTGTTGGTATGGGCCTGGAAAAGCAACCAGCATGGTGCTGGTGAGGTTTAACCTCCCTTATTTTAGTGTGGGTGGAAATCACCCTATGCCTCCCTCCTTGGGCTGAAGGCATGTCTCATCTCTCACCACCACATCCCTGGGTGTGCACACATGGAGAAATGCCCACTCCCCCTAAAAGGATCCTCAGTTGGGAAGCTCAGGAGGAGCTGAGCACAGCATCAACCCAGCCAGTGGCACAGCAGACCCAGCCATGGCTTCTGGGCAAGGGGTGCTGTGTTATTCTGTCCCCCCAAGCAGGCCAGGGCAGGTTGTTTATGGCCTTACTTCCTTCAGCTGGGCTAAAAACATTCCCTGGTCATGGCAGGAATATGAGGAGCCCTTTCCTGAGCTGACTATATGATGCTTTTATGCCCAGTTGTCTTGTTCTGTTTATGCTGAATAATAAGTTTTGCATCTTTAAGCCTTGTTCCAAGAGTGAACGGGGGGAGAGAAAAAGCACAGGGTTTCTTTTCAGACACTGCACTCACTCCTCCACATTTCTGCTCCTGCACTGTGATGTCTGCAGATGGACAGACAGCGGGACAGGGCTCTCCTTTGCTTTAGTTAGCTTAGCTAGCTGAGGCAAAGAAGTTCCCTGGACTGTGGGGTATTTTTTCCCTTTTCTTTGGACCTGTTCAGACCTGCTCTGGCCTGAACACCCAGGGCAGCACTGGCAGCTCACACCTGAGGCCCACCGGGCCGGGCCTGGGCTGCAGCATTTCCAGCACCCCTGGGACTGACAGGAGACTGAGTGAGCTGAGCTGCAACCTAGGGAGGGGGTTTTCTCAGTTTGTCATCTCTTTTGGGGGTTTTATGGTTTAATATTGTTTAGATTTTATTGTTTAATAAACAGGTTTTTTCCACTTTGTTCCCAGGAGGTATTTTCTCCTGGACCAGTTGGGGGGAGGGGCTGATTGAATCTGCTTTCCTACAGGAGCCCCTTTGGGGGTTCTCTCCCAAATTTGCTCTGAACCAGGACAAGCCCCTATAAAAATCCAGCAGGGTGGCTGTGCCAAGTGCTAGTCCACTGGCCTGGGTGGAAAGGGTAACACAAAGCTCTCCCTGATGAAACTGTGTTTGTAGTTTGGGCCCCGCTTAGGCCTGCATCAAATCTTCACTCAACACAGTTTTTATCAATCACAAGTTTTTACTCTCTGCGAGAATCTTAGCTGATTTTGTGTGGGGGGCCATCTGCACTCACTTAGTGTGAGATTATCCAAAGTTTTCTCCTGTTTGCAGAGGAGGAACACCCCTCACAACCCTCACACCCCTCACACCATATTTATAGGACACAAACCCATGCAGAGTTAGCAGGGAAAGCTTCCTCCATTTCCTGCTGTCCATGACTCATCAGGACATCAGAGAATGTCACAGCTGTGTCTGCTCTCCCCAGCAGGTGAAGAATAGGGGAAAATCCTGTGGAAAAACCTGTGTTTTACATGCCTGGTGTGTGACAGGCAGGGCTTGGTTATTATCACTCTAAGCCACTGATGGCAGAGCATGCACCTAAAATACACGGTGCTGTAGAGTCTTCATTTTATGTGAGGGATAAAATAAAGGCTGTGAATTAAGAGCCAGGAGTGGTGACCTGCGCAACCTCACTCAGGGCTCCTCTAAACTCTGTTTTCATGGCCACATCAAGGCCTTTCATCTATGACACTGTAGTGCAACCTGCTTTGTTTTTTTTTTTTTCCCTCACACTCTCCAGCAGAAGAAATGAAGGTGTGCATGCTATTTGACAACCTCACTCATTGCAATATTCACATTTCACCCAGGTTTGTTGCATCTGAGGCCCTGTCAGCCTTCTTGCTGGTGTTCTTACAGCTGGAGGTACTTCTGAGGTTTATAGGACAGAATATTGGAATCCATGAATTCCAATGGCAAAAGCTGCTGGGTTTTCACTGTGTGGTGTGCTCCTACTCTCCTCATGGTCCTGACTATCAGTCACCCAGATTAGCAGAGAAAGTCTTCCTCAACTGGAGCATTGCTGAAAAGCAGAACCCACAGTAACATAGTGTAGCAGCACTTTTATTTTTACAGCTACTCTAGAGCCAAGGCGCCATATAACATAATGAAACACTTACTCTGAAAAACAGAAGACCCCAAAAGGATAAGAATTAAAATTTAACTCTGCTTGATAGCTTTTACATTTTGTAATACAGTCACAGCTTCCATTGACTAAAATGCAGTGAAAGAAGGCATGGAAATCAAGTCTGCAAAGCACCCACCAGTGCTGGGGGTTTTGTGTCAGATTTCTGCATCCACAGTGCCCAGGCCACTCTTTGGTGACAGCAAGGTCCTGTGGGCACATTTAGTGTTGGGGTCTCTAGCTGGTCAGAGTGACCCCGAGAAAAGTTAGAAAGTCTCTTTTATCAGCCTGGTGCTTGAAGAAGGAATCAGAGCTCCTCATTTCTCGGTCTCAAGGTTGTTTATTGCATCTTATAAATAAAATTCTCTCTCCTGTCCTGCCAAAGTCCATCCAGCAGGACAGTCAGAGGCACTCTGCCTGCCCCCAGGGCAGTGTTATCTTTTTATACTAAAAACTACATGTACAATATTTACAGTTACTTTCCAATACCTATCACCTATGTTAGACAGTGAGCTTCTACTCTAAACCAACCCAGAAGTGCCAACATCACAGCAGAAGATGGAGGCCAAGAAGAAGGAGAAAGGCTGGTCATGCCCAGTTCCCTCCATCCTCCCCCCCCCGAACCCCCATACCCCCAAAATCTACCTTTTCACCCTGTGATAACTTTACTAATATTCTACCTAAACTGTTGTGGCTTGCTGATCTTCATACAAGGTTGGAAATTTGCTCCACAGGTCATAATCAAACCCACAGGTGTTTTGGGCTCTGTGCCAGGGCTCCTGAGCCCCCTGGCCATCCTGGACAGCCAGAGGGATGTTCTGGGTTCCCACAATTTAGGGCTTCTTTGGCTGTAGAGCTGAAATCTGGTGGAGGCTGTTTTTAAAAGAGGAGAATTTTTTTTAAAAGAAGAGAAGCTTTTTAAAAGCCTTGAGCAGGAATCCTTTCCCCCCAGCCAGTTTTTATGAATTTAGAAGCTGACATGCTGATATTGCTGGAAGGTTTGTGGCAGGTACTGTGGCTGCTTGGTGTCCCACCTGTCCCCTGCTCTCCTGACCACCTGATGAGCCACATTTTGCAAAAGAAATGAACAAAACAAATGAAATCTGTGCTGCCTAGGAGACTCCTGTTGGTCCCCACTGCCATCCCTGCTATACTCAGTGCCTCCTGCCCTTGGCATTTCCCCAGATGAAGGGCTTCCCTTCCTGATACAAATCCAAAATCAGCTGGTAAATACCTGGAGGGAGTGGGGGATGCATCCCCTGCTCTTCAAAGTCTCCTTGGAGCAAGGGGAAAACACCAACAGAGGGAAGCAGCTCTGCCCTGGCAGCTACATTGGATAGTGCTGCATTTCTGGACACTTAATACTTATTTATATGGGGTGTTTGAAGTGTCACCAGAGCTCCTCATACCAAGACCTTTCAGAAAAAGGTGTGTGCTGGTTTTTTGGGTCTAATTTTTTTTGTTTTATTTTGGTTTTTTTCATTTTTCTTTTTTTTTCCATAATAAAGAATGATATCCCAGATTATCAGCATAGGTCTGGGGGTTTGCTGTCTACACCCTTCTGCCTCTTCCTGTTTTCATTTCAACCTGTTGAATGGGCAAACACTGCAAGCCTGCAGGATCTGGAAAGTTTGCAATCAGATCAAAGGGGTTTGGAGTCTGGCTGATGGAGAAGGGAAGCACAGATGGGGGAAAATAAGTGAGGGTGTATTCAGATAGCCCCTTGTTGTGTTCATGTCTTAATTATTCCGTGGTGTTGAAGTGATTTCAAGTTCTTGCACTTTTCATCATTCTGAATTCAGACCAGCAACAAAGGTACATCATTTGTACCACCCCTACATAACTGTTTCTAGCCAAAATATTTCTTTAGGAGTATTATTTCTTGGCTTAGAAAAATCCTTCTTTTTGTCTTGTTTTGTTTTTAACAAGTGTTTCCCAAAAGTATTTCCCAACTGGATCGTAAAAAAAATAATAAAAAAAAATCTACATTGCACTGAAAGGAATAATCAGTCCCTGCTGTTAAACCCATATATTCTGAAAGCAGAGTTAATGAAACGAATATCATCTAATTAAAGAGATCTTCATAACTGAAGGATCAAACCTTCAGATGGAAGCCATCACATTTTTTTAGCATGAAGCTCACAGCTCAGGCTGCATCTTTCTGATGAACCTGCATTCCCAAGAAGGACACTTGGGTCAGGGGATGACTTTTTAACAAGAAAACCCAAGCCTGAAGCTTGAGAAAAACCACTGTGCTGTGGAAACTCTTTGTCCTTACCAGGCCTGGGAGCAGGCTGCCAAGATCTTCACCCATCTCCCCCTGCCACTAATTGCAAAATCCCTGTCTTTGGAGCCCTGAGATTGACAACAGGCTCAGATCTGCCCTTGGCACTGCTGCTCTGACAGCCCCTGCTTTGTCACACACAGCCCACGCAGGCACAGCCAGTTGTGCTTCTGCTCCCTGAGCACCCCAGCCCCTCCTAAAGCAGGCATCCCCCCAAGCCAAACTGGTGGAAATAGCACAAAATGGGGAATTCTCCACGGTTTTCTATAATTGGTGTAGAGGCTTCTCACTCTGGTGGTCGCCTCCATGCAAATGTGTGGATTTTTGGAATTATTGTTACTGGGTTAATTGGAATTTTTGTTAATAACAATGTTGAAGGGTTTATCAGATTTGACCCACTGAATGTGGGGGAAAGGCATTTTCATACTGCAGCATGAAGGAGGAGCATTGCTGAGCCCCTGAAGAGATTAAGGCCTTGGTAATGCTCTGAGACAAAAAATTCTCCTACAGGATACCCTGTACACCTATTCAAATAAAGCCAGTGCTTTGCAGGACTGTGGCAGGTTCTTTAAAATATGCTTGGAAAATTCTGTTTGAAATTATTAGAACTGCTAAACACTAACTGGACAGATTTAAAATTGCATTTTTCAAAAAAAAAAAAAAAAAAAAAAACAAGGAAAATATTTTTAAAAACCCCAAACACTGGAAACTAAGGAAACAAAATTTCTGCTTTACAACCACCTTTAACCTCTATGTAGGCACAGCCTTGTCTTTAAATAAATAATAAATTTTACTGATTGAAGAAAAGAATTGGCTGAGACACATTCAGTCCTCATATTCCAGTGAGGTTTTGTTTGAACTGGAAGAGCTGGAAGCATTCAGTTTATACAATCTGAACAGGAATACTTCTAGAGTTTAGAATATGTAGTTAACTTGCACTTGGAGGGTTGTTTCACTTTTTATTGAAAGTTCTCAATTGCTCAAGTGGCAACACACATCTTCATGTTCAAGTGGTCAGTCAACTGCCTGGGTAGCTCCTGCAGGAATGAATTGGATTTTATATTTCATATTCAAAACCTGGGTAATATATTCAGACTTTAGCACAGGCACATCTCATGGCTGGTGTGCAGTTGAGAAGCATTTCTTGAAAAAAAAAAAAGATGAATGATTTGATCTAAGCATTCTGAAAATTCTTGACAAAACCAGAAGTATCTCTTTTGGGAAAAGCGCCAAAATCTGCACTGGTTTTTCCTATTTTGCCAGCCTCCAAAAGAAGAAAGGAAAAACTGCATGCTTATCGCCAAGGCATTTAAGACATTTGCATTTATCTTTCATCAAATAATAATTTTCTCTGAATATAAGTGCAGTCAATCAGAATAAAACAGCTTGTACACAAAAGGAGGAAAACATTACCAAGGTATGAAATACAGATTTTAAAAAAGAATTTGAACAGTTCTGAATTGATATTTTCATTTCCTTAAGCAAAAAAGCCCGAGAAAATTTATAAAGACCACTACTCACTTTGACTGGCTGCAGAACCCCTACCCACCTTCTCTCTCCTTCAATTCAGTGGGATGGGGGAGGAAATAGGATGAAAAAAGCTCCCTAAGCCAAAACAGCTGCTTTTATCATAGTCAAGTTGAAGGGTTATAAATGAGTTAGCAACAAATATTTGGGAGCAGGAAGCATGAGAGGTGAGAAAGGAAGGACGAGGCAAAATCCTAACAGGGAGACTGTGACTTCCCTGAAGGACACATGGAAATTCCCTGGAGGTACTGGGCTCCCTGATGTCCCTGGCTGAAGTGGTGCTGTGTCTCCGACACGTTGATTTCAGGCAGCTGAAATCCTCAAATCTGGGATCCCCAGCCCAGCAAGGAGCTGGAGCTGCAGGAGCCAGGCCGGAGGAGGCTCCAGGATGGGCAGAGGGATGGAGCAGCTCTGCTGGCAGGAAAAAAGATGGGAGAGCTGGGGTTGTTCAGCCTGGAGAAGAAGAAAGCTTCAGGGTGAGCTGATTGGAGAGAAAGATGGAGAGAGACTTTTACAAGAGTGACAGGACAAGGGGGAATGGCTGCAAACTGAAGAGGCTAGGTTTAGATTATCTGCTTCATGTATTAGGAAAAAATTCTTCCCTGTGAGGGTGGGGAGGCCTTGGCACAGGCCAAACGTAGAAGTGACCCAGGCCAGGTTGGACAAGGTGTGGAGCAATTTGGGACACAGGAAGGTGTCCCAAATTAAATATTTAAATCTTTAAATCTCTTCTCTTTCTAACCCCCATAGAAGAGGATTGGAAAGAGAAGAGATTTAAAGTTCCTTCCAACCCAAACCACTCTCTGATCCTATGAAGTTTGGCTGCTGAAGATACAAGGGGAACTTGGCCATGGCATTGTTCTGAAGCTCCTATAGGAGTCTTTGCTCAGAAATGTTACCTGATGTTTTCTCATCTTCCCCTGAGCAACAAGACAGACTTTCAGACCTGCAGGGGGGATGTGGAGATCCTGTTTCATGGGCACCTTGATGTCTTTGGGCAACTCCAAGCTGGGGCAATGCACACATCACAGTCATGCTGCTTAGCACAATTATTAGGGGATTTCAGATGGAGGAAAACCCTTAAACACAGAGGACCATGGGTTAGGATGTGTTAGCTTGTGTCATTTATACACTGCCAGAGATTCACCTGTAAAACAAAGCTGTGCTATATTTTCATCTTCAGTGCTTTCCCCTTGAGCTGAAGGGCTGAACAGCTCATTCAACAAACAGTGAAATCACTTCCTATGCTTCCCAGCCTGCCTTTTTGCTTCAAATCTTGGCTTTGTAGGAGAATTAGAAAGCTTAAACTTGATTTCTGTGCCTTATAGTGAAACAGCTGTCTCTGAAGTCATGGAAAGTTGTGCTCAGCATATCTCAATCTAGCATTTAAGGAGGCCAATCCCTGCCAAACATATGCCCTGCAGGAGAGGATGCCAAAATTCCATTTGTTCTCTGTGAATATGCTGGAAACCAGCAGGGACTACAGGGATGCAGGGAAATCATCCCCTGAGGGAGTTTGGGCATGGCCCTCAGGCTGGAGTTATTTCAGGTGACCACAGCTGATGGTCACAAGGAGGTGAATGGATGGTCACCAGTTGAATGGGTTGGTTTTGAGAAGGGTTTTTGGGTCTTGGTGGGGGAGAAGAGGTGGGTTCTCTCTTTTTGTTGTTGTTGTCAAGGTGGTCCATTGAATGGGTGATGTTTTCCTGAAGGAAAAAGTAAAAGCTGCTACTGACAGGGTGTCCAAATCAACCCTGACCATCTCCCCTGCAGCCACCCCTAACACAAAAATCAAATTGAAGGGGATCCTTTCCCTGGTACTCACCATGAATGTGTCAAAGGATTCTCTCCTTGCTCTCCCTTCTCTACCCTATTTAAAACCTATCCAATATTAGGGTTGCATCCTATATAACTTTGAGTATTTGGACAGAGAAAATGTTGAAAGAATTTCCTAAAAACCCCACATGGAGAAGGTTTTTGTGTTGGAGACATGTCAGAGGTACTTAAGATCTAAAACCAGAAGGGCAGTTTCAAAGATTTTTCTAAACAACAAAAGTCCAACTGGACCAAAAGAATCTTATTGTTTCCAGTTTGTTTGTTTGTGTGCAAAAACAGAATTAGAAAATCAGAGAGCATTTCCACTTAGGGTGGGGGTCCAAGGGATTTCTAAGGTCACTCTTGCAGTGGAGTGGGAGAGAAAGCTGTGTGTTAAATAGGGTCTCTTTTAGTTCTCAGCTCAGTGTTTGAGTGAGAATTTGCTTTTCTCACCCCTCTGCTGATACTGAGAGGGAACAGCAGCAGTCACCCAAGAAGGAGACAACTGGAAACTTAAATTCTGAGCAGGACAGGTGTTGACAAGACATGATATTGATGTAGCCCTGTGCCCTGCAACAAGATGTCTGCATGGAAGTCTTTAATGATGAATTTGAAGTCTTTAATGATGAATTTCTTGGGAAGTGCCAGTGCTCTTCCTCAAATCCTTCGAAGCAGGCAAAACACCAAATGAAAAAAGGAAAAAAAATAAAGGGAGGAGAAATAAATGTCAAAAGTACACAGACGTCTGTAATATGATAACAGTTTGGCTGGGTTTGTACTGAAGAACGAGAAAAAATCAAGGTTGATTAAAAGATATTATTTATCATTGATGATGTTTCCAGTATTGGGAGTGGCTGGAAACATGAGTAAATGTTTTCAGAGCTGTTTTGCCTCATTCTGTTGATGGTGCCTGCAAAGATTATACATATATATGAGTTTTCTTTTCTCTGTAGCTGCAGGTTCCTCTGACACTGGATCTGCACCGTCCTGCAGGGATCCTGGATGTGTGGGGCTGCCACAGTGTCAGAGGTAACCACAAGCACCTCAAAATCATCACTTCTCAGGAGGGTAACCAGTTGAATTGCTGTTTTTTCTTTTCAGAAAAGGCCAAAAGCACAGAGGGAAATGGGCTGAGAAGCACAGTCCAGCACAGAAGGTGGCCTCTGAGCCAAATTATCTGCAGGGAGCTCAGGCGCAGCACATTCTTTCCAAAGAAGGACCTCTGCAAAACCCTTGACAAAACCCTTGCCTTAGCAAGCCTCCCACTGGGGTATCAAGCCTGCCGCTCCTGCTTGAGTGTGAGAAATTCCCTGTTCATCCAGCACCAGCAGTGCTTTGGAGCCTGATCCAGCCACCCCAGCTTCCCCCAGGTTGCAGGGTCAGTGCTGCATCCTGAGGGGACCTCATCACCCCAAGGATGTCCAGCTGGCTTTGCTGGATGCTGGTGGGATGCAGAACATGGGCTGGAGGTTATTGGCTCCCTCCAGGTTGGGCTGGAGGGGAGCAGGGTGGCTTCTGGACACTGCAGCCCTGTCGCAGACATCCTTTATGAAAAATCCTTTCCTTGGGATTTTTCCTCCTGAGAAGCTGAGAGGCATCAGGAACAAAATGCAAACAATGGTTATCTGCTGCTGTGGAATGCAACAGGTGCGTCTGGGATTGGGCTCATGTGGTTGTTTCTCATTAATGGCCAATCACAGTCAGCTGGCTCAGACTCTCTGTCCGAGACACAAGCTTTTGTTATCATTCTTTATTATTCTATTCTGAGCCAGCCTTCTGATGAAATCCTTTCTTCTATTCTTTTAGTATAGTTTTAATATAATATATATCATAAAATAAATCAGGCTTCTGAAACATGGAGTCAGATCCTCATCTCTTCCCTCATCCTTGGACCCCTGTGACCACTGTCACACCCTGCCTCTCTGACACTGCTGTGTCAACTCCACAAAGCATGGTCACACCTCTGCTGCCCCAAACATAAAAATGTCCCTCTGTGGGTTCACCCTGCTGTGGGTGACAGGCACCTGGGGGCTGGTGATAGCTTTGTTTCTGTGGCAGCAGCTGGCTGGTGGGCACAGGTTTGGGCAGAGCCCTGCTGGGGACAGCTGCTCTGAGAGAGGGCAAACTAAAACTTGGTTTTTGGGGCTTTAGCTGGTCAGAGTGACCCCAAGATGTGTTGAAAAGGCTCTTTTCCCAGTCTGGTGGTTGAAGAAGGAGTCAGAGCTCTTCTATTCTCATTCTCAAGGTTGTTTATTGTTTCTTGTCTATAAAATTCTTTCTCCTGGCCTGCCAAGGTCCATTCAGCAGGCCAGACAGAGGCACACAGGCCACCCTTGGTGCACTGTTATCTTTTTATACTAAAACTTTTTATGCTAAAAACTACGTATACATTATTTACCATAACTTCCCAATACCTATCACCTGTGTTAGACAGTGAGCTTCTACCTTAAACCAATCTAAAGGTGCCACCACCACAGCAGAAAATGGAGGCCAAGAAGGAGGAGAAAGGCCCAGGTTCTGCCATCTTGCCTCCTGAACCCTCATTCTAAAAACCCTAAAAATTCTATTTTTCACCCTGTGATAAATTCACTATCATTCTACTTAAACTTTCGTGCCTTGTAAATCCTCATGTAAGGTTGTTAATTTTTTTCCATGGGTCATAATCAAAGTCACAGGTGCCTTGGGCTCTGTGCCAGGGTCTCTGAGCCCCCTGGCAGGGGTTCAGGAAATCCAGGACAGCCAGAGGGATGTCCTGAATTCTGACACCTGGTTATCCATCCTCACCTACAGTTTGGTTATTGCCTGCCTTGAGCCATCCTGAGGGGGTGACAGCCAGCCTGGGGGGACACAGGTGAGGTCAGCATGGCCCCTGCAGCCCTCCGTAACTTCCATGCCTCAGTTTCCTTCATACAATGCCAGAGCACTGTCACTCACTTTTCTTTAAAAAGTTGGGAAAAAAATGCTAACAATCATATTTTGGATGCTATGTGGAGCTGGAGGTGGAAAGCTGTTTAAAAACATGTGGCAGTGAAGAAGTTTCACAATAAAACCAGGGAAAGGGAAGGGAGTGGGGCAGTTTTTGTGTATCAGCACTTTGGATCTGTTTTGATACTGATACTCTGGAACCACTCTTTCTCATTATTATAACTGGCATTATTTGCTGCTATCTGATTAAATTAATGAAGAGCCTGCTGGCTCCTGGCTTGGGGCAGGTGTTCCACGTCCTCCTCCTTGGCAGGCAGGACCTGTGCTGAGCTCCAGGCACCTCTGCAGCCTCTGGGACAGTGAAGGACTTCTGGGATCCACTCTGCTGCCCTGCAGGTGCATTATCTCTGACCACATATATTGCCTGTGGATGCAGGAAGGGCACTGCAGGGGCAGTGGTACCACTGTGGGGAAAATCTGTTTCTAAATCAGTCCTCTAAAGGGTGTTTAGTTTCATTGCTCTTGTTTAAAATCTTCCTGGTTTCTTCCTGGACATAAATGATGCCTCTTGTCCCATCTCATCAGCCTCCCAGCACGTCCCTGAGACCAGCTCAATGCCCATACAGGGGAGACCTGAGGCATTGCTTCTGCTTTCTCAGCCTTTTTAATCCACAACAAATTAAATTTGCAGTTGTCAAATGCAGGGAAAAGGGGCAGCACCATCTCACCAACCCCCACCACAACCCAAAAAAACCCATGGAGGCACCTGTGAGGATGTTCCACAAAGCAGTGGCACCCGCTCTGCCGGCAGCCTGATCCTGTCAGGGAGCTGAATGGAATATCCCATCACTTCCTGCTGTCTTTGGCACTGATGGCACAGGCAGCAGGAGTTCAAACTTGCTCAGCAGCAGCACAGAGAGCCCACGAGTCTGGTGAGATGGCCAAAGATGTGTCCCAGGCTCAGAAGGCATCTCCAAGGAGTGCTATGTGCCGGGACAGCAAGAGTTTGTGTAGCACAACAAACAGTGTCACTGCTTGGGTGTGCCTGTGTGTGAAATTTCAGAGATTTGAAGGAAAAAAGGGTAAAAAAATGAATGGAAAGGCTGCTGTATGGATGAGTGACAACAGGAACTGAGCAGAGCCCTGGCAGGGACAGATCTAGACGCCAGCAAGGAGAAACAGAAGCAGCAAGGCATTGTCTAAAGCTCCTCCATCCCAGCCCCTGCACCTCATGGAGGGGGAAGCTTTCACTGACAACATAATTTGTAGGATGGTTAGAACAGAACCAGCCAGGGGGATTCAGTATCTGAAGCATCTCCAGTGTTCCCAGAGGTTTGCAGTTGCTGCTGTCAGCCTTTGCCTTTGCACTGAGCTTTGTCCTGAGACCCTGCAGCATTTTCAAGCCTTTGTTTACGTGTTCTCCAAGCTTTAAGCACTTGCAATTTTGTGGCCTGCCCCCACACACCCTAAAAACTTGTCTTTAGCAGTTATCTCTGGGCTTGAAACTCCTGTGAAAACAAAAACAACTGGTTTTGGATGCTTTGCCAAACAGTCTCTCTCTCTCTCTCTCTCCATAAAAAGGAGGCTGATTTTTTTCTCTCTGGGTGTAGTAAAAGGTTAGAACAATATTTAGTTTGAACTTTCCTGAGATCAGGCGTTTATTCTCGCTCTCTCTCCCAGTGTGTGCGTGTGTCCATGGAAAGTACCTTGAAAGTGAGTCAGCATTACTCAAAGTGAATCACTGGTCACTGCTTCTCTGGGACGTTCATTCAGCATTGCATGCAAGTGTTCTCTGCCTTCCCAAGCCAGGACTGGGATTGTTTGTGCTCCTTCCAGGCTGCTGTAGACATTAAGGCATTGGTTTAGAAACCAAACAAGGCACTGTCTCATGGCCACTGGTATCCTGAGGCCAGCCTTGATGATGGACCACTACTCCAGCAGTAAATGAGAAATGAAAACATCATTTTAATCCCCTCTCCAAAACAAGAGGATCCATCTGTTCTTGCCCACAGCATCAGAGAAGTGTTTGCTGCCTGGTGGAGCAGCAGCATCTCTGGAGAGCAGCAGCAGAAGTGTCAGAGCTCTGACCTCTCCCCCTGCCTTTGGGTCAGGCGCTTCAATTTCCAGGGCTTTTACACTGAATTTGAAGGGCACCCAAGAGGCAGAGAGGAACGGGAGGAAGATTTGCATTGCAAGGGTATTTGAGAAGCAGATTTAATCTCTTAGCTGCTGTTTGCTTCAGATTCAGTTCTCAGGGCACATCCTGGTATGCATGGATAAAATCCTGATCCTCTAGATAAATTGTTCTTGTCAGGAATTATTTCAAAGCCTATATTTTCTCTAAGAGCCATTTTGCCCAGTCCATCCCATGCGCACAGGAGCTGTAAGCCCTTATTTTCAACAGCTGCCCACAGCACTGGGGGGAGGCATTTAATCCCCGTTTCAAGGAGCCACAGCCTTTCATTTCCATCAGATACCAACTCCCACAAGGAGCCCTTGGTGAGCATCTCTGTCTTCTCTTCACCAGTCTCCTCCCTCTCAAAGGAGTGGTGACACTGCTGCATCCCATCTTTGCCACCAGAAATGCTACAGCATCTCCCCCTCAGCTCTGGTACCCTCCCAAAAACAGCCAGGCTGTCTCTGCTGCATGGGTGTCACCTCATTTGTCTCCAGAGGGAGGCCACAGCGTGGTACTTTAGCCATGTGGAAGGAGGGACAACACGTCTTGAGGCTCCTGGGCCTCCCAGGACCTGATGCAGGTGGAGATGTCTCCTTGGTGCTGCTTCTCTGTGTGACAGAGCCCAGCTCTTCCTGAGATAAACTGTATTTCCTGCACGTGTTAAGGAGATAACTGGTGATGCAATCTTTCTCCTTTGGCCTCAGAGCACGTCTGTGATGGCAGGGCTGACCCTGTGGTGAAGCTGCCTTGTGCCTTGCACTGTTTTCCCTAAAACAGAAGTGTGAAGGAGCCTTTCTGTCAGACAGAACTGACCCCATTTCATGGAGAGCAGGTAAAAAGCATGAGGTTTTGTGTGCTTTCAGTTTCTCCAAGCAGTTCCACATTCAGCATGAACGCAGGAAATTTGTGTTTGATGTGTGCTGAAGGGAAATGGGGAATGTGGGCCTGCTGGTCTGGAGCACCAGGTCTGCTGCCATGAGAGAGGCCATGGGCTGATTCCTCCTGCTCAGGTCAGCCTCAGAGGCTCCACTGCACTGCGCTCTGCTCCAAGGTGGATGGGACAGGTGATATTCCTGGTAGTGGACAGTGCCTCCCTCTCACCATCTACCTAAAACAACCCTGAGGCCTCAACTCCTCCAAAAGGTGGATGCAGCCAAGGATGGAGCCAGGGGCTTGGAGGGAGGATTCAGCTGAGGCTGGATGAGGTGAGTGGTGAGGGGGATTGTCCTCATGAGCTGAGCTGTTTCTATTTTATATGTTTTGGGCTGGTTTTTTTTTTTTTTGTTGTCCCCAACAAGAGCGTCCTTAAAGGGCTGGGATGGTTCCCTGTGCTCGGTGCCAGTGGAAGAGGCAGAGGCACTCAGGGAGCCTGTGGAGCTCTGTGGAAACCCAGGGCACTACAGGGAATATTTCTGTGTTTGCTCTGGGGTGCCCTGATTTCCTGGGAGAAAGTTTCCCAGACTTTCAGATAGACTAGAATCCGCAAAAGTGTGCAATAGATTCTAGAGAGCAGTCTAGGTGTATCACTTGGAGAGAAATTGAGGTTTTGGGATTTTTAGTATGTTGTGGATGGAAGCAAGATGGAGAGCACAGAGTGTCATCCTGGGTTTCTTCTTCATGCTTCTTCTTCCTTATTCTTCGTGGATTTGGGTGGCATTTTGTAATTGGGCAGAAAAGTCTGCATTGCAAGGTCTTTGGGATCAGTTATTGGGTTGAAAGGGAAAATAATCTAGGTGTCAGTTCTTAATTGAATGATTTAGTCTTAAAAGACCTTGTAACAAGAGATTGTTGGCCATTTTGTGCCTTCTAATGAAAAGCTGCCGAACTCACAGTAGTGAGACTGTTTTACTGATAAGAAATAATAAACACCTGAATCTGAACATGAAATACCATGTCAAGTGCCGTCCAGACCCAGAGAAACCAATAGAGCTCAGAACAGTCAGCAAGAAGAAAGCAAGGAAAAGCCCTGCTGGGGAGTGGCTTAGCTAAAGAAGGAAAAAGAGAGGAAGGGAAGTAAATGGTTAAAGCAGGAATGAGAACACTGGCATTTAGAAATGACTTGGCATTTCATCCCCGCTGGATGCGGTGACTGACACAGAGTTTCCAGCAGCCTCACGTGTCCCAAGGAGAGTGGTGAATATGCCCAAGATGCCTGTTGCTTTAGTCACTTCTCTTCCGGAGAAAAGACAACATCCTTTACAAAAGGGTTGGGTATTTTTGTTTGGTTTTTTGGGGTTGGTTTTTTTGGTTTTTTTTTTTTGGTTTTTTTTGGTTTTTTTTTTTTGTTTTGTTTTGTTTTGTTTTGTTTTGTTTTGTTTTTTTTTTTTTTTTTTTTGTTCTTTTATTTTTTTTTAAGCTTTCTTTTTAAAGAGGCTGATTCAGTGCAAGCCGTGAAAGGGGCTGTACCTACTGGAGTGATGTTGGGACAGCATCTCTGTCATCATCTCTGTGGAGAAAGGCAAGGGGGAGATTGGAGCTCATAGCCTTTTTAATCTTTGGAAATTCACCATGCAGATGAGTTGTTGAAAAATTTATATTCCTGGGTTTGCCTACAGAGTGGTATCAGGCACTGTTTTCTCTCGTGTTTTGCTGGAGGGAAAAAAATTCCTGCTTTTGAAAGAAACAGCAACTCCATCATCATCATCACAGGATCATCCTGGACACTGTGTTTTCATGTAATAAAATTGCATGAAATTGCTTCCTCCACACAGGCTGATTGCAAAATTCCTTGGATACAAAAGCAGCCACAAACTTTGCAGTCCAGAAATTTTGTCAGCTGAGGCTGTGAGAGCAGAGGAAGGGAGAAATCCAGATGACCTTTTAAAGGTGAAAACAGTGTGGGAGGAGGTGCTGAGAAAGTCTGTGCTTGGTCCACCTGGGAATGGGTTTAAATTACATTAAAACACAAGCCCATAAGTAAACCTGAAAGCCAGGTACCTATAGCCCATTTGGAATTAGGTTTGTAAAGGCTGACAAGGAAAGAGAAAGTTAAACCAACCACAGAACCACAGTTTTGTGGCACAAGATCCCACATAGTCTTTGACAGCCACCCAGGCTTAAATCTTCCAAGGAAGTGGGTGCAGAGTGTAGAGGAGAATAGACTGAAGGATTGCAGCTGTTTTCACCTGTGCAATCCTCTTGGCAAGTTAATTTACTGCTTTCTTGTCAACCTTTTTAATGGTATGCCATTAGATAAATTAAGAATTCTCTGGATTTTTAGCCAATACTAGTCTCTAAGCTATTTTTTTTTTGTATTATCTTACAGATTTCCTTCAGATTTCCATTCCTTCCAGTAAGTAGAAAACCAGACAGATGCTTGACCACTGATATTTTTGCTATAAAATGTTATCAAATGCGGCTGCCAGCTCCCAAATCTTAACATTCCTGAGGTCATCTCCACTAGGCCATGAGATGATGGACAACTCATACGTCTTCCAGTGCTTCCAAAATCCATTTTCAAACGCAGTGAAAGCAACAAAAACTCACACTGTGTGTCCCTAGGAGATACTCCACAGAGTGAAACATGTTCCTGGAGCTTTTTTCAGTTGTGAAGCTGCATCAATGAGATTGCAGTGGTAGCTCAAGGTTCTGGTTGGGAATCTGAAAGCTGATGACAACTTTGTGTTGCTTTGCTTGGCTTGTTTCTCTCTCTGGTTTTCCAGTATCTCTCCAGAAGATTAATTCTACAGTATTTGCAGTTTTGTTCAGAATGCACAGCATTGTTGATATGAGAACCATCTGACAAAAGAATTTTTTTCCATCGGAAAAAAACATTTAAAGCATTTCAAGTTTTCTTAAGTGATCTTAATAAGATTGTTATTATTTTCCTTTCCTCTCTCCTTTTTTTCCTTTTTTTTTTTTTATTTGAAGACAGGCAAAAGAAAGAAAAAGGTTACATTTGTTTTCTTTACTTTTCTGGCCAAAAAGGATCAACAAATATTATTGAAACCCTTCTGATTTTAGAAGTCCTGTGTACAGCACTGGGAAAGGGGGTGTTATTTACTTTTTTAATGGAAAATTTCTTGTACACCATCATTTCCAGCAGGCCTGTTCAGAGAGGTACAGAAGAATATTGCATTTTCCCAGCCAACCGAGTTCCAACACAGCTACAAAATGCACATACCAGTAAGGTATGGGCAAGCCACAGATTTACACAGCAGAACAGTCAGGTCATCTGTTTGGCTTTGCATTTATTTTTTTCCTAGCAGCTCTCAACATTTGGTTTGGTTTTTTCGGCTGCTGCTAAGCACTGAGCTGACGTTTTCACAAAGCCACCACGCCTCACTGTGATTCTTCACTGCTTTTCTCACTGCCCTGAGGAACTCTGTGTCTCCCAGGAAACTTTACCTTCTTGCTCACCTTCTGTTTTCCAGGTCACTTATGGATGTCTGGAAGAGCACAGGTCACTGTAGGGGGGTGACCTTTGCAGGAACTGGCCATTATCTCAGTTCTTCTGCTTCCTTTTTATGAAATATCCATACCTGTCAAGACTATCCCAGTTGTGCCATTAGAGGCCTCAGGTGAAGGGAATTGTCAGGAGTTGTAAGAAATCCAAGCAGATGATTGAAAGACCCTTATGCAAATGTTTGTTCTTCTCTTCAAATGCCTGTGAGAGGCTTTTCTTTACAGAAGTCATGCTAACAAACTCCTCAATTACATTTTATTTATCCAGGTGCCCTCTGGTTCTGTGCTTTAATGCAATCTCTGCATTTCGGTGTTGTTAACAGGCTTGTAGTTTCCTACGGTCTTAAAAAAAATTAATAAAAAAAAAAAAATCAACGTTCAATCCTCCAGTACCAAAAGTGTTTGAAGTGAGAGGTTGCATATGCTGGCCATAATTCAGCTATTCATCCTTTGTATTTCTTGCTGAATGCCCACTGCCTGTTAATTTCATCAGTGCTGTAAATTCTCCCACAGCAACTTCAGTCCTGGAGAGATGCTCTGCTGAGTGCCCCTTTCACTCCTTCCTTCCTCCCCAGAAAAACAGAGTTTTCTGGAGGGCAAACCCTGGTTTTCAGCAGTCCATGGTGGGGCACAGGACTCGTTTACCCTCCCCACTCTCCCATGGGCTCATCTGCCAGTCAGACCCAATGACTCTGCTGAGCTTTCTGCTCGTCATCATGCAGAAAGAGGACGTAATAAATCACTCGAGACCTTTTGATGATTTGCCCTCTTTTCTGCCTGCATTTCTGCCTTTTGTGCCACAGTTAATTTCCCCTTTACGTTATTTTCCTGGAAACAATTCCAGCTTTTTGAATTCTTGATTTTTCTCTTTAACCACATTTTCCACTCTCCTTACTCTTTTACAGGGCTTTAGATGCAGATGAATAAACTGATAAATATGACAGTGATGCTGAAAGGGACAGGGACAAGATCAGTCAAATAAGAAGAGGCATGAAGGTAAAACATAAACCCCTGCTTATCTTTTTTTTCTGCTTTCCCTATGCTCCCCATCAAAAAAATAACAAACAACAACAACAAATAAAATAAAATTTGGGGTTTTTTTTCCCAGAGCTAGATGTTTACAAATATAAGTTCTTATTTCAACCAAGTGCATTTCTGTGCTAGGCTAAGGAGGAAGGGTCCCCCTTCAGTAAAGTGATGATGATAGAGCTGAGTTCTGATTTGCTTCATGAATATCTTGGGTTATGACTGTAATTCTGTGCTTCCCTTCTCTTCCATTCCCCCATTTTCCCAGAGTTTAGCTCTGTAGGGTGGGAGCAGCGTGGATTGCCCTGCTGCTACTGCTCTGTGTCACTGCTGGTCCTTGGAGAGGCTGGCAGAAACATTACAATTTTTAATGATATTGCCTAGATCCATTCAAACTGAGGCTGCTACTGTAAGAGGTGGAGACATTTTTTTATCCGTCCCTGCTCCTTGGCTCAGGTCTGCATCATTTGCCAGAGCTCCTGTTCTTCATTAGAGGGAAATTCTCTAAACCAAAGAATGGGCCCAAAAACCTTAATTTACTTTGGAAATGGCCTTATGATGAAAATGGGGATGGTACCAAAGCATTTCTGTTTGGACAAAACAGTCCAAAAACTCTTTAATAAAAAATTAATATGCTGGTAGTCAAAAATTATTGGGCACGTAATTTCTGCATATTCTTTATCTGGCAAAAATACCTTTTTACTTCAACTGTTCTCACTGTGCTGAAACACTCCAGATTTCTTTCACTCCCACATTTGCCCTGTCTTTTTTAGATGGAAACAAAAAATTGTTTAATACAAAAGTAATTGCTACCCCAAAGCAATTTCCCAACGAAAAAAATGAATTTTTCTCAGTTTTTTTTTTTTTTACCAGAAAAAAAAAACTTTTTCCCTCCTCCAAATTTTTAAAACAAAAGCTTTGATGTGAACACACAAGTGTGAGGAAAACCTAAAATAAGTCTTTGACCTTTTCATTCCTTTCCTCCCACCCTGCCCCCTTATTTTCCTCCTTTTTCCAATCCAGAAGGAGACAGGAGTGCGAGTTACAGAGGAACACACCAAATTAAATGTTCTCCCTGAAAATGAAGGCTGGTAAATTCCTGAAGCCCTCACCTGGAGGCTATTTGTGGAATATGTAAGGAAAATGTTTTTCAAATCTTGATCAACACTTTCAGCAAATGTTCATGCTGACTCTTTTCCAAGTAGGAAGAACACAACTTGAAATCGACAAAGCTCTTATTTCATCCTCTCAGATTTGAAAATTCATGCTGAATTATCACCAGCTGTTCCACATAGATGCTGAGTGTACTGAGGGTGTTGATGGACCGGAGGATGCAGCAGGGACCAGCACTGCTGTGTGCCACCAGCCCCAGCACATTATAAAATGTGTTGTTTGCCCATTTTACAACCTCTGCCTTTGCTAGAGACGTGCATAATCTTTCTTAATTCATTTGTAAGCCTTGCTTGGAAATCCAGCACTAGTTACTTTGCAGACCTGTCTGAGGTACCCAGTGTGCTGTGAGGATAATAAAGGTGCTGGAGCAGTCCCTTATCCTGTCCAGGCTGCAACCTGGGGAAGTTTGTGTGGGAAATCTTGTGAGAAATGTGTTGAAGTGGCCAAAGGCAAACACCCACAGCAAAGTCACCCTTTTACACTTAAAACACAGATCAAAATCTCTGCCATTGAAGATCTTTCAGGGTGAGTTGTCTTTCACTGCTGTGTTTTCCTTGCAAACAATACTTGTGAGTAACATAACCCAAGTTACCTGAATCTTATTTACAGCACCTTATCCAAAATGATGCTGATATTAAACCTGCCAACCCCTTTGAGGTGTAAATAAAACACCTCATAAATGCCGGGGTAAAAAAAACATGGGTCAGGGTAGTCAACTCTAATTTAGGAGGCAAAATGCTCCTGTATCTGGGAAGCCCACTTTTTAAAAATTGCTATTTCTCCAAGGAATTTCCTCTGATGTGACTCTTTAGGCAAAGTGTTTCAGCAGCACAGGTGGCTGGACCAGCCTGGGTGAGGTGCAGCCCTGAGCAGGGAGGGCTGGCCTGCTGCCCAGGCCAGGACAATGAAGGCTGAATCACCGTCACATTCCTCCCTGGCCTGACTTTGCACATGCAGAACCACCCAGAGCAGGGGCTCAGCCCTGTGCTCCTGCCAAAAGGGAGGCTCTGGATGAGCAGGCATCCCCTGCCATGGTCTGTGCTTGGGGCAGCTGTGGAGATCTTTGCTCTCCACCACCACAGGCCCAGGACTGAATTCTGGGCTCCTTGGGCTGGTGTGGGTGTCTTTTCTGCAGCACTGCAGGAAAAGCCCCCCTTGGTTACGTGTTGTGTGCCGGTTCCATGGTCCCACACCTTCTCTTAAATCTTCCAGGAATCCTTCGTTAAATGGGTCAATTTTATTTTTCTCCAAGGCTTCTAGGAATCCCTGGTTCCGTGGGCCCACATTTTCTCCCCAGGGATTCCAAGAATCACTGGTTCCATAGGCCCAGATTGTCTCCCTAACGCTTCTAAGAATCCCTCATGCTATGGCCCCCACATTTTCTCCCTAAGGCTTGCAGGAATCCTTGGTTAAATAGATACACATTGGTTTTTTTTCTCAAGGGCCTCCAGGAATCCCTGGTTCCATCGGCCCAGGTTGTCTCCCTAAGGCTTCTAGGAGAATGTGGGGCCTGATTCCATGGACCCACATTTTCTCCCCAAGCCTTGCAGAAATCCTTGGTCCTATAGGCCCGCATTTTCTCCCTAATGCTTGAAGAAATCGCTGGTTAAATGGGTCCACTTTATTTTTTCTCCAAGGCTTGCAGGAATCCCTGGTTCCATAGGCCCAAGTTGTCTCCCTCAGGCTTGAAGAAAACCTTAGTTAAATGGGTCCACTTACTTTTTTCTCCAAGGCTTGCAGGAATCCCTAGTTCCATGTGCCCACATTTTCTCCCTAAGGCTTGCAGGAATACCTGATCCCACAGGCCCACATTTTTTCTCTAAGTCATCCAGGAATCCCTGGTTCCCATGGGTCCACATTTTCTTCCTAAGACTTGCAGGAATCCTTGGTTAAATAGATCCACATTTTTTTTCCTCCAAGGTTTCCAGGAATCACTGGTTGCATAGGCCCAGGTTGTCTCCCTAAGACTTGCAGGAATCCCTGGTCTCATGACCCCACATTTTCTCCCCAAGGCTTCCAGGAATCCCTGATTCCACCAAGTATTTTTTGGTAAGCAAAATATTTGGAAAGCAATGACACTTTTGCACCAATTTCACACAATCTGCCTTGGGGGAGCTCTGAAACTATCAGGACTGTCAGGTGCAACTGAACTATGATAAATCAGGATAAGTGTTTCTTGTGTTTGTTGGTAATTTAGAAACATCAAGCCAACATATTGCCACGTTTTTGTGCTGGAAAAGGAAAAATAAATGTTACGTTCAGAGAGCTTTTCTCATCTTGCCAATATTCTGCAGGAAGACCTGTTTGTAGGACCCAGTTTCTGCACAGTTAATCCTTTTCAAGAAATAGGAGGTTTCAGTAATCACTGATGTCATTCTACATTATGAAACCTTTCTCTTCTAATCCTTCCCCTGTTGTTTGATTCTTTACAATGAAATGCAACTTTTTATTTTCTCCTTCCACTATGAAAGGCCAAAGTCCAAACCTCTTAGTGACTTGGCAGCTATATTCTTGTACAATGTGAGCAAAATTAAACATAACAAAGGATAATGTAAAGATTTTGTTGAGAGGTGATGGTAGGCAAAACTTATATGCAAGAGTGACCTCTTGAATGAGTCTGTAAATGAGTAGTTAATTGCATGTAGAAGTTTTATGAGGATTGGAAGTGTCACCCTGGTAAATCCCAAAGAAGTGATCAAGTCTCAGAGCCCTGGTTTTACATGAAATTTGTGCTGTGAAATCCATATAGATCATCACCTCCATCATGTGCAGGTGGCTTGGGGCAGTGTTTGTGTTCCCAAGTAGGATGGCAGAACCTTACCCCAGCCAAAATGGGGGTGCACCTCAGATCCTGCTGTCCTGCCTGGGTTTTAGTTTGTTGTGTCTTGCTATGGAAAAGAACCGATGCCTTTGAAGCATTCAGAAATAAAATAAAAAAATTACTCAGACCCTCAGTTTTTAATTTAGAGAGCTATTAATAGATGCATAGTAGTTATTTTGCAGATTCCTTAAATAAAAAGAAACATCCGAGGGTGACCCTACAGTGTTTGAGGTTCCCTCAGAACTCCTTTGGTTCTGTTGATCACTTTTTTCTTCCTTCTTTTTTTCCTCTTCTTCCTTCTCCTTGCTTTTAATGTTTCCTGTGAACAATTCAAGGTTTAAATCAGAGACTGTATCATCTTGGCTTGACTTGGTGTCGTCTGAAGCCTCTGCCATCTCTTAATTAGAATTTTTTTTTTTTTTTTTTTGCCTGGAGGAGGGTGGTGGTGAGAGAACACATGGAACCACAGAACTAGAGAAAGTGTTTTATTGTGATTAAATGTGTCACAAGGGAAACAAGGATTTTTCAGTTCTGATTTTCCTTTCTTTGTGATTTCGTAACTCAAAATTTTGAATTTTGAAGAGGAAGCACCTCCTGTGCAGGGCAGGAGGTGCTGAGAGCTGACCTGTGTTTAGGGAAACAGCTCCTCTGTGCTTCTCCTTCGGGGAGATGATTTGTTTTTCTTTTCCATCTTCCCCAGTTCAGGTAGGCAGCATGCAGCCTGGGAAGGGGCAGAGAAAAGAGGAAACCTCCCTGATTCACGGTGGCAACTTGCTCCTGCTTTGATTTCATGCAGGATGTGCAGCACACTGGACCCCACTGTGTTTTTCTGACACCTCTCCAAGGCCCTCTTCACTGTGGTATCTGAACAGAGCTTGATCTTCAGCATTGCTGTCTTCCCAGTGTTCCTCTAAATCCAGTGCAAACACACTCCTCAGTTCTAGTAACCATGGATTATCCTTGAGTGCAATTATTTTTATCAGCATTTGGTGGATATGGGGCTCATGATGAGAAGAAAACTGCGTTTCAACACCAGCACCTCTCCAGCCTCCATAACCTTTATAATTTTCTGCCAGATGCCATTTGCTTTCTAAGTAACTTGGCTGCTCTTTATGATCAAAGTCTTGGGGCATTTTTGAATTATGAAATCACGCAGTTATCTGACAATGAAATCTGTAATACATTAGGGCCCGTGGAAATATTGATTAAAAACAGTCCCTGCCTTGGAGATGTGGCAGTTCCCTCTGCAAGGACACCACTTACAGGGAAATGAAGTCCCCAGGTGCTGCCAGGTGGGATCTGTGTGTGTGGTGGACATGGACATCCTGGATGCTCTGCTCCTGAGTACCAAAAACCTGGAATGAAATGGCTCATTCAAGAGATTTTGTTGTTACAGAACTGGAAGGGTAAGTACAGCGGAATGTGAACTTGCCTCAGTTGTTTTTTTAAGGCAGAATGCCTTCAAAGCAACATAACACTTTCTCATAAATAGAGTGCAGTAAATCCTTCCCCTTGAAAAGGGTTCCCATATCCACATTTCAGTCCCAAGGGTGATGTTTTCTATGGTGTAAAGCTTTTTTCCTCTTCTGTGAGGTTCCCCATATGTCCAATCTGTGATCCCACTCTCTCACAGAGGACGCTTGTGGCATTGTGAGAAGGAGATTTTTCCCTGGGAATCATCCCTGCTCGCAGCAATGGTTGTTCTGTGTTTGAATCTGCCTGTCCTCCTAAGATTTGCTTGCCAAAGGGGAGATTTTATATATGTGGAGGGAGCATTGGAGTTGTAACTTCCTGGCACTCAGATTTGCTGGCAGGTCTAAGAAAAAACATCCGTGTGCTTTCACATTGTGAAAGTGGTGTGGAAAAAGCTTTGCAATCAATTTGTGTGCACAGAAAAAATGATTGTTAAAAGTAGCAACCCCAGAAGATCAGAAATGCTTAGTGGATTAAAGGACTCAGGGTCTGATTTAGTTTTTATCTGTGCTAAAGGTATTTTTAATTTTTTTTTTCTTTTTTTTGTTTTGTTGCTTGGTTTGTTGTTTTATTATTTTTTTCTTGAAGGAGCTGTATGGGTTTATGCTTCTGGCAAAGAGAAAAAGGGAACCATAGGGTTCGAATTATTTCGTGCACTTGGAAAGAAGTTTGTTCTGTCAGAGGTAGGAAAAGATATGAAGTGCAAGCAAATCTCTGCCTGTATTTACATATTTTAAAAACTAGAGCCAAGTCTGATTAGAGTCTGAATGAAACAGAATCCTTGTCAGGCTTTTTTTTTTTTTTTCTTTTTTTTTTTTCTTTTTCCCTGCTGAGAATGAAAGTAGAAGTATAAGTGATTTGTTTCAAGATAATTAGGGCAATGTAATCAGAGTTATGCTGGCTGTGGGAGTCTGAAGGGAAGATCAAAGTGCCCAGAATACTCCAGAAGGGCCCATCAAGATGGTCTTTGCACCAGAGAACTTGCAAGGACGGGCACAATACCTGGAGGAAGGATGAAGCTTTTACTCCCTGACTCATCACTTCTTGTCAGAAATGGAGATCTCTCTGCCAAGTGGATAAAATAGGAGGAAGCTGTCTAAGGACTGGTGGGAGATGAAGAGGGGAAAGGAATCATCATGAAGGCATTGTTCTTCATGAAAAAATGAGGGACAGCAAGCCCCAAGTGCTGCGTGTGACGTTCCCACAGACAGGAGCTGTTTTTTCATTCATGTCCTTGTTGCTGGTCTGATCCTCTTGGTGTTCTTAGAGCACTGTGACATTCCTCTTCAAATATTTTCATAAGCATCACATTATGAAATGCCATTCTTTGAGATATGTGTCTCTCTGCGTGGGTTAAATAATTGACTTTTTGTTATAGGCGAGCTGTGAGTGCACATTTAATAAATGTTCATTTTACAAGGAATCATCTGCAGCAATTTTAGAGGAATCTTCCACATTTCTTGAGGGTATCAGATATATTTTACAGTACAAATATGGGCACCATTAATTTAATATGACTTCAAATATCCCTGCCTGCAAATTGTTAGCTATTTTCCTTTCAGTGGCATTTTCCCATTACCATTTTGCTGTACAAACATCTCAGCCTAACTACAAATTCCAAAGGCATTTGGAATGGGATCTTCCAATTGAGTTGACCACAGGAAATTCTGTGACAGAATAATGTTGGTAGATGTGATTTTGGTGTGCTGTGCCTGTCTCATTCAAGAAAGGGGGTAAGAAAGAAGTAAATTTCCATTTAGATACCACCTTGCTGTATGATATCTTTTCCTTGCTTTTTACATTCAAATATCTTTTCTTCTAAATTGCAAAAGAAGGAGAGAAACTGGCATGTTTTCATGAGGAAAACAGTTTTAAATAATGTCTTCTGCTTTAATTCCAGAGGTCAGTCTATTGACAAGAGACAATGGTGAGACAAAAATAAATTTAAACTCAAAAGGACACATACAATGTAAAAGGAGATTTTCATTTTGTAGTCACCCTGTAGACAATAGGAGAATTATAAAATGTGTTGTTTGCCCATTTTACAACCTCTGCCTTTGCTAGAGACGTGCATAATCTTTCTTAATTCATTTGTGAGCCTTGCTTGGAAATCCAGCCCTTGTTACTTTGCAGACCTGTCTGAGGTACCCAGTGTGCTGTGAGGATAATAAAGGTGCTGGAGCAGTCCCTTATCCTGTCCAGGCTGCAACGTGGGGAAGTTTGTGTGGAAAATCTTGTGAGAAATGTGTTGAAGTGGCCAAAGGCAAACACTCACAGCAATGTCACCCTTTTACATGTAAAAGACAGATCAAAATCTCTGCCATTTAAGACATTTCAGAGTGAGGTGTCTTTCACTGCTGTGTTTCCCTTGCAAACAATACCTGTGAGTAACATAACCCAAGTTACCTGAACCTTATTTACAGCAAGGACTTGCCCTTATCCAAAATGATGCTGATATTAAACCTGCCAACCCCTTTGAGGTGTTAATAAAACAGTGTTGGGGTAAAAAAACATGGGTCAGGGTAGTTAACCCTAATTTAGAGGAAAAAGTGCACCTGTATCTGTGAAGTCCACTTTTTAAAAATTGGTATTTATCCTTCTGATATGACTCTAGGCAAAGTGTCCCTTCCAGTGTTCTCAGCCCCACTGGTAAAATTATGGGGGCAGAACTTCAGATCCTTCCTGTGGGGCACGCACAGGAATTCCCTTTTTCACGTCTTCCTTTGTGTTTAAGAGGTTTCAACAGTGTTAGGAGGGTTTCATGCCAAAGCAAATCCATGCTCATCAAGATCCAATCTCACCCCCTGTTTGTTTATTTGTTTCCCTGCAGGAGGATTTTCCTGCCAATGCACCTGACCCGTGAGCGCTCAGAGGTGACCAAAAGGGATCTCAGGAATCAGTGGAAATGGGGGAATCCCTTCTCAGGGGCACCCCTCAGAAAGCTGCAGAAGCTTCAAAAATCCTTTTGGAGCAAGATGAGCCTTTCCCTGCAAAAAGGGCAAGCAAGGGGAATAAAAGAGCATCAGTCTGCACAAGGGAGCCAAAGAGGAGAATGCTGAGGGCTGGCACTGTGATCTCCTACCTTACACGTCCCCACATGCATCTAAGCCTCTCCCAGCACATATTTTTGCACAAAAGTGGACAAAATAACCCACTTGAAGGAAACTTGAGGGGTATTACTGGGATTATTTTCCTACGGATGTAAATCAAATATAGGAGAGTTCCTTGAATTCGGTTTTAACTATGAAGAAAAAGAGTGCTATAAAAATCATGTTGTAGTTCTTATATTTAGCCCTAATTGTGGCTCCGTATATATAGAAACATTATGAAACCACAGCACATCTTCCAAGTAATGTAAATTGTGAATTACAGGCTCCTGCTCAGTGCGCTTTGAAGATTTTCTAGTTTGTGCACAGATCTTCCACTTCCTGTTGAAAACAGCATAAGAGATGTCTGTTAAGTCAGATCAATCCTTCTGTATTTTAATTGGAAATCACCATTTGGGGTTTCAGTTGTTTGCATCTGTGGAATAATTTATGGCAACAGTAGATCTGTAATGCAGCCCTGCCTACTCTCAATGTGGTTATAGTTAATGATTTCTGTGCTTTCTGAAAGAGTTTTGGGGTAGGAGTGTTTGAAGCTCTCTCTGTCTCTCTCTCAATTAAAAAAAAAAAAGGCCAAATTGATCAAGATCAAGTGCTTTCAGTGTTTTACAGAAACTTGTTAAAAGACATATCATTCAGAATCATGGAAGTGATACAGGAAGCTAAGTCACACTGGTGATGCCCCTGCTTGTATAAAGCTGCCACTGAGATCCAAAAGCTTCTCTAAAATTCTGGGTTTTGATGTGTGTTGAAATGAAAGGTCCCTTGAAATAAAGAAGAATCTAAAAAAATTACAAGTAGCCACAGCATAACACAGCAGACTCAAATATTTAATTAATATAGGCCTGATCCTCCTTTGGATTGCTGCAACAGTGTTCAGACTACAGACCTATGGGACAATTTTCTCCTTTTCCTAGAAGTTTAAAAATGCTTGGAGGATTTGTGACAAGATCCCCTGAGTGGCTTGCTTGTGTTTTTGCATTCTAAAAATACAGTGACTTTTGTTGGTTTTATTTTTTAATACTTTGGTAAAGTTCCTGGCCATGTTCTGCTCTTGATGGTGTTCACTTTCTCTCCCTTTCTGCTTCAAGTTTGGAACTCCAAGGCTTTCTTTTGGGTTTTATCAAATTACACACTGAAGAAAGATGTACATTTTAGAAACAGATGGATTTAATGTGCATGAAAATATATGCCTTTTAAAGAAACTAAATTAGTAGTTCCACTTCTACCCCATTTTATTGAAGACAGAGCTCTGAGATCTCTGGTCTAAAACACAACTTTACAAACATCAGCAAAATAGATTTATTTGCATGAGAATTTAACAGAACATCACAGAAATCTTAAACAACATCAAATCTGATGGTTTCTAGTACACATGAAAGGCACTGTGACAGCACTAATAAAAATATTTATAAAAATGGCTTTATGAATCCATAACTAGTGCATACTTCAAGACTCTTATTCACCATATATATTGAGTGCATCTGCAAATTCACAGCTGCCTGGGTCTCTAAACATTTTCCTTATAATGAAAACAACTGGGAGCAAGATTTTTCTTTTTATTTAGTTTCTAATTAGTTTTAATTCCTTTTCGAGGTGTGTTGTCTTTCCTTATGAACTGAAAACCAAAAGAAAGACCAGTTTCTTTTTGCTTGGGTTTTTTTTGTTTGTTTGTTTGTTTGTTTTTTTTTTTCCTTTGGGTTTTGGTTTTGTTTTGGTTTGGGTCTTTTTGGTTTTTTTTTTTTTTTTTTTTTTTTTTTTACCTTTAGGAAACACCTGGCTCCCACAAAATTGCATTAAATAGAAATTGTGAAGCAGAAGGGCTGCTCTTTTGCCCAGCCACAGGCCACCAAATGTTGCTTTTGCTTTGGTGCAGAGGAACTTCCTAACTTGGCTGAATTTGAAGAGAAATGGGTAAAATTGCTGTGGGAGGACAGAATAGAGTGAATTGTGAATATTTCCCATGGGACAGAGCTGTCCCCTGTGGATGTCACTCCTTTCCTGTGTGCATTTTTCTTAATCTGTAGTCTGCACACCCTGTTGAAATAATACAGCTTCAGGATTCCTTGTGGTGTTTCTGTGCCAGGTAAAAATGGCAAAATTACAGCAATCCTTCACCCCAACAGGCTCCAATTGGGCACCTGACTGTGCCTGTGATTCATCAATCCACTTATTTATAATCCTGACCATCAATTTAGAATCAAGGACAGCCTTTTTTTTTCTGTAATTCCAGTTTCAGGGAATAATAATCCACTGCTTTGGGGCTTGGCTGAGCCTGTGCCCAGCCAGCTGGCTTAGCAGAAGTGCTCCCTGCTTCCTCCTTCCTGGAGGTTCTGATTTGGGAAGGAATTCTCTAAAACAGGCGCTGAGGTGCATGCTTGTGAGCTTTTCCTGACCAGTGACACATGGAGATCATCCCAGAGCTGTGGTTTATCAAAATAAGCTGCTTCCTCAGCGGGAGCAGGCCATCAAAGAGGAAAATAGCAGTTGACAGAAAAATTCGTCCTTCTTTGTAGAAAGCAAGCATTTTCCCCTCAGAAGTGCCTGGGGCTCTGTTAGCAATTGATGAGCACCCAGCACGTGACAAGCCAGCAGCAGAAAATCATGCTCTCAGCTTTGTTGCCTGATTTCCCTGATGCAGCAAAACAGTTTTGTGTCACAAGAGTTGCTTTTCTTCTGCCAACCCCTCTGCCAGCAAGTGGCCACGTTCCAAGGATGCATAGGCAGAACCTCCCAGATGAGAATAAATGCTAATTTTGAAGTATGTTTTGGAGCCTTAATAAAAGTTTGTTTTTTTTTTTTTTTTCAGATCATCAGCTAATCTTCAAGCTGAAAAGACTTTTATTTTGAGTTTTTCTCAAATGGATCATCCATCTCTAGTGTGTGTTTCAATGATCTCAAAGACTGTTTGAATTTAGGGCTTTTTTTTTTAATACTTCCTTTCTCAACTTGCAATTAGATGATTCAGTATTTAGAATGAATGCAGCTGATCCAACCACACTTTACAACATAAATGTGCTGAACTAGCATTAGTTTTAATTCCCTAATTTTACACAGTGCTTCAAATGGTATAAAGCTGAGAATTGGTTACTTTGGGTTTTGTCTGCAGCTATTGTAAATCCAGATTTCTCCCCTTCCACCTCCACCTGAAATATATCAGAATCAAGGTGCAGCTGGCTGGGAAATTTTGTGATTCCTGAGGACTGGAATCCCAAAAACCCTTGGAAAAAAAAAAAAAAAAAGGAAAAAATTGCCATGATGAATCATGAAGCAGTTACGTCCTCCTCATACATTTTATTTAACAACCCTCCAGCAGATAACCTGGTTATCTCATTACTTTACTGGGTCCCTGGCCCTTGGTAACTAATATAAATGTAATGCAAACACGCTCATGGGCCCTGAAAAAGCCCAGCCAGCCACTTTTGGAGAGGGAGGCTGGGTGTGGGGAGGTGCAAAATGGGGAATGTTCCTGGTAGATAGCACAGTTGGGACACAGCAGATTTATCTCCCCATTCCCATGGCACTCTTTGTGCCACCCAAACCATTTAGGTACCACCTTAAATTTAAAAAAAATAAAATATCATGGTGGAGCAAGACCTCTGTGGTTCAAAGGTGTTTGGGGCTATAAAAATAAAGTTTGTGGGGAAGAGGGTGATGTTTTTGGGGTTCTCCTGGGACAGGAGGAGGTGTTGGTGCAGGATTATTCCTGGAGCATGGTGTGCCTTCAGCAGGGGAAGGGCTGTACTGCCACACTGTACAAATTTGCTGGGAGGAAGGCAAACAAAGGAGTCAAGAGATGTACACAGGTGATAACAAGGTAAATATTAGAGAAGTTGGCCTGCATTATGCTTAATAGAATGGGATATCAGCAAGGAACAAATAGTCAGACATTCATGGCTGGTTGGCTGGGCTGAGAACAGAACCAGCCTGGGCTGATAACGCTCCAGCTTGGTGTTGGTACAAGTGAGACTTAAAGCAGAGCATTTGGAAGCAGGTAGGAGGAATAAGGGGTCAGGATCTCTCCACTTTTTTTGCTTTCTCTTTGCTTTCATGGGGGGAAAGAACCGTGGCAGCAGAGCGTTGTGTGAAATCAGAGGCAAAGACCTCTCAATTTCTGCCTTTCTCACTGATTTAGAGATCCTTTGCCCTGAGAACATCACACCTTATTGGGCCAGGGAGCTGCCCCAGGGCTGTATCTCACACCCTGAACCCATTCAGTGAAAATCTGCTTGCCCTCATACCTGACCTGCGGTGATGTTAATTGAGGTACCCACCAATTCCAGCCTCTGCTGGGGAGACACGTAATTTTGGGATAATTTACCCATAAATGTGCTCTCTGAAAGGGAAGCTGCCTCAATCTCCATTCCCCCAAAATCTCTTGTCTGGTCCTGTGACCATGGCAGACTTGCAGCCTTGCCTCCTGAAACATCGCAGGATGACGAATTATAGGAGACAGACATCATCTCCCTGCGTTTTTTTCCCCAGGAATATTAACACACTTGAAGGCCATACCAAAGGATAGTAACTCATTACTAATTAACACAGCACAATAATGTTGTTTTAAAGCTGTTGGTGCCCTGCAAAGCATCACATGAGCACAGCAGTTCAGCAGAACTGGAGGAAGAGTGGAAATGTGGGTTACAGTGGGTGGAATATCAGTTTATCAACTCCTCAATCAGAGCCCAAGCCACAAACTCAGATCAGGGAGAAGTCCCTGACACTCTGCTGGTGTCAATGAGGGGTTTGCTGATGGCTTTGTCCTGCAATTCCAGAATCCCAGATGAGCTCAAACTCTCTCCCCTGGTGTTTTCTTCGGTGCTCATTTGTATTTCAATGGGAAGAAAGCAGAGATGTTTTAATAAATCTGCTTTACAAAAATTAAAGTGGAATTTCTGGAGCAGAAATCTCCTTCATAGCTCAGTGTGGTTTTGGTAAGATATGGGACAAATTTGTTTCAAAAAGCATTTTCTAAACCATTTAAACCATAGATTTCTTATCTAATGCTGAACAAATTGTTGCCTTTATTATTGTGTTCCATAGCACCATGAGAAATGGCTCTTAATATTTTGGTTTAGAGTGAATTTTAATGTCCAATTCCAAATAATTATCTTAATTTTTGGATTTTTGCACTAAGAACTGTGCTGAACATTGACAGTACAGATTATCTGATAAAATATTTTTGAGCAGATTGTGAATAACCTAAATATTATATATATATATGTTTTACAATATTATTTATTTGCTTGCAATGTTTCTAGTTCTATGTGCAATATGGTCACTTTTACTTTCCTAACATGACCTAGGGAGAAAAATCCGATGGTAACTAGCTCCTCCCCATTTGTCTTCCCATGTTAATGTGGACAAAATAAAATAATTTCTTAAAAACTTTGTTAAGAATTATAGATATTCAAGTTTGTGCATTTTTGTGCATGTTTAACTACTTTAATGAAAAGTAGTGTTATCCTTGCAGTTCCTATACAGTGGATACTTCTTCTTCTTCTTCTTCAATTATTATTATCATTATTATTATTATTATTATTATTAGCCTTGTTTTAGTGATGATAAAATCTTATGGGTGCTTTCTTTTGGTTTGTTAGGATTTTTTTGTGGGGGGGGTTTTGTTGGGTTGGGAGGGGGGTTGTTTGTTTTGTTTTTGTTGTTTTGTTTTGTTTTTCTGTTGTTTATTTTTTTTCCTTGCTGTGTTCCATGCTCCTGTTCCAAAGTTCTGCAATATAAATGATTTTGTGCCTTGGGAACTTTTCCTGGGGATGCGGAACCATTTAAAGGAGCCTGACCTGGGACCCCAGTAGCCTTTTGGATATGTTTTTCTACATCTAACAGAAATCTGGTCTGCATGGAGTTGCTGAATTATTTGTAGAAAAGGAACTGGAGCAAGAGATCAGTTTGGGTCTGCAGTGAGAGGCACAGAAAAGTTTCCCAAATGTGATTTTTCCTTCTGCCCCTCATCCCACATTCATAAACCCTTTACACCTCTCTCTGGAGAGGGGGTTTTGTGAAGGGCTGACACAGGTGTCCATATTATCTTGTGATATCTTCAGGAAATTTCTTGGTTTTTTATATAAATACAAAAATTGAGAATTATTCTCTGATCTTGGAGTAATTAATGGAGTCTCAAGCACACATAAAGCAAGAACAGGAGAAATCCAGGTCTTCCCTTTAGAAATGCTGCTTTTAAATATAAGCTTTTTTTTTTTTTTTACCTCAGTAAAGCTGGAAAATGGTTGTGGCTCAAGACCATTTATAAATTCCCATAGTAAGCTTGCAATCAAAAAGAAAAATTCTAATTCTTTGTTTCCATTAATTCTTGGGACATCGCTCACCAAAGCAAAAAAAAAAAACTTTGCAAAACAAATGCCAAACGCCCCAGAGAAAAGCCTGCTGGGAGCAGCTCCATCCTGTGTTTTGAAGAGAATTCTTCAGAATGAGCTTGACTCGAGGTGTTTGGGTGAGGCACAGCACAAACCCTGCCCTGATCTTCTCCCACAGCTTCAGAGCCCCTTCCATCCCTGGTGCTTCTGCTTGGAGAAGCCACCCATAAAAAACCCCCCCAAAAATCTACAGCAAAACCTTCAGTAAAACCTCAGTGAGGCTGAAGGAAGGATGTTTTTTGAGCTGCTGGGCTGGCACAGCTCTGTGCCCCAGAGGCTGCCAAGCGTGATGTTACCAGGAGGGAACAACCTGTTTTTCCTTGGCCTTGATAGCATCAATCGATTGTTGAAACAGCAATTTTCTACCAGCAGCCCTTCCTCTGATGTCTGAAACCGTTGGGTAAGCCTGAGCAGCTTTAGGACAGGCTTGCCCCAAGCATCCTTACCCTCCTTTGGCCAAATTCTATCAAATTCCACTCTCTGACCCCCCCCCGCCTCCCAGCTCACACTTCTGTGACAGGCAGCAAAATGTTCAGGGGAATGGGAAAAGCCAGTGTTTTACAATCTTGAAATAGCACTCAGAAGGCACATTGCACAGAAAACACATGTTTTTCTTTTAAAAGTGGTATATGGTGTTTTTTTTCTTTATCAGCAAGTCCCTGAAATTTTCAGTGGCTTCAGGCAGGAAGAAAGAAATAGGTAACTTTTGCTTTATTTCCATGCCACTCAATTCTTTCTGTCTCCTTTAGCAGAATCACAGGGAATTGAAAAACCAATTAAACCAGCTGAAAAAAACCCAAGTGCTTTGAAAAATGGTTTGAAGCAGGAGTTTGAAAAAGAATATAAATCTGCTGAAAAATACAAAAGATATAATGTCAAAGATAAAGAGTTTTAGTTTCATCAGTTTAAAATGCAAGAAAAACCTTATGGAAAGGTGTTTTGGTTTTGGTTTGTTTGTTTGTTTATTGTTGATTTAATATTCCTTTTCTTTTTCATATTAAGAAGATGAGGCAGGTGGGACCACCTGAAGTTTTCATTATACCATTCTTGCTTGTGTCAAATATTTTCTTCTTCTGGGAAGATGGTCACCCAGAAAAGCTCCAATACAGGATTATTTCGATCTATGTGTGAAAGTAAAAATTCCTGTGAAAGCCAGAGAGATTCCACTGCTTGCTTACTTTTAGCTGTAATATTAAATAGTATCAGAGAACATCCTTTTTGTGAGGATGTGATTAGTTATTATTAATTCAAATATCAATCATCAATTTAAATTTATTACTAATCAATTTAAACTGTAAGAATAAATTTAAATTATTTAAAGCCTTTTCTCTGTAACTTGGTGATTACAGACTCTAGCTGCTAATTTTATGGACTTCCTCCTAAATAAAGTGAGAAGATCAGGCTGAAAAATTTTCCTGCAATTTCTGTGCAATTTAAAAATGTTGTTTCATTGTTTTCAGAGGGGTTTTCTTCCAGAATTTCAATGTCAGATGCAGCTTTAGCTTGCACATTATTCTGTCTGCTCCTGTGGCTTCCAAACATTGACTTTTGCACTGAGAAGTTGGTTTTCAATGCACATTTGTCATCCTGGCTCCCTTTGTCTGTTTGTTTGCCCATTAAAATTTGTCATGAAACTTCTTTGGCTGAACAAATTTTCTGCCATATATACAGAAGGTATAATATGTCCTTGTCACAAGATGTCAGAAGTAATGGTGCTCAAAGTGTTGCTGAAATGCCATTTATGCAATCTGCAGAAAGCCCTTATTCTGAGTACAACTTCATCTTGCCATTTGATGAGCCAAATTTCTTGGGGGGTGTTATGAAATGAGTATTTGCATCTCTGTGGTTACCTGGCAGTGTTACAAGTCAGGTTGAAAATCACTTTACTGAAAAATTAGCCAAAATTTTGTGTGAAACAACACCAGTTTGAACACACAAAACCTGCCACTGTCTTCTTTTTGTTGGTGGTGGTGGTGGAGATATTCACCCGATGAATCTTGCCTTATTGACATTTCCAAAATATCCAAGCTGCCTAAACTTCCTTGCATTGGAATCCTCCCTCAAAATTAGTTTCAGTGCTGAAGGTTCTGCTCTTTGGGATGTCAAATTGCAGTCTGGGAAGGGAGGGTGGGACACGAGTGTGGAAATTGAACACACCTGGAAGTCAGTGGAAATTGGTTTGCAGAGTACCTTAGGTAGATTTAAAAAATCCCACCCAAATTGCCCTTGCAGTGTCTGGAGGATGTTTGCTTTTCTGTTACTAGGAGCAACATGTTTTATGTACGTAGACCTGACTAGTCCAAAAATGTCATTTCATCAGTTGTAGCAATTTTTTTTTTTTACATCTCATTTTCCTTAGGAGCCAAATTTCTTTCACCATTGTGGCTGCTGAAGCTTTTATAATTGGGAATCTCCCAATGTACTGATGCATTTGTGATGTTTTAGATTTCCTCCAGAAAAGGACTATGCAGAACTATTTAAAATTATTATCATTATTATTATTATTATTATTATTACTACTACATTACTTTCTGAGTGTTTTTAACATTCACAAAGATTTAAGCCCAGGAGGGACCATCACAACTTCATGAAGACAGGCTGCAAAATTTCCTGCATTTCAGCACTGCAACTTGTAATTGAGCCCTGGACTCTCAGGGGGCACAGTGCAATTGGACTCACCCTTACCTCCAGCTCAGCCCACCTCCAACACAAATGATAATTTAAATTCATTCTTAAATATAAATAATTTTAAATTATTATTAAAGTTTAAGTTGATTATTAATAAATTTAAATTAATAATCGCTATTTAAATTAATAATCTATTTAAGTTTATTATTAAAATAATAAATTAAATTTATTTTAATTGTAATTTAATCCCTGCATTCACTGCACAGGGGATTAGATATCCTGAAAAAGACCAGAGGGATGTTTCCCTCTGCTGAAATGCTTTGTCTCAAAGCAGACATCAAAGCTGAGCTAATCAAATTGGGCATATATTTTTGACAGACAACCCACCTGGATACAGGATTGTTTGCAATGGCAGATTACAGGGTGAGGGTAATGACTTTCTCAACCACAGTACCTCGCTCCATAATTTTTAAAATTTTTTTCTGTGCTCCTGGTATCATTTACATCAACAATTTCACAGCTTATCCAATGCCAAGGAAATATCTGATGCCATTTTCAAATGTCCACATGGCTGGTTAGGGCTCTGGAGACTTATTGCATTTGTTATTGTATCATATATTTCATGGATGGAGGCAAAAAATTATATCTGAGCCTGAAGACCTGTGTGAAAAATTGTTTATTTTCAGTAAGGCTGTGGTACAGCTATACCATAAATTTGGCTTTGTGTTTCCAAGAGCTATACCATAAATTTGGCTTTGGTTTACACTGTTAGAAATAGTGTGATCCCAGAAGACACAGGCTCCTTGCTCTTTTGTGCAAGCTCACCCTTCTGGATTGAGGTGGAACAAACTGCTTTGACAGGATGACATTGTACCAGCGAGCTCTGGGCCAGACGAGATGTTATCTTTTACTCTGCAAGATTTATCCCTAATCACTGGCTTTGCCTCCTTTCACTGCCAGCTCGGGCACAGCAAGAGCTCTGCTCTCTGTACTGGGTTTATCTGTCCAAAATGTGATATTCCTGTGCATGCAGTGGGTGAGGTCATTGAGATCATTGCACTGACACTCTCTGCTCCATCTCTGTGCCCAAACCTGCTGCTTCCTCCCTGGATGGAGCCAACGATCTTTTTATTTTATTTTTTTTTTTTTCTTTTTTGCAGATGGACAGTCCATCTGTCTTTTTTTGGGCGACTGTCTTTTTTACGGACTGTGCAGAATATTCTGATTTATTCCCTGTCACAGACATATTTTATGCTTTTATGGAAAATCCTTCCCTTAGGATTTTTCCTTCTGAGAAGCTGTGAGACCTCAGGAACAAAATGCAAACAATGGTTATTTGCTGCTGTGGAATGCAACAGGTGCATCTGGGATTGGTCTCATGTGGTTGTTTCTAATTAATGGCCAATCACAGTTAGCTGGCTTGGACAGAGAGCCGAGCCACAAACCTTTGTTATCATTTCTTTGTTATTCTATTCTTAGCCAGCCTTCTGATGAAATCCTTTCTTCTATTCTTTTAGTATATTTTTAATATAATATATATCATAAAATAATGAATCAGCCTTCTGAAACATGGAGTCAGATCCTCATCTCTCTCCTCACGGTGGGACCCCTGTGAACATGGTCACAATTCCCCTGGGATGTTTGCCAGTGGGAAGTCAGGGCGAGAGGAGCAGCCGGACTCCTGAAGGTTTTGAACGAGCTCTAAAGTGTTGCTTTGCTTCTGCAGGGTGGAATCCAGGAGAGAAGTGGCATTCCCTGCAGGGAATTAAACAAATATTTTCCCTCTGTGTCAGAAATTCTGACGCTATTTTTGCACGAGGAGAAGATGGGAAAAGCTTAGAGAATTCCAACTGGAATTTAGCAGTAGGAGCAAAGGAGCAGGTCAATAAAAGGGGTGTTGCAAAGAGCAGCTGAAGTTCCAAAAAGTAGAAGTGTGGCTGTAGAGATACAAGTCACCTGCTGGAAAAACCCAGGGGAGGAAAGAAATGGGAAAATGAGAAGCACCAACAGCCTCATCCTTGTGTCCTCCACTAACTAAATAATTGACATAGTTTAAAGTGCCAGAAAAGCAGAACTTTTCCAGGCAACACAACATGCCAGGATATAGAAGAGATTTTAAGAGTATTTGTAATTCTGAGAGATAAATTTGCAGTACAAATAAAGGAATGAGGGAGTGGAAAGGAGTAAAAAAAGTTTGTACAAGTGGAGTTGGCTGGGTGGGAATGGCCTAACCTTCATTTTCTAAGGCATTTTGGCCACCTTGCTGTTACTGACCACAGCTTGGATGTCTGCCTTGGGACACAGCATTTCAGCAGAGGGAAACATCTCTCTGGTTTTCTTCAGGATGTCTGAACCCTTGTGCAGTGAATGCAGGGGTTAAATTACCATTAAAATCAACTTAATTTATTATTTTAATGTTACATTTAGATTGATTGTTAATTTAAATATCAGTTATCAATTCAATTTTATTAACAATAAATTTAAATTTTAATAATAAATTATTTTATTTTTTAAATTATTTTATTTAAGAATGAATTTAAATTATCATTTGTGTTGGAGGTGGGCTGAGCTGGAGGAAAAGGTGAGGCCAATTGCACTGTGCCCCCTGAGAGTCCAGGACTGAGCCCTTTTACCTACAGAAATGTGTTTTAAAGAGTGTCAGAAGTGAACAGGAGGTATCCCTTCAGCTTTAATTCAAGCTGTATTAAGGAAGAAATCTCCTCAGATCAATGTTTTTCTTTAGGAGCAACTTCTAAGCATCCTCACAAAGGAAGCATGAATTAAAAGAATTTCCCTATACTGTCACACTGATGTGCATTTGAAGATGTGGTTTCAATTCATAGTGTAAATTAAATTCTTCTTTAAACCATTTCTACTGGAATAACTCAGAAAACACACATGAAAATCATCTGGTTTTAATTCCCTGTGGATTGCAAATCTGTAAGTGCATAATGTTTTGAGTTTCTTTTTATTGGTAATCTGTTGGGCCAACTCAGTCTACTCTAATTTGTACCAAAAACACTGAAATGTACAATTTTTGGCATGGGTTTGATATGAATTTTCCTTGAAACACAGTGGGTTTTGACCAGGGTGCCAAAGAAATTGAATTAATTCAAAATGTGGAAGATGTAGCGGTGAAAGGAAAAAGTAATAGAAAATATTTGCAAAGATTGGCCCTTTCCCTCCTCTCTTCCTTGCCTGCCAAAGAACTGGGAATCCCAGCAAGCCCTTTCAAAAAGGGACAAATCACCCAAAGAAAATACCAAGCACTGCCACCTCCTTGCTCTGTGCCCTTAGCAGAGCCCAGAAAAGGAAGCTCTGACCATTCCATTTCCTCTTTTAAAACAAAAATAAGCATGCCAGAGGTTTCTGAGGTCTCTCAGTGCCCCAAACCTGCCTAATTCCTTATGCCACTCAAGGTTCTGGTGTTTTTATTTATACATTTTTTTTATATATTAGTTTTTTATTTATAGATTTTGCTTATCTAATGTCCTTCACACCCACCTTTGATTGATTCCTGATACATTCACTTGTTTCTGCTGTGGCCTTAAATGGTTTAATTTATTGGAAATGCAGGTCTATGTAAAAATATGACATTTTTTACTGCTGTGCCCTGCCCGTGCTGCCTGCCTGGGGTGTTTTGTTGTTCAGATAATTTTCCTTGGGATCTTTGGGCATCTCATGCCAGGGGTCCCACCAGGAGCTGGTGCTGAGGACAGAGCTGGGTTTTCTGTGTTTGGGATCTGCAGAGCTGTTGATGTCCCTCTAGAAATATGATTAAAATAATTTCTTGTGTACACAGAGGAAACCTTGGTCAGAAAACACAGATCTGAACTATGCCTCACAAGCCAGATCTTGAGGTTGCATATTTTCAGGAGGCTTCTTTTTTCTTCTTTTTATTTTTTTCCTTTATTTAAATTTTTTTAAGTTTTTTAAAATTTTTTTCTTTGTTTTCTTTATTTTCCTTTCCTTTTTTTTCTTCTCCCCCTGCCCTTTGGTTCTTTCATTTTTCTTTTCTCTTCCTTTAATGTTCTTACCATTTTTTGTGTTGTCAAAATTGTCTCTGTAGGGTAAATTCCACAATTAATGACCCAGGCTGATGATCTGCCCAAGTGTTAAGCAAAATATAAAATATGTAATAAATATTTCTTTTCTTTGTTTGAACACAGTTTTTTGGGGGTTTTTTGTTTGTTTTTTTTTTTTTTTTTTTTGCTTCGTTGGTTGGTTGGTTGGTTTTTTGGGTTTTTTTGGTTTTTTTTTTTTGGTGGGTTTTTTGTCCTTTTTGTTGTTGGTGGTTTTTTGTTTTTTAGGGTTTTTTGGGTTTTTTTGTAATTTCCCCCATAAAGATATTAAGCTGCTGGACCAAGACTGAAATAAAAACTTCTGCTTAGACTTTCTACAATATGAGAAGGCGCCAATAGCATAAACTTGTTTCTTTTCTTGTAATTAAAACAGATTCAGAAACGGACTGGGTGACCTATCAGGAAACAAATTATCCCCTTTTTTATAGCATTCTCTTTCATGTAATTTTCACAATGGCACAACACTAAACCTAAGTGTGTTTTATTGCCAGTGGAGTCATGAGAAGGAGCTCAGGTTCAAAATATTCCAGGGGAAATTTCACCTTATCAGTTCAAGATGATGCTCTGATTTCAAATGCATTTTCAGCATTTTCCTGGCATTGAGAGGTTTTTATGGGTGACTTCTTCCTTACCTGACAAATACTTATGAAATAGGCAGTGCTTTTTATGCTGTTAGGATGAAATTTTTTGGTCGGGCTGCCTAATAATTTTTTAAATCTCATATTGTCCTTGGCTCAGGACTCAAGCTTTTGTCTGCCTGCCCAGGTCCAGGGTGGGACGAGGCTGTTGTGAAATCAGCAGGGACATTTCAGGCCTGCTGAACTGAGTGGATTTGAGACATCTGTCAGGCATGGCAACACTGGCTGGATTACCACTAATAATTTAAACCAGGTAGTGACATTTACCAGCACAGCAAGTGCACTCCCAGTGTTTGTTCTGGTGAATCTATTCACCAAAGGAAAACAAGAGGCTTTCTGAGCTAAATTCTCATTCTTGCTTGGCTGTGACTCTAATGTTGTACTCTGGTAGGGGCAGGTCCATTTTTTTTCTGAATAACTTTAATGACTTTTCCTTAAATGTCACTGAATCCTGAAGACTTTGGCACAAACTCTGTGCTTAGAAGAACTGAATTTGTAGGAGACAGTGGAACTTTTAGGAAGATAAAAGAGAGTGGATTTAGATTAAACACAGGGAAAATTCACTGTGAGGCTCATGAGGCACAGGCTGTTGTCAGATTCCCAGTGAATTCCCCATCCCTGGAAATGTCCCAGGATGGGGCTCTGAACAACCTGGTTTAGAGGAAGGTGTCCCTGACCACGGCATGAATGGCATGATCTTTAAAATGCTGTTCACCAAGGCCAAGTTTCAATTAGATTTTACGATCTTCTTCCTTTTTTATCTTTTTTTTTTCTTTTTTTCTTTTTTTTTTCTTTTTTTTCTTTTTTTTTTCTTTTTTTTTCTTTTTTTTTCCTTTTCTTTTTTTTCCCCTCTTGTTTTAAGCACCTTTTTTAACAATCAAGGCAAGCCTTTGCCTGCCTAATCCCCTCCTTCATGGGAGCTGATTGTACATTGGAGAAGCAGGTTGGGGTGAACTGAGGACACCAGACCTGGAGTTTGGGCCTGGAATGGCTTTTTTTATTTCCTGCCATGTCATGGTAGGAAGTTACAGCAGGCTTCTGTGCATAAATCTGCATAAATCATAAGTGTTAATTTGATTAGTGGGGCAGTAAGATGGGAACAGGAAGCTCCAACTATGGAAGTTCATCCTCCTGGCCTGCATGTTTTTTGGACCATCCACACATCTTCACCCATGAATTTTGCTTTTCTACACTATGAGAATTGAGTTTAACTTTTCAATATTGCTCTTAGGTTGAAGAGGTGTGTTTTCATTGCTCCTCAAACCTGTGGGGTGAAGTTTTAGGTGTACTCGGCAAAGCAATAGGGTAATTTGTTCTGTCATTAGGTTGGCAAAAGTAATATCTGTTAGATTTATAAAGGCACCAACTTCTGGAGACCAGTGGCAGCAGATAGAGTGAGGTATTTATTTCGAGGGGAAATTAAAAACATAATTAAAATAATAACAAATAGAAGTAGTTCAAGTTCTTGTTTCAGCATCCTGTTTTTAAGAATGGTTTCTCACCTCAATCTCTTCCTGAACCAGCAGGAGTTGCCATGGTCTGAACTGATCATCCACTCGCAGGGATTAAACAGCACCTCTGCAAAATAATCCCAAATAAATCCAGCTGCTGTGACAGGATACAAGCACACTGTGGCCACGACTTGGCTGTGGAGCAGGCAGGGATGGCAGCGCAGAGGCTGAGCCAGAAGAGATCTGGGATTTGCTCACAGCAAGATGTTTTCACACCAAAAATCAACCCCCACCTGGAACATCTCAATAAGGAAAGGAAAATGTCTTAAAAATGGCATGAACATTATAAAAACACTTAAAAAATAATGTCCAACTCACAGGCATATCAATATTGCTCATCCAACAGAGAATGTTGTTCCTACACAGCCTGGAGTTACTGCAGAGTGGGGACAACATTGTTTGCACATATCCTGCAGTCATTTTTATCTCCAAGTGTCCTCACATCAGGAAAAACAAAAGGTACTTTATGCCCACACAGGGCCCTTTTCATGCCACTAAAATGAATCAAGACAGAAAACTCCTGCTCATAATACACTCCAGCACAGGGTAGTTTTGCCTTTGGAAGAGTAGCAGAGGAATTGGAGTCTCAGCAACTGCTCTTTTCACTAAAAATTTATTCTTTTCACTAACTAAATACCTTATTCTGTGTACATATTTTTCATCTGGTCTCTGAATCTGGGAATTAAGCAACGGCAGCAAAACCAGAACTTTTGTCCACAAAGGCAAAATTTGTTGGTGCGTCTGAGTGTTCCCTGTGGTGTTTGCTGGCAAAGGAGTTCTGAGAAAGGGAAACTCAATTGTGCTCCTGAGGAGAAAAATTTTGGGGTGAAAGAAGTGATTTGGACAATCTATCCATGACCTCAGAGAGGGGTGTAAATGGCTACAGCACATCTGCCTCAAGTACCACAATTGTGCTTTCCATTGGAGCAGAGGGGATTTTGTGACCTGGTTACATGGGACACAAATGAAAACCAAAGGTGCCATCTTGGGAATCAGAGTCATGAGCAGAGCACTATGGAAGTGTCTTTCTGGAGAAGCTGATGTGTTTTCCACAAGCCCTACCATGGATATGGAGCAAGGGCTGAAATAATGCAGTCCTAGATTAAAAATAAAATAAAATAAAATAAAATAAAATAAAATAAAATAAAATAAAATAAAATAAAATAAAATAAAATAAATAAATAAAACAATAAAAATAAAATAAAGTAAAATAAAATAAAACAATAATGAAATATAAAATAAATAAAAGTAAAATAAAATAAAATATAAAAACAATAAAATAAAATAAATAAAATAAAACAATAAAAAATAAAATAAAGTAAAATAAAATAATAATGAAATAAAGTATAAAATAAATAATATAAATTAAAATAAAATAAAATAAAAATAAAAAATAAAAAATAAAAAATAAAAAATAAAAAATAAAAAATAAAAAATAAAAACAAAAAAAAAAAAAATAAAATAAAATAAAATAAAATAAAATGAAATAAAATGCTAGAAGTGCATTAAATTGACCAAATCTCTCCAAACTGTTCTGAGCTTCAGAAAATGAAATAGAAATTGATCTGTGCTTGCTTGCACACTGGCTCAATAGGTTTGGTTCTGTCCTCATCCTTCCCTTGGAAGTCAACTCCTGCTGCTATCACCAGACTGACTTTCCCTGACAATTTGCAGGCTTGTTCTGGATGTTTCTTCAGTGACTCAGAAGGGCCATGTTCCACCCAAGTGAGGCTAAGAGACTTTCAGGTTGACATCAGAACTTTAAAATTCCTTTAGTTTTTTGTCATTATGTAATAGTTAAATGCAAGATGGGAAGAAAAAAAAATTAAAAAAAAGAAGGAAAGAAAATTGCAAATATTTTCATAATATCTGGAGAATCATCCAGAATGGAGAGCTAGAAACACTCCAAGACAGAGCTGAAGTGTCTGTGTGTCACTAAACAATACAAATATTATTAGGAGGAGAAGGATGAAAATGAACACATCACAGGCTGAGAGAATTGCCCTTTTTATAAGGACATGTCTTGACAGGAAAAGGAGGAATGGCTCTGTACTAAAAGAGAGTGGGTTAAGTTAGATTTTGGGAATAAATTCTTCCCTGTGAAGGTGGTGAGGCTGTGGCTGCCCCTGGATCTCTGGAAGAGCCCAAGGCCAGGCTGGAGCTCTGAGCAACCTGGGACAATGGAAATTATCCCTGCCCACATTAAGGAGTTGGAGCAAGGTGATCTTTAGGATTCTTTCCAACCCAAACCACTCTGTGAGCCCATGAGGTGAAAAAATGCTCAAAAAACAGTTGCTAGGCTTGCATTAGCGAATCTGGCTTCTTTCAGAAACATGGCTTAAGTAATATTGCACACAGGAAAATAAGAGTTTTTAGTATGGAATCAGACAGCCTAATTTCTTTCTTGGAAGGGATTCTTGCTCACTTCCCAGAAAGTTTTGAACTAGACAGCTCAGCATTTTTGCAGACATTAATCCACTGTTGTCAGTGCAATCAGGCTGACTCAGACAGGGGGATGTTTTATCAGTTTTTCTTTGGGACTTGCCTGAAGAGCTCTCAGGAGCTGCAGATGGGATTTCCAGCTAGCCCAGTATAATTATTGAGTACCTATCACTGCCTCCTCTCAGCTGGAAACATTAAATGCAATCAAAGTTCAGGCATTCTGTCTCTTTATTATCTGTTGGGCTAAACCACCCATGGGTGAGGTTTCAAGTGACACATTGAGTTTTAGTGCCATTATGTCTGAGTATTCCCTGGGGTAATCACAGATATGTCCCTCCAGGTTATTGGTTTTGCCCCAGAGAAGAGTCAAAGTAAAGAAATAATCAACAGATTAATTGTAAAAACCAACCTTTTTCCTTTAATAGACAACAGTGTCTATGAAGGGAATCTTCACTTGCAACAGGGCACTAATAATTTTAAAGGAGATGAGTAAAAGTAAGATATTACATTCTTCTTTGTTTTTCCAATATGCCTTTAGTTTTTGGTCATCCTGTAATAGTTAAATGCAAGATGGGAAGAAAAAAAAATTAAGAAAAAAACAGGAAAGAAAGAAAAATTCAAGTATTTTCATAATATCTGGAGTGCAACAGGGCACTAATAATTTTAAAGAAGACGAGTAAAAGTAAGATATTACATTCTTCTTTTTTTTTCCAATACTTTTGTGGAAGAGATTTCAGCTCCAAAGGCACCTGGAAGGTGAATGTTTGGAAACAGGGAGCTTTATGTCAAGGTGACAGATCCTGAGCACCTGTAAATCGGAAGGACTGGATGTCTTTTCAGCATGTCTGTGCTTCTTGACACTCTTCTCACATAAATATCCAAACCCTTCTGAAATGAAAGCTCCGGTCTCATAAACAAGTGCTTAATTTTAAACACTTCTCAAGTGTTGTCTTGTTTAGGAATATTTTTTCCCCCCTAAAGTGAAGCTATGTTTTTTAAGGAGGGTTTTTGATGGTGATCCATTTCTCTACGGTCAAACTACAAAACAAGCTTAGGAAAAATCAGATGTCAACCAGATATAACTGAGCACTTGATGTATGCAGAACAAAACCCAATCTTTTGATTTTGATATTCATTTGAATTCTGAGGAGAGCAGGAAAGATCTATTGGTAGCACCTCTGGTGGACCCATCACAGAAAGGACCTTTTGAACATCAGCCCACCTAAGCTGCTTTCAGTTCTGCTGTTTAGAAGAGCTGTAAAGATTTCTGTGCTAAAACAGAGAGATGCAAAGACAAGAAAAATGTTCACAGTGAGGTGCAAGTGCATAACACCAAAATATAATTAAAAGACAAAATTAACATGGATGGAGGACAACACTTCACGCAGTTCAGCTGCAAGATAAAAAAGATGTCTGAAGGTAGGTAATCAGGAAAAGTTGCTTGAAAAGAGGAAAATTTTTGCTTGCTTTCTTTTTTTTTTTTCCCCTATTTCTTTCTAGTTTCTTGGCTCTTTGGGAAAAGGCCAGGCTTTGGGCAGTTAATTTATTTCAGAAGTCTGAGGACAGTGCAGGAGGGGAAGAGCTATCAAGAAGGAGCTGGACAAGTGACAGTTCCCCTCCCTGTCTCTGCATCAGGCAGAGATATTTCCCTGGATTCCTTTTTTCCCAGCAATAGGAGTTCTTTGCACTTCTATAGGACTTTTATCAGCTGACATCTGAGGGTTCCTGAATATCAAATGCTTTGCAAATGGGGCAGGAATGAGGAAAGAATAATGCTGGGATGAGGGTGGGAAAAGTTCCTCCAGAACATCCTTATTTATCCCACCTCCCCCCACATAAAAAACCCTGGCTTCCCTATAAACTAAATTGCCAGAGATCTTTATCCCAGTATTTATCCCGAGTGCCAGCTTGAGCCTGGATTTGTTCATCACCTTTCCCTGCAGAGAGGAAGAGGGAAGAGGGAAGAGGGAAGAGGGAAGAGGGAAGAGGGAAGAGGGAAGAGGAGAGGAGAGGAGAGGAGAGGAGAGGAGAGGAGAGGAGAGGAGAGGAGAGGAGAGGAGAGGAGAGGAGAGGAGAGGAGAGGAGAGGAGAGGAGAGGAGAGGAGAGGAGAGGAGAGGAGGAGAAGGAGAAGGAGAAGGAGAAGGAGAAGGAGAAGGAGAAGGAGAAGGAGAAGGAGAAGGAGAAGGAGAAGGAGAAGGAGAAGGAGAAGGAGAAGGAGAAGGAGAAGGAGAAGGAGAAGGAGAAGGAGAAGGAGAAGGGAATAAGGGCTTTTGCCAGTTAGTGCAGCTTTCCTGGAGCCTGACAGAATGCTGTGAAAGGCTGAGACAGATCCTGCTGGCTGAGGCAGGGTTAGCACAGGTCCTGCAGAGCCCTGTTTCCACTGCTGAGACCTCACCAGGGAGCCTGCACATTGCTCTGGCTGCGAGCTTGGCACCTCTCTTTTGCTCAGACAGGTGTTGGGAAAGCTGGGAGATGCCGAGGAGATGGCTTTGAACCAAGGACCCCACCCAGCACAGAGGGATCAGTTCTGGAGCCAGGCTCCTGCAAGCTGAGCTGCTCCAAGCATCTGGAGGGAGGAGGGTGTGAGCCTGGATCCCTGCCTCTGAGGCTCTGCAGCAGCTTTTACAAAGGGGAACTCCTCAAAGGCAGCGGGTTTTGGTCACCCCAGAGTGCCCCAGGCTGTTCTGGGCCTGATGAGGCCTGGTGAGGCCTGATGAGGCCTGATGAGGCCTGATTCACTAAATGCGCCCCGCACTCCCTCTCTGAGGAGTTTTCTGTCACACACATCTTTTATGAAAATCTTTTCTTAAAGATTTTTCCTCCTGAGAAGCTGTGAGACCTCAGGAACAAAATGTAAACAATGGATATCTGCTGCTGTGGAATGCAACAGGTGCATCTGTGATTGGCCATGTGGGATGTTTGTAACTAATGGCCAATCACAGACTCTCTGTCCGAGCCACAAACCTTTGTTATCATTCTTTTCTATTCTATTCTTAGCTAGCCTTCTGAAGAAACCTTTTCTTCTATTCTTTTAGTATAGTTTTAATGTAATATATACCATAAATTAATAAATCAAGCCTTCTGAAACATGGAGTCAGATCCTCGTCTCTTCCCTCAACCTGAGACCCCTGTGACCATGGTCACAGTTTTCCCTTTAATTAAGGGCAAAATGGGCACCTGTCCCATGGGACTATATAGCAATTAGTGTCATTCTGTGCTGCCTTCACCACAGCTAAGCCTGGCCTGAGGTTTTAGCCGCAGAGAAATACAAATATCCCCCTCTTATTGACCTTATGTGGATCAATAATAGGAAGTGCTCTGTTATCTCCCTCAAATCTTCCACCCAGCTTCGGCTCTTTCTGCAGGGAAAGCACTTGTGTCTCCTCTGTTTCCAGATTTCCTTGGAAAATGGAAAGATAAATGAGTTGTGGTCTTGTAATATATGGCTGAAGGACGAGTTCCACGTGGCTTGGGCAAGGAAAAGGAGCTCGTGGATTAGCTTAGGCCTGCTACAGCACTTTAAATAAATCATCCTGTGTAATTGCTGCCACCCATCCTTTTGCTGAGATTAAAGAGGAGAGATATTGAGAGAATGTTTATGAGAGGAGTTTTGGTATCCAGTAACACATAACACTGCACACTCTGGTTGATGCCAAGTCTCTGTAAGCAGGACGAAAGAAATATACTTATATCTAGAAAACATTTACCTCTGGTTTGGCTTCTTTTCTGATGGACACATCCATTGTGATATAACTAACCTTAGCATTTCTTAGTCCCCTTTATTTTTCTGGGTATTGGTGATTTCCAATCTGAACTCTCTGAAAACAATGACCTTTGCTGCCTTTGATGGGCTTTTGAGCAGTCTGACCAAAATTACCAGAATGTTACTCTTAAGTATAGACTCTCAAGGCTGTGTGTATCTAAGGCTGAAATCAAGTCCAGTGTTTGTAGGTTCTCTAGGGAAAATTTTAGACCTTTATGTTCAGAACAAATAAGTTTTTATGGGTAATTAGAGATGGTGGAATCCAGTGTAGTTTTGTGTTTCAGTAACTCATTTGAGCCTCTTAAAAACAAAATTTCCCAAAGAAACAAATCCTTTTTTTCCCCTTGTATTTGTAATGGAAAATTACTATTCAGATGAATCAATAAAAACGTTTTCTGTTCTAGTTTCACTCATTAAAAAGAAGGCTGTGATATTGTTTGCTATGGCTGAAAGTAATAACTTCCTTTCAAAACACCAGTGCTCAATGGGGCCATGTTTCAGCCTGGTTGTGTACACTTTGTGGAAAACTAGCTTTAAAAATATACACATTTTGCAGCCCTTTTATCTATCTCTTTTAGTGAAATGTAAAAGCAATTACTAGATACTGTGCCAAGCTCTGAAAAATAAACACAAATTGACTGATATTTGGAGTGTTCCTGAGGTAAATAACAGCAGACAAATGGTCTTCCAGAGAACTGGGGGGACAGAATGAAATGGCCTCCTGCTTCTCGTGCCACATCAACTTTAATATTGTTTTTTTATCCACCTGCTACCTATCTTTTCCTGAGTGAAAAAAATATAATCTGGGGGAAATGAGCTGGAAATTCTTCCCAGAGGAACTCAAAAGAGTTCCCAAAGAAGAGCATGTACCCCAAACTGAGGTGCCTTCCCCAAAAACCTGTCCCTCTTGACATTTTCACTTTCATTCAATAAGTGAAAATAGAAAAGAAAGTTTTTATTGGTTCATCTGAATAGTATTTTTCCATGACAAAAAAAAAAAAAAAGGATTCCTTTCTTTGGGACAAATCTCCAGGGCAGCAATAGCTCATTCAGCAGGTGCCTTCAAGCTCCTGATCTCTTCCCAGCCTGGCAGAAATGGATCCTGGAGTTTGACTGGAAACCTCTGTCCCTCAGGAGCCGCATTTTCAAATCCAGATTCTCTGTTTTGTATTTTTGGTGGACCATTTTCAGTGTCCTGTTGGTGTAGAACTGTGTCTGAAACATGAGTTTGTTCCTTTAGTAAAGGATAATCAAAGGTGAAGCTCCCAGAATTTCTTGCACAGCCTTGAAAATTTATGTTCTTTATGAACAACCCGAAGTTTTAATTTACTTCTCCCAATTTCCTATTCTTTATTTCAGTTAGAACTTGGTTGTTTCTTCTCCTGATTGCTTCTATCACTGTTACCCTCAGATGTTTCTCCTTCTTTAATCTTTCTTCCTTCCAAAAGGAAAGAGGAAGGGTAAAGGGCTGGAAAAGATGAAAGTAGGGAAGCAATTTGAATACCTATATTATTGGGTTTTTATTATTTTTATTAATAAATAAATTTTCCTGTTTCCTCCAGCACTTGGAGGACTTTCTCCCTTTAATTTGTTCAGTAAAACCCCTGATATAAAAAATAATTTAAAGTTGCTCTCAGCCCCTTCTAAATGCAATGTTTATGCTTCCTTTGCAACTCGGGCTCTGTTCATGGGGGCTGGCTGGAGTTATACCCACAAATTTTGATGATTTAACTGAACTTTACTTGACTGTGATGTCACATAGAGCCACCTTTGAAAAAGACAAAGGAAGAAATCTGTCCATCCTCCCATGGCACAGACCTTTCTCCTTTGTGTTGGAGTGGCACTAAAGGAATAATTACTGAACAAATTCCTCGCTTTGAAAGCAAATCTTTGTGGATGGGTGCTGGCAAGATTATTCTTATGTCCTGAATAGAATTCCTTGTCTGAAACCAAGCACGGAGTCCGCCAGATTCATGCAAATTCCTCATCTTGCCTTGTGCAGAGCATTTCTAAGGCAGAACTCTGCTTTTTGAGATAAATGAGCTCCACTTGGCTCATATTCACCTAGGGGCACCTGGAGCAGGGATTTATCCTGAAAAAGTACATATTGAGGTACATATTGATCCTGCCACATCCAGGCTGGCATTTTTCTCACCTGGTGCCTGACAGAAAGGTTTGAAGGCTCTTTTGATATGTCCTGGTGTTAAATGGATTATTTCAAAGGGATAGGGAACAGCGTAGAAGATGGGAGGGACCTAACTCTGCCATGCCAAAAAAACCACCCAAATAAGTAAAATAGTGTTTCCCTCACTTTGCAAGTGGCTAGGTGGGGAATAGCAAGGTTTAGAAGGAATTGAAATGAGCAGAAATTGGGCAAGTGGTCTGATTAAGGCCAAAGGCGTGAGTGACATTCAGTCATTATATTATAGCAGAGAAGTTGTGCCAAAATTTAGATCTGATACTGGTCAATAGCATGGATGTCCCTCACTTCCTACCAACAAAGCAATACCTTGGAGTTTTAAAATTGTTTTTAAATATCCATGAAATCTAGTTCTTTTTTTCCCCCTTCCTTTATTTTTTTCCCAATTTTTCCCAATATTTTTCCCAATTTTTTTTCCCAAATTTTCCCAAGTTGTCCACTTCTACACCTGAAATTTTGATGCACCCATAAAGGTAATTTTTCCTAGGGATAGCTCTATGAGCTCTCAGTTGTTTTCATGGTTAAACAGCAATTTTCCTGTAGAAGTGTGTTTTAAATCTCACCTCTGGGAAATGCTGCTCTGTGCAAAAAAATATTTTAGAACTAGCAGGGAAACATTTCTTAAACACGCTGAGTAGCTGATGAGAGTGTGCCTCTGCTGTGGGAAGTGGCAGAAAAATTTCTGTGAGGAATATGGGAGAGAGAAATGGGAAAAAAACTCCACAAGACAGTGGTCACTAACAGGATGACTAAGTAGCTTTTCCAAGGCTTGCCACATGCCTTTTGTAAAACCATAAAAAATGGCTTTGTGGTCAGCCTGGCTTGCCATCTAGTCAAAAAATAAAAGTGGTCACCCTTTCAAGGCTCCCTGTATCTCCAGCAGCTGCAGACAGACTTAAAACCAGGCAGCAGAGAAGGGAGGAAGAAAAAATAAAAAATTGCCCATTTCTTGTCCAGACTTTCTATATTTGGTTGAAGTTTTCCAACCAGGGATTTGGCAGATGACACGTATTCCACGATCTTCCTGAGAGAGGCTGGGCAGAGGGAAGAGACTTGCTGCATTCATTGCGACAGACAGGAGAAAAGATCATTTATGGAGTAAAAAGATAGTAAAAAAAGTAAATAGATCATTCAGGAGTAAAGATAATCTTCAGAAATGTGGATGGAGAAGGGAGCAGCAGGGCAATCTTACCTGGACAAAGGTGGAGAAGGGAGCAGCAGGGCAATCTTACCTGGACAAAGGTGGAGGGGACAGCCAGGATGCATTTGTGTTTGGCAAGGGCTTCAGCTGCTAAAGTATTTTCAGGAAAATTTCAGTTTATTTCAGTTTATTATTCAGTTTATTTCAGTTTATTATTCAGTTATTATATATTATTTATTATTATTTAATTTCAGTTTATTATTCAGTTGATTTCAGGCAAACCCTTTGGGTCCTGAATGCTCCATGGCAGCAGTTTTCCACCTCAACCCTCCTCCAGACTTTTCAGGGTTTTTTCTGGATTAATGCTGAGCACAGACTGTGGTTTGGATCTTATTGGTCCTGATGTTATTAGGGGTGGCCTGCACTGGCAAAGAGAAGGGTCAGCACTGGAGGAGCAATGAAAATCTTTCTCCAGGCTCCTGCTCTTTTCCTGACTTCCTGAAAAAGCTGATGTCCTGTGCATCAGTGTTGTGATGTGACCATAGCACAGTGTTGGAGTTTTTATACTGTTTTATGGTGTAAAAATTATATTCAGGCTGGGCAAGCTTGAATTCTGTGGTTTTTTCTGAGTAGTTTTCATCTGCCAAATCCTTGGATTTTTCATATTCTGGACAGTTATCTACTGAAGTCAACAACAAAATTGCTGTTAGCCTCAAGGGGAGTGAAGAACAAGACCACAACCTCCTGCACAAACAATTTTACACCTGGACTTGGCAAAGAGACTGGGCTGTGTTAGGAGACACTTTCTGAGATGGGCTCAAATTGCATCAAGATGAATTCACGTTGAACGAATGAACAGCACCATGGTGGCCCATGAAAACTGAACAAGAAATTCACCTGGATAAACCATTTTGGGGTCTCCATGAGAGATAAGGTCTTGTCGAGAATGTCAGGCTGTGACCAGCTGTAGCGAGAAGTAAAGAGCATCTTTACTTCTTTTATTTAATATATCTTTTATTTAATATATTATCATTTGTTTGGGTTGCCTTGGGACTGGATTATCTCAGCTCTGCTTTTCCCCACATTTCTGCACGGAGGGCCCTGACCTGTGGATGTGCTGCTGAAGTTAAATCACACCATGCTGGGAACAGCAGCTGCAAGTGAGATGTTCCCAGGAGCTCTGGGTGCTCTGCAGAGACCACTGTGCCCTGTGGTCAGCAGATATGGTTTATCTGGGTGGGATCCCTCAGTGCTGAGCCAACAAGGGCAGGACAACTTATGCTTGTGGTGCCCTGTTTGGAAAAAATAATTTCAGATATCTGCGACTGCAGCAATAATTTCCAGCATTAGTGGGAGAAGTGCAAGTCATGCTGCACATGAGATTTTATTCCCTGGGGGTATAAAAGTGGGCGAGGAGGAGGCTTTTCAAGCTAGCTAGCATTTAAACCTTTTTATTTAAACTTTTTTATTTTATCTTTGAGGCTCAGGTCTCTGTAGGAACAGCACTGGGAAGTGCTTAAAGGAAAGCACATCAGATTTACCTTTGGGCTAAATATTCAGCCATGTGATCGAGGTCCTGACTGTTAGAACCTCATGTGCATTTTGGAAAAACCAAGTCCTGTGCTACATATGAAAAGCCATAACCATTTGTTTCCCTTGCAGACCCAGATGTTTTAAGTGAAAAAAAAAGTTTATTTCTAATTTCAAATAAAAAGTCCATGTGCTGACAGATATCAAATCTACAGCTGAAAGAAGGGGGGTTTTTTTCTGTTTTGTTTTGATTTTTTTTTTTTTTTTTGCATCACTTACATCCAACATCAGGACATGCTGTTCTGCAGGCTTACATTGCCATCCTGGTGTCACTTATCTCAGACAATGCAAACCAAAATGAAAACGAAAGGCAACATCTGGAAGAGGTGGAACGGTGCCTGGATGACCAATATAAATTTTTCTGTGGTAAAATACGAGATTTCAGGCTGATGAGTTTGCAAACTCTTTGGAATCCTCTTTGGGGAAAAACTGAGAAAGTGGTGTTGAGCTTAGCACGTTGTACAAGCCTTGCTTCCCCAGAAATCAGGTGACCAGGCTTGGAAATTATCTGAATAAACTTCCATCTGAACATTATGTGCTTTTGCACGTGCCAATTTAAGTGTGAGATCACTTTTCTTTTTTTTTTTCTTTCCCTTGTGATTTTATTTATATTATATAAAAAGAGCATTTTTCAGGATGCCATTTGGTGTACACAAATTTTCTGTCTGCACCTGTATTGCATGGATAAAAGATTTGATCACAAAAGAGACCTTGTGCTATTGCCTGTGATACAGAAAAACTCTGAGACATAAACTGCATTTTAGTGAATTGCCAACAAATAGCCAACAATTCATCTAAGATTAAGCAAATGCCTAAATTTTTACAGTACAAAGTACAATGAAACAATCATTTAATCCTGAGCTTTTGTCCTAGACTTTCTTCCCAAAACCCTGGGATTTGTTGAGAAAAGGTATTGTGACTGGTTTGTCAAAAGACTAAAGTGTAAGGCAAGGTAACTTGGAAAGCTTCACCCTTAAAAAAAAAATAATTTTTTTTTAAATAACTTTATACAGTAATTTTGTGCAGCTTATTTAAGCAGCAAGTGTTGCAAATATCTTATGTTTTCTCTGTGCTGAAGAAAATTGTGAAATTTTGCTGATTAGTCAGTTCCTGTTTTTCTTTTTACATAAATCTATTCTTATTTCAATTTCTCCTTTGAGGCTTTGTATGAACTGTATACACACAGGGAAGTTTGCATGCATTTTGTATTGAAAAGACCACCTCAGGCTGTGCTTTAAAACCTTGACATAACAACTCTGATGCTTTTTAAACCTCACAGAGCTTAGAAATTTAGAAATTTGCTTAGAAATTAAGCAAAACACGTGAAACCCCACGTATGAGCCACCAGGCTTTTTACAGTGCTGCTATCTGTCTGGGAGGGAAAAGCTTTCCTGCACACATACTTAAATATTTGCCTTCACATGAGGCAATTAGTCATTGTTCAACAAGAGGGAGAAAAAAAAATTGGTACATGCTGTAGGTAAATAATTGCAGATATTCAAACTAAAACCTGAGATGGAGAAGCCAAGAATAGCTCTGCAGATAAGCAGTGAGAAGGGCTTTGCCCTGCTCCCTCCAAGTCAGGCTAGGACTGTCCAAACAGCCCAGTTCAAACATGCACTTTCAGGTTGAACTTTCTTTTCTTTTTGCTTTTATCCTTACTTATTGTCTTTATCAGTTTGAAACATCTCGGTCGTATCTGTACACAATTTTTTTGCATTAAAATCACTGCACAGCGCATGCACTGCCATAGATTTCCAGCTTTGTCAGGGTGTTGAAAGGAACAGGAAAGTGGTTTAAATCAGGGCTGTGTTGTGGTTAAAGCTCTGCACAAGGCAGACTCTTGCTGTCCTTGGCTGTGGCCAAACCGTGCAGCATCATCTCTACAAAATATGTGCTATCTGATCCAGAGGGCACTTTAAATTTTATCTATTTTGTGGCTTGAGCCAGCAGCATCCAAGCAAGCCTGGAACTGAAATCTGCCACTCAGTTTGAAAAGTGCAAAAATTGAATCTAACATTTCCCTGCTCTCCCATTTTCTCCTTGTTTCGTAGAGTTACTCCGAGACTCAAGTTTTCCTTTTTGCCACAGATGCCTGACACCTTCCTTCCCTGGGTGAAATGTCAGTTCCCTGGAATTTCAGCTGCAGGAATTCAGGTATTTTGGGGGAGCTCTTGTGAGCGCCACCATCCCCTGCAGCTGAGCAGGTGATATTTTGGGGGAAGGCACACTTAGTTCTCACCTGAGTGCCTCTCCAGAGAGCAATGGGTATTCCCTGACTGATTTCTGAGAGGTTCTTGGGCATGAAGGAGGCTTTGTGATGAGGGAAAAGTAAGAAATCTTTCCTGTAGATGCTGGAAGAATTAAGAAGTTGTGTAAGATCCTGCAGAGAGGAGCAAAAACAGAGTTTTCCAAGCTTGGCAGCTGCGTGGAGTGGAGAAGCAGACTCTGGGGCACAGCTGATCTCTTCAGGGCAAGAAGCAGTGACAGGAGAGGATGCTGAAATAAATCAATTTAGCCCAGCATCGTGGGACATGGCTCCACTTCAGCTGTGGGCTCCTGTGAGGTGGCTTTCACACTGTGATGAGCTGCTCCGCTTCCAGGAAAGGACACAAATCCTGAATCACAAATCTCACATGCTAAGGAGAGGCCTTGCCCCAACCCCTGCTAGACACAGCTCAGCTGGAGAGGATCCCTCTCAGTGCATCCAGATACATGGAAGCTGCTACAAATCCCACTCCCAACCACATTCCATCAAGGAGTGGTTGGGGTTTGGTGGCAGTGACACAGGTGACAGTGACACAGGTGACAGCGCCCAAGAGAGGTGGAGCAGTTCCACTGGGGGTTCTGGGCACAGAAGAGTGAAGGTACCAGGCAAAACACAGCTCAACAAATGCATTTTGGGGCAGACATAGCCAAAGCTGAGCTCAGGGCACAGATGTACAAGTGCTGAGCCCACCAGGGAAAAACAAGAGATTGCCAAAACTTGCAGCACACCGAGCACACATCCTTGCTTGAGTTTGAGAATTCTGCTCAAAAAAGCCCCGGTGGCAAGCAGGAGCTGTCTGTCTTTTATTTGGGCCTTTTATTTTGTCAAAGGCAGTGGCAGATGCCAGCACTGATGGGGGAAATGAGACTCTTGCAGGAGCTGGAATCCCTGACCACTCACTGTCCTTCAAAGGGAAGAAGATTCAGACTGTGGCACTGGGGTGCCTGCCAGTCCTGGGCAAGCCACATTTTGTCCTGGTAGGTTGGAAAAATGGTGCCTAGGGCAAAAAGTGTGAGTGCCTGACCGAGTGGCTAATGATCCATGAGCATTTCTTTGGAGCTGTGAGAAGGAAGTTTGTGTCAGAATACAAAATTTGGGGCTGCTCTCACTGTGTCCCTCCTTTCAGCTGGGTCCTAAGACAGCTACATTAAAGATGTAGAAATCTGGCAGAAAATAAACCCTTTTACTTTCCAGCTGGTCCTCAGAGATCAGAGGACTGGTTGCTGCTGGGCTTAATTTCTGAGAATAAATTTATCACTGTAAGTGTGGTCATATTCAGCAAGAACCTGTGTGATCACAGATTCACAAATAATGTTTATTGAAGAAAGAGATTCAGAGTTGTCATTGGTAAATTAACTAGTTGTGAGAGAGTTCTAATAATTAAAATGATATTATATAATAATATGTCATAATAGCAACCATAGCCAGAAGCTTAACAAGAAGGTGCCCTCACCTGGGAGCAAGAACAGAGAAGGAACCTGTCAACTTTTTGATCTTTTTGGGTCTTTCTCCTAACTGGACAAAATTCCTATACCCCTTCTACATAGCCCAATCTTATTTTCCCTCCTCCTTCTTGCATATGTCGTGATCCAGGTGGAGAGTTCAGGAATATATTCATGTATGTGGTGCCATGTACTTAATGAAGCTTATTATAATATTTAGGGATTCATTAAAATATTTAGATAACACTTAATCATTCAAAAGTCACTTTTTCTGGCCATGTTGTCCTTCAAAGTTCCAGTTGTATGTATTTGTGTCTGCACCTCTCTGTGACAGGCTTTTCAGACTTAACCTGTCACCCCTGTGAAGTGGTGACGAGGTGGAAGTCACATCTCCTCCGCGGGTTGTGATGTGGCTGGACAGGGACATGTACCACCTTTTCTGTCTGCTTTGTGGGCAAAATCTGGCCTTCAGCCCCCAGCCTGCTGATGAAAGAGCTGATTGTCATCGTGTGATGTGATTTCTGAGGCCACAGAAACCAGGACAGGACAGCTGGCAGCGCCTGTGCCCTTGCTGTCTGCACCCATTACCTCAGACCCGTGTCCAGGAACAGCCACACCAGTGGGAAATCCCACTGTGAGTCATTCTTCCAGGATAAATGCGTGTCATGCACGTGTTGATGCAAAAAAGAGGAGTGAGTTTGCAGAAGAAACCTGCCCTGCCTTCATTTGGCTTCATTTGAGGATGGATAGCATGGAATGAATCTGATTTTGGGTGCCAGCCAGCACAAGGGGCTGCCAGACTCCACACAGAACAAGCATTGCTGCTTGGAGGTAGGGCAAAAAACCTCCAAAATCCTTGCCCACATCGTGCTTTTTGGCTGATTTTTTCCAAGTGAAGGCAGGAGAATAATGTATTTGCTATTCAGCTGTTATTTCCTCAGAGTTAGTTAGCACTGCTGACTGCTTGCAGTCCTCAGTTTGGGGAGGGGAGATGTAAACTTTGCCTAAAAATTCTGCTTGGCGCAAAGGAAATTCATCACAAAGGTAGCCAGGGGAACTTTCTCTGGGTACCAGGGCTTTGTGCCACCTCAGGAGCACCTGCTCTGCCCTCAGGGCCACCTGTGGGGAGTGGTTGGTGCTGACAAATCCACGCTTCTGACTTCCATCTGGCTTTCCTGGTGCCTGCCTGGGCTCCATAAATGAAACAGAAAAGCAGTAGCTTTAGGTCCTGTTGCTGTCACTGCCATTCCTGATGTCAGAGAAGCTCCTCATGTGGACTTAAAAAAAAAATAAAATTCTCCTGATCCAACTGTTTCAGCATTCAGGTATCATTTGAGGGGCTCTGAGGAGCAAAATATTGGAGAGATTTTAGGTCATCATCATGGCAGTGAGGAAATAGTCCATGGAGAAGGAAATAGTCCATGGAGAAGAAAATAGTCTGTGGAGAAAGGGTGGATTCTGGCTCACCCTACCTCTTTTTCTTCATTTTCTTCACCAACCCCGTGCGTGGTTTTGGGTTCTGGGAAATGCACTCAGTCCTGAGCAGTCCTCCACCATTTCTTGGATGTGAGGATATCCATCCAAATCCCTCACAAGAATCATGGCCATGAGTAAGGAGGCAAGCTTCGAGAACTCTTTTAATGGGATTTTTCTTTTGGATCTCAATCCTCTCATTTCTACAAGGAATATAAAGAGGTAACAGGTGAAGGAGATGACCACAGTGATCCCACAGCAATAAAGAGAAGATTTTTCAGCAAGCTGGATGCAGTTGGTTGAACCCAGAAGAACTGATTTTTGGGCACTGAACACCCAGAAAATTCCCTGAGAAAGTCAAATGGGATCACAGGCCAGTCAGATAATCTGAACCCTCATTTACTTCACTTACTCATTTTATTTGTACAGCCGTGTACATGTTACTACAAGGAGGAAAGGGAATGAGAAGGAAATAAAAGTGAATGTGAAAATGAAAAGTGGAATTCTTGTCCCAGAATACATCTAAAATGGGTGGAAAAGACTGACAGGGAAAACAGTATCTGACAGCATGACAGAAAATATTATTTCTATCACATGGGAAATTTTAATATGAAGTTTTAATCTTGCTGCTTCTTGGAAACACCTACTTTCAAACTTAATTGTGCCTTGTTTTTTAAATTATCAAAATGCCTTGTTTTGTCAAAACTGAAAGAGCATTTACCTCATATTATGGCATTCCAAAACAAAACAGGATAATCAAGACAAGAAGATATGAAAAAAAAAGCTTGAAAAAGAAAAATACTTGTGTTGGTCTTTGAATGATTTTAGTTCTCTGACAGAAATTGACATGCATCAAAGGAAGAAGAAAAGAGAGAGAAAAAATAAAAATGAGAAAAAAGGGAGAAAATTAAAAAAGAAATAAAAGAAAAAAGAGAGAGAAAAATAAAAAAGAGAAAAAAGAAAAAAAGAACAAAAAGAAAAAGAAAAAGAGAGAAAAAGAGAGAAAAAGAGGAAAAGAAAAAAAAGAAAAGAAAAAAAAAGTAAAAAGAGAAAAAATAAAAATAGAAAAAAAAGATGGAAAAAAAGAGAAAAAAAAAAGGGGGAAAAAACAAGAGAAAAAAAAGAAAAAAGTAGGAGTAGGCAGGTCTTCAGTTTCTTCTCTTTTCCAAGAATGAAAATTCTTGAATACTTCCATTTAAGTAGATTACTTACCACTTCTAAGGGTGGGTGGGTGGCCCAGAACGGCCTTGGTGGGAGTGTGGTGGCTGAGGAGCCTGAAATGCAGCACATTTTCTGAAATAGGCTTTGCATTTATATAGGGGATGGGATGATCACCTGGAGGGGCAAGAAGGAGCAAACAAATATTGTTTGGCACTTCTTGGGATTTCAGAATTTCTATTCACACAAACTTCCTTCAGAGCCTTGAAGGAGAGAGAGCTGGAGTGAGAGATGATCTGATGTGTGCACGCTTGCAGGTGTTTGATGAATCTGCCTGCTCACCTGAAGAAATATTTCCTTTGTCGAGAGATTTTTCCACCTCTTTTCACCTGCCCATTGTGTGAGAGTCACCCCAGGTTTGGCTGATGGCATTTCCATGCACTTCTAGGCAGGCAGAGCTCACACAGAAATCAAGCAGCAGGAATGAAGAGAACACCCCGGGACACTATGAACCCAGGGAATGCAGTGGTTATTTAACTTCCTTCCAGCCATCACTGGGAAACCCTTCTGTCACAAGGAGGCATTTGCAGAGGGTGGCTGGATGTGTCCCTGTGTTTGGATAAGCCAACAGGATTTTCTGGAGACATGTATAACGAGGTGGCTTACGCAAAGCTTTGTGTTCCCTGAGCCAGGGTAGCTGGAGGTGTGATTGTTTTCCCCACACAGAGAGACATTTACACAAGCCTGTCATAAAGACACATTAAAGGCAGCACAATGCCCTGTGCCCTGCCTGACATGGGGCACCTGAGCGTGGCTGAAGTTTGTTTCCACCTCACTCATCACTGCTTGAATGTCTTGAGTGCAAACTCAGAATATTCTGAGTTTATTCTGAGAGTATCTGAGCACAAATCCCTCCTCCCTAATGAGGATCCTTGCAAAACACTCAGTGTCTGCCCACCAGATATACTCCAAACCTGAAGGGGACAATGTACCCGGTGTTCTGAGAGAGTAGGAGTCCAAAAAATATAATAGTTGAAAAAAGATTGTCAGCAGTGGCACTGTGCTGCCATGAATCGTAACTCTATGTCAGAAAAACTTGGAGGAGAGGGGAAGGAAGATGGCCTAGAGAAAATAAACTTTTTCTTCTCTCCCAGAAAGTCAAATAGAACAAAAAGGAAAAGCAGAACTTACCTTGAAGCTTTAGTGAAATATTTTATTTTAACAGAATAAAAGAGGTCTGATTGTTTTAATACATGCAAAGGGTAAAGTTTGCATACTCTGGTGCAATTTCACTCTGAGCAGTTGGGACACAGGGTGAGTTTCTCAGAAGGAGGAGACAACTGCTATTAAACTAATTTAATATATGATGGCTATCTGGGAACAAAATCTATTTATAGGTGGTCTTTGTGCCTTAATTCCCAGTGTGTACAGGAGTGGGACAGATTAATCAGCCTGAACAGGGTAACACGGTTACGTGGGGAGCAATTGCTTGATTTTTGGCATATTCCCAGGTATTTCATGGCTGGGTAAAAGGATCTGGTGATATCCTGATGCTATACTTCAGATGGTGTGACGTTTTTACATAAGATATGCTGTGCTTAGTCAGACCTAAGGCTTTTTGCAGATTGGATATTTGTGTCCTGAAACTGTCAGTACCAGGAACTTGGTGAAAACTCCCATGAAACCATCCTAAAAAACAATCCTTTCCAAACATGCCTTATTTTCTGTTGGGTATAAATCATCAGTCTCCAAAGTCACTGGCCAGATTATTAGGGCTGATAGCCACTGATGAACTTACTCCTTATAAATTTGTCTATTTCCTTTTGAATCCATTAAAATTTTTGACCAAGGGCCCTGCAGTTTGAGAAGAGAGTTGTCTCTGGAGTGCTTGAAACCAGCTCCTTGGCAATTCCAGACACTAGTTTGTTCTGCCTTTTTAATGTGAAATGGTGACTTGTTCGTTCTGATTTATCCTCCTTTTAGTGACTTTGCAAATCTCTGTTTCAACTGTCTGTAAAACAGAGAATTCACACCAATGCAATGGTGAGTAAATATCTTTTCAGCTGGCAATTAGTCTAATCTGAAGGCAAAAGCCTTTGTACTCACACTGGAGTTAACACAATATTTAAAAGTGCTGCTTGTGGGCAAAGAGGAGCAGAGTTGTCCACCACAGAGCCAGTTAATAATCTCACTGAGTCTGAATTTTATCAGTTCAGCACCACACAGCTCTCTCATCTGATGACCCCATGGCTATCTGCTCCTTGACAGCCACCCCAAAACCAAGTGAAACCATCAGCAGACGACTACAGAGAAAGATGTGCTTGTTTCAAACAGAGAAAAGACTGAGCCTTTGTAAAAAAAACCTGGCACAGAAGTGATTCCTACAGAAGATCAACTTCCAGGCTCCATTTGTCATGAACATGAATTATATTTTCCTTTCCCAGCTGAGAGCAACAGGAAATGCACAGCACAACTGAATTAATTGATCCCCATGGCTGCCAATTTTTGCAGGAATTGAGTGGTGCAGAGTAACACATTAAGGTCCTAGAGTTAGCAAAGGCTTATGTACACAAAGATTTCAAAGCTTGTGAGCTGCTGTTCTCAAAGAACTGGGGTCAAGCAAGGGGTGGATTAAGGGCCCAGTGGAGCATGTTTTGAGGAAGAAGAAGGGAAGGAAAAACCAGCCTTGCATTTCCATTATTATCCTCAGTAGAGAGAGAGATTTCCCCCAAGGGTTGCGTGAAGGATTTGGGAAAAAAGAAAGGAAATTAAAGATTGCAGGAAAAATGCCTAGGATCAAAATATTACATTTACTAATTATTTGGTTTATCAAACCATTAGGTTGGTGGGAAACCATTTCCCTACTCAGCAGGACTGGGAGGACTGTGAGCCCTCACCTGAGAGAGAAAGCAAGGGCTGGTGTAATCCTGGAATAGTTTGAGTTTGTAATCATGGAATAGTTTGAGTTGGAGAGGAATCCCATCCAACCTCACCTCCAATGTTTCCATGGATGGGGGCATCTCTGCACTTCTCTGGGCAATGTCTGCCAGCGCCCCAGTTTTTTTGTAAAAATCTTTTCTTTCTTATAACTTGTGTAAATCCACTCTCCTGGAGTTTAAAACTATTCCTGTTTTATCAAAACAGGCTCTGCTAAAAAATGTGTGCCCATCTTTTTTGTAGGCCCTTTTTAGGTACTGAAAGGATGCTCTGATGTGTCTCTGGAGCCTTGTCTTCTCCAAAAACCCCAATTCTCTCTGTCGTTCCTCCATCCCTCTGTTCATGCTCATGGTCAGCCCCTGGACTCTCTCCAAAAGATCCATAATTCATAATTCCTGTTCAGCAGGAATGCACTGAAGCTGCAGAACCAACAGCTATTTTCAATATCTTCTGTCCACCTGAAGATGTATGCTGAGCTTTGGAAGTTCTTGCTAACCCAGGCTTTAAAACTGGAGCAGGGAACCAGGAGAGAAATGCAATTTTGAAGCAGACAAACAGTGGAAAAAGCTTCTGTGAAGGTGTTAAAATGTGCTTTAAAAGAGTTTACTTCCTCAAAATCCTTGTCCCTTTCCTCCTGGTGCTTTTGGCATGATTCAGAGCTGGAAGTGGAGGGCTGTGGCACATCTTTGGGCTAGAAAAAGGCATTCTTGTACACCAGAGTATTTTGCACATTCCCATGTGTGCAGAAAGGGGTAAAGAAATGAGATGGTGTGCAGTGAGAACTGTCTGTGCTGCTCCACAAAAGTTCAACCCTGTGCCTGTGACAGTGTTCACAAGTGTTCTTGGATGAGGGAAGAGACGAGGATCTGACTCCATGTTTCAGGAGGCTTGATTTATTACTTTATGATATATATTTTATTAAAACTATAATAAAAGAATAGAAAAAAGGAATTCAACAGAAGGCTGGCTAAGACTAGAATAGCAAAGAATGATAATAAATGCTTGTGGCTCGGCTCTCTGTCCAAGCCAGCTGACTGTGATTGGCCATTAATTACAAACAACTACATGAGACCAATCCCAGATGCACCTGTTGCCTTCCACAGCAGCAGATAACCATTGTTTACATTTTGTTCCTGAGGTCTCACAGCTTCTCAGGAGGAAAAATCCTAAGGAAAGGATTTTCCATAAAAGATGTCTGCGACATGAGCCATGCCCAGCTCCCCCTGAAGCCTGGTGGCTCTGGCACACCTCAGCACACAGGGATTTGGGGATAGAAGAGACAGAAAAAATGCAATTTTTAAGGTAAATTCTTGAGGATTCAGGCAGGAAAAAATCCGGATCCCTCTGATTTATGAGATTTCACCCCTCTGAGAGATTTGTCCTCGGCAGGCCTGCTCTAAACTGAGGCAGGGCTTGCTGCTCTGAGCCGCATGTCTTCAGTTTGCTGCTGGGTTGCTCTCTGCACTGACGTAACTCCACCGAGGCTTTGCTGCTCTGCAAAGCTTTGGCACCCTGCTCCTGGTGCTCCTCTCTGCCTCCCTGGCTCTCTGCACTCTCCTCCTTCCACTCCAGGGGTGGAACCTGGCAATCCTCCCCTGTTATTCCTGGGCAGGCGCTGGCACTGGGCTGCTCTGCATCCAGCTGACCTTTCCAAGCAGGTCTTTGGGGGCTCTGCTCTGTCCTCCTGCCTTCCCTCACATTTTTCCTGCATGACTCACACACTCTGCATGACATTTTCTGCCTGCAATTCCCAAAACTCCTCCTGCTTTCCTTTCTAAGTGATCCCACCTTGGATGGAGCTGGACCTCTGCCTAGGGCTGGTGCTTTGCCTTCCATCCTTGATTCTCTGGTGTCACATTTTGCACCCTCCTTCCACACATCTGGTGGAAATAGTCAGGGGCCACTCTGGAAGCTGAACTAAACTAAAATATAATCACAGAAAAAAATAAAAATGACAGAGGGGGAGATGCACACGCAAATGTACACGTTCTTTCTTGGGGGGATATGATAGCTCTGCTACGACCTTGCTGTTTTTTGAATTGCTCTTTTTTGAATGTTTGCTCTATTTGTCTTGGAATTTTTGCTGCTTTCCCTCTGAGCTGCTGGGTCAAACAGCTTGGCTGGGGCTGGTGGGGAGGAGGGTGGAGGGGACAATTCTCCACGCCAATCTGTTATGGAAAGGTGACTGATATCAGGCGTTTTACTCATTTTAGTGAGCTGACAAAGTTATCAAGGAGAAAATCAAGTTCCAGCTGAACCAGAACATAGATTATTTAGCATTTGAAGGAGGAATGGGGGTAAAAAGCAGTGCAGTAATTTGGATTAATTTGGATACTCTGTGATGCTGAACAAAACAGTTTTGCTTTTGTTGTTTTGTGGTGTTTCAAATCAACATATTTTCTTCTGAAAGTGGCTCAAGTTAAAAAAAATAAACTTAAACTTCCCAAATTTTTCTTAAAAATATCCAAGTGCCAACATTTGCTCTTCCAAGAATGTCACATTTTATTCTAGAAAGTCTGGGGGACTGGGGGGGGTGGGGCAGGGAGAGAGGAATTATTCTCAGCAAGAAGAAAATTTTTTGGGCTAAGAAAGTACTCATTAATTGCAAACTGAGTTTGCCAGTGGTTTCAGTGCCACCAAAACCATCCCACCTGGCAACTTCACAGCATCAGGGCTTTGCTGTGTAATATGTCAGCAGTTCAGCCTGGAAAAAGAAGGCTGAATATGCAGAATCCACAGAGCAGACACAGAGGTCTAGGACCCTCTAAAGATGTTTTAATTTCTTCAGTCAATTTTTTCAATCAATTTACAGAGCCTTCCACAAATAAAAAAAAAGAAAAAAAGAAAAAAAGAAAAAAAAAGAATAAAAGATTCTTATGTTTTAGAGCTGCCAACTCATTTTTTAAACCAGATTTTTTTTAGAAGAGAGGGATCGAAGCTGATTTTTCAGCATGAGAACTTTGCCATGGAGCAGAGTTTGCAGTGTTCCTGTAAAGCTACCCACAGATGCTTCCTTTGGAAGATCAGGCAGGCTCCTAAACATGAATCATCTGCATTTCTCTGGCTTTATTCCTCCTCTCTCAGGTCGCAGTTACTGGTTTTACCTGGAGGCAGGAAGAGCCACTTCCATCCTGGTCCTGCAGATGGTGCCAGGGAAGAAGCTGGAAAATGCCCTCTGATGTGGAGGTGAGGCTTGACCTCTCAGGTGCCTGGCATCTCCCAGATATTCTTGAAAACTGCCCATGACTCCCCCCTCTCATTTAAATAAATAACTTTTTTTTTCCTCTTTTTCCTTTTTTTTCTTTTTCTTCTTTTTTCTTTTTCTTTTTCTCCCCCTTTTTCCTTTTTCTTTTTTACTTTGTCCTTTTTTTTTTTCTTTTTCTTTGTTATTTTTTCTTTTTTCCCATTTTTCTATTTCCTTTTTTCCCCCTTTTTTCTTTTTCCTTCTTTTTCTTTCTTTTTCTTTCTTTGTCTTTTTCTTTTTTCTTTTTTGTATTTTTTGGTTTTTTGTTTTCCCTTTTTTCTTTTTTCCGTTTTCCTTTTCTTTTTCTTCTTTTTTTCTTTTTTTCCCCTTTTTTTCTTTTTTTCTTTTTCTTTTTTTCTCTTTTCCCCTTTTTTTCTTTTTTTTCTTTTTCTTTTTTTCTCTTTTTCTTTTCCTTTTTTGTTTTTTTTTTTTTTTTTTAGTTTGTGTATTGGTTTCTAAGCTGTAGCTACAGGCACCTGAACAAACATGCTCTCAATCCAGATCACTTTGTGAGGAGAGTGATTACAAGCTTGCAGCAGGTCCTGCTGGCCATCAGGCAGAGGAAATCCCACACAGCAGTTTGTCTCTAGATAAACTCAAGATGAAACCCATCTGAGGCACTCCTTTCTTCTGCACATTTTCTGCTCACGCTGCGTCAAACCCAATTACCATCATTATCCCAGTTCTGTCACACTCTATAAACACAAGCCTAAATAAACCAACCAGCACAGCCAAATCCTGTGCAAGGAAGGATCTCGTTAGGGCTCAGCAGAGAGTGCTTTGCAGAAGCTGGGGGCAAAATGGGATTTAAGAGTCTCAGGCCTTGCTTTAGAGTCAGAAACATCTCCTGAGAGCAGCACCTCATATTATCTGTGGTTTTCAGCTTGGCTTGGGGCAAGGGAACTCTCACCTCCCTGAAATCCGTAGGGTTTCTAACTCTGTGAGCATGGCACGGGATTTAATTAGAGCTCCAAAATAAAAATCAGACAAACTGTACCTAACAGTAAGTCCAAAACCCCAGAAGTGTAGATTTTCAAAGCCTTGCTCTAGCCTCAGGGCAGTAACTGCATACAAGAGAGTCTGGATTGAAAAAAAAAAAAAAAAACAAACAAAAAACCCTAAAAAACCCACAAAACTCTTACTGAAACCAGCTACAGAGGAGGTAATTACTCTGTGTATGTAAAAGGAAATGCAAGGGGGGGGGGGGGGGGATATTTTACCTGCATCTTCCAGCTCCCCCAGCCTGGGCTGGATCCAAAGCCTATAAAAGCCAGGGGAAAGCTCTCATTGCCTCCATGAGACCTGGACCAGGTCCCAGGTGAGTTATACCTGCCCCAGACCTCTGCCACAGCTGGAGGAACCTCTAAAAGAGACAGCAGGTGGAGGGGTTGGATTTACATGACCTTCCAGCTCACCCTCTGTTTGCAGCTGCTCTTTTAATCCGGAGGAAGCATCCACATGTTTCCAGAAGGGGAAGGCATTCTGCAGCATGCACAGGTGAATTTTCATGTAATTTCAAGGTAAGTCACTTGAGAACTTAAAGACTTCCTTTGATTCTTTGAAAATGGTGCCTAAAACATTTTCAGATGTTTCTTGCAAAGTTATCTTAGATTCTGAGGGCTTCTACCCTCTTGATTTTGCACTCAGGGTAGCAGCTGCTTCAAGTGGCTTCAAGCAGAGAGAGGAATCCAGATTTTCTGGAAATCAGAGGCAAAGGATTTCTGCTCTGGCAGCCAAAACAATGCAGAGAGACAAAAAAAAAAAATCACATGAAGGAGATGGTCTAAACATGCAATGTGCAAAGTGAGGAGACTCTAAGGTATGGTGCCTGCTTTAAATTAGATAACGAATTGCCTAACACAGAGTGAAATGAGAGAGTGGAATTAAAAGGAAGAAAAAAACCAACCAAACCAAACCAATTAAAAACCTGTTGGTTGCCCCTGGCATGTGTTAATTTTGTTTCTGCTGCCTTGGTTATTTGCTGAGAGATTTACTAACACCTCATGGAAATCTCTGCCAGTCTTTCCACGTTGAAGCATTTAGAGGAAATATGTTGTATCATATCATTTCATTATCTGTTTCTTTTTTTTTTTTTTCTCCTTCTCCCACTGTAGAGATTTGCCTGGAACTCTGAAACTGGATTTCTGGCTGCTGCAAACAGGCCTGGCCATATAATGGGTTTATTAATTGACTTCAGCAGGGGTGACACCTTATACCTGTCCTGAACTGTTACTTTCCCTTGCATGTCAGTGCTTGCAGGGATATGCTCAACTAACATGCCTCAAAACCATGACCTTGTTTCCAGGTTGATGAGATCTATTTCTTCACTGGAAGCTTGTTCCACAAAGAAAATGTGCTGCCAACACCCTCACTTCTACCTGCTGCATTTCTGAGGAACCTGCACCTCAGATCTCACTTGATTCTTTTCCCTTGTATTAAAGAAATTTGAGAGGTTATGGCACATCTGCTGCTGCTCTCTTGGACTTGTTGTAGCCTTTGTACCTGTGGATTTAACCAGATGTAGGCTCCACTAAAATGGGCTAAGGGCAGTGCTTGGTGGGCCTGTGTCCATTTAGTTTTGGGCTAGTGAGAGAAGCCCTACATCTAGTGATGCAGAAATGCTATAGAGCCAAAAAAAAAAATAATGAGCCAGTGTTTCTGCCGTTTCCCATCCCAAATCCCTGTGTGGCCACAAGCTTTCCTTTTAGGAAAAAGCTGTCCAGTGTGCAGTGTGATAATGCAATGTGAGATATTGGAGCTCTTGGTTTTCCTTGTAATCAAGTCTGGAATTCAGCCTTTCTGTGAGTGTTTTATTATCCTCTCTGGTGATAAATATCTTTGTGTGCATGGTGTGAGCTCTGTGGAAGCTGTTTGCTGGGGGAAGGATGGCCCTGTGGGAAAATGATCGAAGTATGAACTCAGACTAGAGTGATCTGGCTTTACTGCAGCTCTGTCTGTGCAACCACAGACAAATAACTTGATTTCCCCATTTTGTTCAGGTTCTGCACCCTTTGCTCACACAGTGAAGCCTAACAGCCCCGTCTCAGTTTGGTGCAGGTGCAGGTTCTTGCTACAGGACTTGCTGTGGTGTCGGCTTGACTCTCTCCAGCTCTGCTGGGTTTATGCAGGATGCCATACACATATATATTTCCTTAGGGGGTAGCATAATGGACACCAAAAACCCCAAACTGTAGCAATTCTCAATGCCAGAGAGTCCCCACACAACGAAGAGTGTTCATTCTTTTCCTTTAAAACATCTGTGGGAAGTAAGGTGGCGTAAATAGTGGCAAAGCAAGGCCCTGTTCATACAAAATTAAATAACAAATTTTATTTAAAAAGTTAAAAGAAAATAAATTAAATAATAAATAATAATTTTTGTGTTCTTCTTGTGACCAAGCGACAAAGAAGAGAAGCATCTTGTCCATGGCTTGTGTTTCTTTTTGTCAGAACCCATCGTAGCACCGCTTGGTGACTGATTGGGGCAGTAAAAATTCCTGAGCTACACCTGCAATACATTAAAAGACACTGGTAGAAGAGCCAGCACCCAAAAAATGCAGTAACCATGCCAGCACCTGCCAGATTGGCTTGGCCTTCCCAGAGTTGTACTGCACACAAGAAGGGTTTTTCATTCCAATACACAAATTATTGCCTTGCTAGACTTCGTTCCTGGGGACAGCTGTGTCTCGGTGACAGGTGAAATTGCATCAAGTGTATTTCTCAATGCTCAAATGCAAACTGAGCCCTTGCTCATTTACATGCCTGTGGCATCCAGCTGCTTGGTGTATTTTTGGAGCAAAAGCCACACTCAGCCACAGAAATGCTTTCCCCTTGCTGCCTATTTGTCTTTTTGAGCCCCACGAAACTCAGGGTGCAAAAATCCAAGCAGGAGGCTGAGTAATGTAAGATTGGGGTGTACTTTCAGCTCCTCAGGTGGGTCAGGAAGGCTTTCGTGCCAGAAGCAAGTGTGATGGAAGTCCTGGAGGGGTTCTGAGCCTCCTTAGAACTTTTCACGTGTAGGAAGAGAAAATTAGTTACAGAGAGGTGCTTGATCTTGCTAAAAGAGGTCTCTCCATCAAAATTTATCCATCATTAATGTCTGAGGAGCAGTAAAATTCAGACATTTGACCTTTCTTGATTTCACAGTCTAATATTTGGAAATATTAGAGTTTCCTGGCTCATAAATAACAAAAAAAAGTGTTTGGCCATTACTGCTTCATGATCCAGCCGTTTCAATCTGCGTGGCATTGGAGGCTGTGATGTGATCAGCTCAACTGGAATGATCCACAGACAAATTGGGATCTCTGCCCAGTCTCTGCTGGGCTGTGTGGGGCCACCCTCCACTTGTGAGTCAAAATTTTAACGAGGTAAATGGGAATCTAAAATCAAAGGTTGCTAATGGTGGTCTAGAGCCTGTTCTATTTTGTACTAGGATGTCTCTGTTGCTTAGACAGCTTCCAACACTGGAAAAAAAAAAAAGTGAAGCCTTTGTCATCTTATTTCAATGATATTTAGGGTCTTACATAGCTTTATACAAAATACAGAGACAAAAAAAAGAAAGGGTATGCAACTATATAGTAGCCCACACTCCCTGTTCAGCCCATCTCTGTGTTTAAGGAAGGGCATTTTATGTGCATAATTTTGAATTCAAAAACGAGATATTTGGGTAGGATGTTGCTGGATGCTTAGCTGTAAAGAGAAAGTCGCTATGGTGAAGTAAAATGTGCCCCCTCTTTTCCTTTTCCTTTTCTCACCCCAGGCAACTCTTACCCAAGGGCCCCAAAATTAAAAGAGAGCTCAAAAATAGAACTGAGTCAAGTGCAGGCAGCTGCAAGAGTGAGCCCCACTGACTTCCATAGCCCAAAGCCAGAAATTGCTTGGTGGGTTATCTGCTGCTAGGTAAAGCTTGTAATTTGTGTGTTGCTGTAGTCAGCTCAGTGGGATTTTGGGACAAACAGCTGCCTTATGCCACATATAGCTTGGAACTTTGTGGCTTTTACAGAACTTGCCATTCAATGGTGAGAAGGGATCTCTAAAAGAGAGGGAAGGGCTGGGACTCAGAACTTGGGGGTCCATGGGCAAGCTCCTCTGCAGTATAAAACAATATCTGACCTTTCAGGCTGGATTTGTGAGCGGAAGGGGTTATGTGACTATTTTTATAAGAGCAGAAGTAATGACTTCCACCACCTTTCAGACTTGGGGGTGAGTCTGCAGCTTCTGCTTTTTCTCAGTGGCTTTCTCCAGCTACAGTTGAATGTGACAAAAATAGGAGAGATGTGAAACAAAGGGGAACTTCACAGCTAAAATAAAACTCAAGAAAAGCTTGTCTTCTTGTCACTCCACTGCAATTTGGAATCTATTTGAGAAATAGTGAAGCTATTTTTAAAGGCTACCTTTGAAAAAAAAAAAAGGGGTGACATTGATATAAGGAATGACAATGATATACCCTGGCCCTGCAGCCTAAGCTAGGGAGGATTATTGGAAGAGGTAAATAGATTGTGAAATCTATGAGTAATATTTCTCTGTTGAAATATTCTGGCTTTCTGATAAGATGTTTCCAGTTTAAAAGCTTCAGCTGCCAAAACTGTACATTTCTGCTGGGGAAAATATTCTGACTGGCTTTTGTGCTAAAGTGTATATTTGATTTTCTACCCCTTCTATAAGGGACATAAAGACAGTTTGTTATCCTTAAATCCTAAATTTCTCTCTTTCCCTACTTTAGCCACGTGTTTCCTAAAAAAGCCCTTGAGAGTGGAGGCTTTTCCTGCATGGAGGGAAATGCCAGAGGGAAATATTAAGATGCCAAGCTGGAGAAAATGGCTTTAAATTAAGATTGTTGGGAGAGGAGAACCTAAATCAAACAGACTTGTGTCAGTTTGGTGTGTCTAGAGACTGGAGAGGTATTGCAGGAGAGCAGGAGAGCACCTGAAGAGCAGCACAAAGGAATTCCAGCCAGTGCAGACAGCAAATCACTTCATGGGGAGCTAAACTAAAATGTCTCCGTGTAAACAGACACAGCACAGGGAAGTGAAACTGGAGTTAGAGAGGCTGTGATCAGCATCATATGGCTGGATTGATGGATAAGGAAGGAAAAGTGATCTTCAGGAAGGACAGGGACCAGGAGGGGGTGTCTACCTCTGTGCCAGTGACCAGCTGGACCAGGGATGGATGAGGAACCAAGCCAGAGCTGATCAGGGTCAGGATTGAAGGAGGGTGAGGGACAGGCGGGGTCCTGCCACAGGCCCCCCCACCAGCAACCAGCAGATGAGGTCACTCTGGACAAAAATTAGGAGCCTCATGTTCATGGGGAGCTCCAACCACTCTGGTGTCTGTTGGATGGGCAACAGAATAGGACAAAAATTAACCAGGAGATTCCTGGAATGTTTTTGTCCTGGCTTGACTATGTCATGCTTGTATCCCCAGACATCTGTTCTGGTTTTGCTGCATAATGAGTTTTGCACCTTTAAGCCTTGTTCCAAGAGTGAAAGGGGGAGAGGAGAAGCACAGTTTGTTTTCAGAAACTACACTCACCCCTGCACATTCCTGCTCCTGCACTGTGATGTCTGTAGATGCACAGACAGCGGGACAGGGCTCTCCTTTGCTTTTAGTTAGTTTAGCTAGCTGAGGCAAAGAAGTTCTCTGGACCGTGGGGTTTATTTCCCCTTTTCTTTGGACCTGTTTAGACCTTCTCCAGACTGAACACCCAGGGCAGCACTGGCAGCTCACACCTGAGGCCCACCGGGCTGGGCCTGGGCCGTGGCATTTCCAGCACCCCTGAGACTGACAGGAGACTGAGTGAGCTGAGCCACAGCCCACAGAGGAGACTTTCTGAGTTTGTCTCTCTTTTGGAGAGGCAAGAGGTCTCATTGTTTAATATTGTTTAGGTTTTATTGCTTAATAAACAGTTTTTTCTATTCTTCTCCAAGGAGGTGTTTTCCCCAGCCTGGTTGGGAGACAGGCCGCTTGATTCTGCTTTCCTAGAGGAGCCCATTTGGGGCTTCTGTCCCAAATCTGCCCTCAGCCAGGACAGAGCTGATGACAATTTCCGTCTCTACCTTTTCCACAATTTCCCTCTCCTCCTTTCCACAGAGGAAATGAGGAGAGCTGTTGTGCTGGGCCTTGGTGACCGTGAAGGCAGTGGGAAATGACAAGCTCAAGAGAAGAATTTGCTGCAGTCATAATGAAATTCTATGATTCTGTAAAAGGTTGGACTTCAAATTCCAGCCAAATTCAAATTAAGGCAGGGCAGAGGGTCTGCAGCAAACTCACTGCCCTGGACTTCAGGAGAGCAGCTTTTGGCCTCTTCAGGCATCTGTTTGGTACAGTCCCATGGGATAAATCCCTCTGCAGGGAAGACCAGCCCAAGAAAACAGGTAGATACTCAAGGATCTGCTCTGAGCTCAGGAGCAATGCCTGAACCAAAGAGGAAGGCAGGCAAAAATCCCAGGAGACCTGTGTGGATGAGCAAGGAGCTCCTGGACAAACTGAAACACAAAAATGAAGTCTGCAGAGGGTGGAAACAAGGACAGGTAGCCTGGGAGGGACACAGAAAGGTTATTTGAAAAGCCAGGGATCAGGTTGAGAAAGCTGCCCAAGGACTTCGAGGGCAACAAGAAAAGCTTTTATCAGTGAAAAAGGGAAGACTTGGGAAAATTTGGGCCCTCATCAGATAAAAAAGGAGAACTAGTTGTCTGCGACATGGAAAAGCCTGAGGTACTCAATGACTTTTTTAACCCGTTTTCACCAGGAAATGTTCCAATCACATCACCTGAGTCTCAGAACTCAAAGGCAGCACTGGGAGGATGAAGAGCCTGTGGGAAAAGATCAGGTTTGATAGCACTTAAGGAACATGAGGATGATTGCAAGTCCATTGGAACTGGTGAGATGTGTTCACAGGTTCCCAGGAAACCATCAGGTGAAAGAGTTAAGCCACCATCCATGATATTTGAGAAACCATGCCAGACTGGTGATGCTCTCACCAATGGGAAAAGGGGGAGAAAACCCCCCATTTTTTAAAAAAGGAAAATGTGGAGGACCCAAGGAGCTACAGGACAGCACCTTCCAGTAGCTTAAGGAGTCTTACAAGAGAGCTGGTGAGGGGCTTTTCATGAGGGTATGTAGTGATAGAACAAGGGGTCATGGCTTTCAACTGAGAGTAGATTTAGGCTCCATAATAGAAATAAATTCTTTACTGTGAGGATCAGGAGGCACCACAACAGAGAAGCTGTAGATGCCCCATCCCTGGAAGGAGATGAGACCAGGTTGTGTGAGCCTTCACTTGAAGGAAAACTGGATGCTCACAGCTTCTTTGAGTTAAAAGCACAAAAAACTCCCAAAATGAAACAGAAGGAGAACATATGTGTCTGACTTCTTATAGCTCCATAGTATTTCATTAACATTCCCCAAAGCTGAGTGAAGTAATTAGCATCAGAGTAAGAAGTACAGCCCAGAAAAGCATTCAGTGTGTGTGTAGAGATGACAATGGAGTAGGCTGAACCATTGCCCTCTGGATGGACTGAACCCAGTGCTTCAGTAGTGCTGCTGCACTCAGTCCCTCCCTGCTCTCACACCCTGTTGCCTTCTATTCTTGTTCAAAGAACACAACTTTCCTTTCAGTGAAATTAATATTCAAGGAGGCAGAATGGAGGATAATTTCAGCAGTTCAGGGTCATTGTTGCAAGAGGATGGTAAAGCTACCATGACATTATGGACAATACTTGTCCTGCTCTTTGTATTTAAGTCCATAGTGCAGCATTTGTCTCTCAGGCTGCTTGAGACTTTCATTTCTGTCTTGCCTCTAGGGAGGAGATAGGTTGAAGGACATTGGTGACCTGTAATTTCAAAATGATCCATGACTACCAGTGGGACCCACCTTTTCAAATTTGTGAGTGTGTGGGAGGCATATCCCACTGTACACATGTGGCTCAGACACAGCATCTGCTTCAGGTTTGTAAGTGTATTAATTTGCAAATAAGAGTAATAATCTTAAATAATGATGAAAATTAGACTGGAGCTCACAAAAAAAAAAAAAAACAAACAAAAAAAAAAAAAACAAAAAAAAAAAAAAACACCCAAAAGGTGGCATTAATAAAGCAGGAGGTTTCCAAATGCCTGGACAGGAAGTGAGGGCTCACCTTGGTGCAAATAATCAGGAATTGGACACCTCATATCTTCTGGTTCATCAAAAACGATGCACAGATCAGTCAGGAGGGCCAATAAAGCTTTGGGGTTTTCTAAGCATAGCAAAAAGAGGGAGTGAGAAGGAGGTTTGGCCTTCTGGAGCTTGCAGCCCTTCAGCAGCAAAGGCTGTAGCTAATCAAGGAGTCCTGAGGAGGCAGATGTAAAATCCAGATTCTTCGCACGGTTTCACCCCATCCACATGGGTCTTCACCCCATCCATTCGCATGGTCTAACACCCATCCACAGTCACAAATGAGGGGCAGAATACATCATGCCACTCTTATAACTCAGATATGGAATAATGTTTATAAGCTAGGACTAGCTGTCAAGCCTCTGAAGAATTCCCAAATTCTCATATTCAGGAGAAGGGGGAGGGAACATCGATCAGCTACACACAAACTGTCGCTGCCCGCTGCGCAGCACATAAAGAATCTTTGCAAGTTCTCTAAATCCTCCTTGAGAGACGTGAACATAAAACCCAAAATGTGTTCCATATGTCCCAGTGTCCGGTTGCTGCCCCAGTTCCAGCTGAAAGCACAAAACATAGCAACCTCTATATTGATGCTAAACACATTGCGTCACTCCCAGCGCTGATATGTTTTAACGCTAACACAATTAAACTTGCTTCAGCATAATCCTGGTAAGATAAACAGTGTTGCTGTCACAATAAACCCTGTCTCTCAGCAGTGGAATGGAAGAAAGATGTGCTGTCCAAAGCAGTGTGAGCAGGGCTGGGAGGATTCGTTCTCTTTTGCTTTTTCTGAGGAGTGTGGTGCAGATTGGAGTGCTGATGCAAGAAAAGACATTTGTGTCTTCTGCACTAAGGGTGACAGGCTCAAAACTGCACTCAGGATCCTTGGATTAAAAAAAGAATTTTGTGTCCGAAGAATACTTTCAGATCACACTCGCATCTTGTAAAAACATAGACCGGTGCTCTACAAGAAAATGTGTTTTTCTCTCTAAGGCCACTAGCATTCTCTTTTTCATAAAGGACTAAAACTGTGATATCTGAGAGAGAAAGTGAAGTTTGCAGTGGCAATTGGGTGTTACTACCTTCTTCCCACATTTTTAAAGTATCTTAACAGCCTTATCACTTGTATGATGCCTTCGATCTCATATCTGATAACCTTTCAAGGATCTGGTGGACTCAATTTTTAAGTGGTTTGTTTCAAAATGCACAAAAGCAAGATCTAACCACCCTCACAAAAACCCTGTATGTTCAACGTTTATGTTGAAAGGAGATAAGAAGGGGTAAAGTGATGTGCCAAGTCCGGCTCCAGATATTTCCAACAAACGACCAAAGTTCCTGTTGTCAGGGCAGGGAAACAGGAATGTAGGAGAAAGAAATCTGGTCAGAAATGTTGTTCCATAGCAGGCATCATTCACTAAACTCCACTGGTTGCTTCATGACACTAAGGTCATCCAGCAACAGGAAGAAGCTAGGTGAAGGCATCTCAAAAGACCAAAAAAATGGTAAGAAATGTAATATTTATTACTGAAATGTGGAAAATTTTCTGTTTGAAGGAGCTGGGGGTAGAATTGATATCACAGCAATGATGTGGAGCAGCATTCCCTTGCATGACCACTTTCTAACACCCTGGAAAGAGAGAAAACTTTGGTGGCCCTCTAAAAAAAATAGTTTTGTGATGCAAGACAAATGCTGCCAGCCTCTTCAGTTCTCCATCTATACTGTGATGGACTACTGTCCTTTAGAGCACAAAGTCTTGCTTCTCAGTGCAGCCAAGGAAAAGCAGCTGCATAAGATTTCATCTGACATCTAAACCCATTTTTCTGAAATAGTAAAGATCTATATTTTTGTTTAATTAGTAAGTGGAGAAGGTGCATCAGGCCTCAGCATAAATAGGTCCCCATATCTCACATCCCAACAGCCAGGCACTGCTGTTCGTTGCCCCAGTATTAACAGTGATTACTGAGATACTAAAAAGTGCCAACCTGGGAACTCCTACAAGTCCAGAGTAAGGAAAAAAGCCAATAAATCTGTTTGCCTAACTTGCCTGGTGGATCTTTCCTTATATATTTGCACAGATATCTTACTTCTATTTTTTGGGGGATGGGTGGGGTTTTTTTTTTTGTGGGTTTTTTGTTTGTTTGGGTTTTCTTGGTGTTGGGTTTTTTTGTGTGTTTTTTTGTTTTGTTTTGTTTTGTTTTTGTTTTTATTTTTATTTCTTTGGTGTTGGGGATTTTTTTTGTGGCCTTTTTTGTTGGTTTTTTGGTCTTTTGTGTTATTTGGGAGTGTTTTGTTTGTTTGGGGTTTTTTGGTGTTGTTTTTTCTTTGGTGGGGATTTTTTGTTGGTTTTTTTGGGGGGGGATTTGGTTTTTTGGGGTTGGTGGTTTTTTGTTGGTGTTGTTTTTGTTTTGTGGTAGTTTTGGGGGGTTTTTTTGTTTGTTTTGGTTTTTGGGTTTTTTTTCTAGAAAGCCTCAGCTGGAACATCCCAGGAGTTAAAAATCCAAATCAACAGCACATATTTTTCAAGGATGGGGAGTAGTAAAAAAATTCCCTATGGTCTCCAGCTGCATACCCTGCCATTCCCAGACTCTTTCCTGCATTCTGTCCCAGAGTGGGAGGGAGTTACACCTGTGCTTCCCCAACCTGGTGGTGTGGTAACAAACGCATCCTTGCAGCACTAGTAATCAAAGCAGATGATTTCACTGGAATTGTATGGACTAACTTGGAAGGGCAGGCCTTGGGCAGAGAGCTTTTGCCAGCACTGTGTTGCATTAATTGACAAAACAAAAGGAAAAAAAGAAAAATAGTTATGCTTATTCATGTTTTGTGGGCTATTTTTTTATTTTCTTCCAGATGTGACTTATTTCTTTTGAAAGCTGATTCCCAGGCACCTTATCCTTCTAGAAGTAGAGTTTGGAGGTTTCTTTTGTAAGCACTTTGAAAGTATGGACCCATCTCCAAAGAGTGGCATAGCATCTTTCTGTAAAAAGACCTTCTCAAGAGTTGTGTTGCTCCTTTTAAAAAGGTGGTTGCAAGCTTACAGAGGATATAAATTATTTCATTGGTCATACAACAAAGCTTGCAATGATAATTTGCAGAGGATAACTTGCTAGCGTGCATTGGAGCCCAGCTACTTCTCAGGGGACCCTGAGGATCTCCCCAGCAGCAAGTGATGGTCACTTCCTTTCCCTGGTCACAACCAAATCTGCTGAAATGCTGGCAGAAAGATTAAGAGATGGTTTATATCTCCAAATGTCTCATTGCAAGCTCACCTGGACCTTGGGGAGATGCGCTGGAGCCAGAGGCTGCATTTTTCTCTTGCCAAATAGCTTTGTCTCCATCATTTATTGATTTTTTTGAATATCAGGACCTTTGAGAGGAAGGCAGTGTTTAAAATAAACATTTTCAGCTGCACATAGCTCCAGAGGTTCTGTGAAACCTTTCAAACCAGTCATGAAGTGACAGGAGACAAGACAGGGTCTCACTCATGGATGCTCCAGGACAAGGTAATTGTGTTTTCCCCACTGCAAAGGGGAGCCAGCATAATTAACCTGCTTTGTTAAGTGACTAGAGAGAGGCAAATCAAGAGCACCAAGGTTCAGGTTGCTCTTACCACAGCTCCTCACAGAACCAGTGGGTTCAGTGTCGCTGCTGGAGCAGTTTCAGAGCCACAGGCTGTGGAAAACGCCACGTGCCAACTGGGATGCGTTTCAGCTCCTGTTGTGCTGCAGCTCTGCCAGACAGAAACTTGTCTGCAGCCTGTGCCTGGCTCGTCTGCTGGCTGCCAGGGTGGCAGCAGCCCTGGCCACCCAGCATGAAACTGCATTCCACGGGCAAAAACACGGCATGAGAATTTCCTTCAGCGTCCCTCTCACTGAGCTGTTACCCAAAATAAGCCAATAAGGCAGGGTCTGTGTTGGAACTCAGTGCATCCCTCTGGGTGTCCAGAGTTGATGAGGAACCCACCAGGAGGCTCAGAGACTATGGCACACAGCCCAGAACACCTGGGGACTTGATTTTGACCCCTGGAACAAGTTACCAGCTTTGTATGAGGACATGAAAGTCACAGAGGTTTGAATGGTGTAATAACAAAATTATCACAGGGTGAAAATGTAGGTTTTAGGATTTTTGGTATGGGGGTTATGGGGACAAGATGGCGGAACTTGGGCATGTCTAGTCCTTCTTCCTTCTTCTTCTTGTTCTCCATTTTCTGCAGTGATGTTGGCACTTTGGGATTGGTTTGGAGTAAAAGTTCACTGTCTAACATGGGTGATAGGTATTGGGAATTAAGTGTAAATATATTATATGTAGTTTGTAGTACAAAAAGGACAACACAAAGAGTGCCTGTGGCTGCCCTGCTGAGCAGATCTCGGCTGGGCAGAAGGAAAATTTTACAGATGAGAATTAATAAACAACCTCAAGACCTAAAAGTGAAGAGTCCAGACTCGTTCTTCAGTTGCTTGGACTGAAGCAGAGACATCCTGCACATCTCGGGGCAGCAATTATCAACAGCAAAGCAAGAGATCTGGGCTGTGGGAGCTGCTTGTTACTGAGTGGGGTGCAGGAGGAGGGAGATGCATCGGCAGAGGAGGTTTTGCCCCAGGTGAACAGCTCCAGCATGAGGAACCAGGTCCCCAGTGCTAACAAACTGCAAATGTGTTTCACCAGCACTTCCCCAAGGAATGCCAAGAGAAGGCTGGGAATGGGTCCAAGCAGATAAAAAAGTGTGTTATGGCTTTGTCTCCTATCCATTCTCCAAATCTAGTATTAGTTTCTTAATTTTGTCCTGTAGCGGGTTAAAACTTGTTTTATTCTCCCCCCATTGCCTGATGTGCAGACTGATTTCAGGGTGATAAGGCAACACTGGAGGTTCTCTGCTCTCCAGACAGCAGCAAGGGCTGTATTTTAGGGCACCCAAGCCTTAACTTGAGGCTCTGAGGATGAAGAGTGGAGAATAAATGGTGCAGGGGTTACTGAGGGCCCACAATATGCAGGGGGAAGATGAAAGATCTATTTCCTTATAGACCTTGATAAGAAAATAAACCACTGTTTTGGTAGCAGACTAGCCAGAGCAAAGTTCTGTTCTGGAGAACCAAAGGTGGTTTGTCATCTCTACACAGGCAAGCTCTGTCCCATATATATTAGAGAAGAAAATTCTTTTAATATGCTTTAAGGAGGAAGGAAAACCACAGAGGACAGGCACAGAGACAGTGTTAAACACAGCTTTGTCACAGCAGTGGTGGCCTGATGTTAAAAATGAGGCAAGATCACAGTGCCAGCTGAGTTTTTCAGTCAAACAGATGCTGCTGCTGCCCTGTGTGAGGTCAGGGCACTGTAGGTGCCATTTTCTGTGACACAGACATCAGCCCTCAGTGTGACTTCCCTAATTTCATCTCTGTATAATTGATCCCTGTCCCCAAAATGCTGATACTTTTCATTTCGCTGTGAGGCTGATGCAATCACAGTGATTCTCAGTGCAAGTCCCTTGGTTTTCTACTGGGAGCTAAGGCATTTTAACAGAACCAGCAGGTCAATTAGAAATTGAATAATCTCTAACTCTTAGTTCACATCTGTGGAATGCTGGGCTGATAGCTCTTGATCTTTGACACCACTGAATTTAGTGATGCTCAAGTGTTGTTTTTTTCCAGTGTTCTCTTGGACACATTCGCATTTTGTGCTGATTAGGTAGAAAACCTGAACTGCATGTGGAAAAAAACAGAATTGCATCTTTCCCTCCTCACCATTTAAGCCTGAAATAACAGTAGGACCAGCAGCCTTTCTCTTGTGGCAACTCACCTCAGAGAAATTTCTTATTTTTTTTCAATAAGTTTTCTTTCCATTCTCATTCCAAGACAGGAAGTGAAGAGGCGTATCAAAATAATTACAGAAAGCCTAACCAAGCCTTCTACTCCCCCTTCCCCTCCACAAAAACCACAATGATGTGTCCAGTGGTGTCCAGATCAACCCAGATGGGGCCCAGGCTGCCTTTGACAGCTTGGCTTTGTTGGCTGGAGGATTCAGCTCTGGATTGCTCCCTAAATGGAGCAAGAGAGTCACCTTCTGTGCTGTCAGACCAAAAATAGCAATCACTGAGAGTGGCTGACAGGGAGGGTGAGATTCTGGTTTATTCTACCCAATTTCTGGATAGAGGACAGGAAAAAAAAAGGTAAGGACTTGCAAACTACTCTGTGTTGCTTGTCAGGAGATCTAGCCTCTCATCTCATCTCATCTCATCTCATCTCATCTCATCTCATCTCATCTCAATCTCAATCTCAATCTCAATCTCAATCTCAACCTCATCTCATCCTCTCATCTCCATAGCTTTGCACCCCCTTGATTGATCACTGTTTTCACTGCAATTTTTGTATAAAGGGCTCTTTTTTGTTTGTTTTTAATGTTACTCTTTGTATAAACAGTAGGTCTTCAATGATTTTTGTTGTCTGAAAATGCTACTGGAACTTTGAGACTAAAAATAGGCGCCAATGTCCTTCAGAGAGCAGCTCCTGCAGAAAGGAGGGAATTCTCTCTCAAGCACAGCCCTTTTCCCTTGGTGTTTTATCACTGATCCCCATGGCAGCTTCCTCTGCTGTATCTTAATGGGAAACCTTTCCCTGATTCTCTTAAAACTTCACAGTCCTGTTGATGTTAAACTGCCTCATTATCGCTAGGTGTTCAGTATTTTAATTTCCAATGCTGGCACTACAGCGTAAAGCATTTAAATTAACTTCTGATGCCAGAAGGTAAATAATTTTAATTATCCACTCTTAAAATCAAACTGGAGGAATAAAATAAAATAAAATCTGGAGGAATCAGATTGTTTCTAAATTGCTTTCATTAGGAAAAGCATCTGTTATTGTTTGCCTTGTGAAGGTATCTCCATGTCCAACCACGTATGCAGACTGCACAAGAAGCTGTTCAAAGATAGAATAAAAATGTCAGTCCTGTCCCAAACAGTTTTAATATTCTGGGCTACTTCTGTTTTGCTCTTCTGGCAGGTGGTCTGCCCCTTGAAAGCAATTTCTCCTGGTTGTTGCTGCATTATGAGGCCAAGAGCTGCCAAACCCTTCCTCCTGTGTGCTGTGAATGGAGAGGGATACTCAGTTTTCAGCCTGGGGGCCTAAGGATTGTGGAAAATTAAACAACCTTCCTGAGTTTCACCATTCTCTGGGAAAAGAGGAACAATCTCAAATACAAACCAAAAGGAGGGATTAACCTAGGAGAATAGAGTTATGGCCATAGCAGGGAAAAGCAAGAAAGCCAAGGAGAGCATTAAATTCAGGGCTATCCAACTGAGATATTGCAACAGCTGCCCAGGAGAAGGTTTGGCTGCCAGAGTTTGCATCAAAATTTGGGGTGCCAGCTCAAAGCCTGCTGCAGAAAATGGGTGCTAGGGAAGAGGAGCAGGGAAACTTTTACAGTGACTGACAGAGTTTTTGACATAGATCTGATATATCAGTACTGACAGTCACAATTTGGCAAGAGGGGCTCAGAGAGAGAAATTAATCCACTCAACCTGTCATTAAAGGATTTTACAGTGACCTCAGTATCTAAACAGCACCAGGGCATTTGGTCTGCACCACTGGCAATGCTGCAGAAGCTGCAACCACCCCATCTCATGTGAGCATTTCACATGACTAAAGAGAGACTGGTCTGGGTATCTCAGGTCCAAAACCACTCTAGAAATCAGACTATCAGCACTGCCAGCTCAGGACATCTCTCTTTTGTCTAACTGGGTCTGGAAAGATGTCTGGAGTAGCTATGTTATAGCCCCTCTGGATAAGCTGTTCCCATGCTGCAGCATCTTTCTGGTGAAAAAAGATCTTTTGTCATGAGGAGGATGTAGCATCAGCTAGGGATTGGGAGAGTTTTGAGCCATAAAGTATTTCTGGTGTACTCACAGAAAATATGAAAAAAATATCTTAAATTGAAATTTTATGGTATAAGCTTAAACTTAAGAGAAGAAAAGAAAAGCATATATTGACAAACGTATTTATTGTAGTGTCCTATCACAGTAAGATTCATTTGTAGATCATTTACTGATTTGCAACATTCCTTGCCTAAACTACAGGCTCAGAGGTATATCTCTGCTCTGACAACAGCTTAGAAATACACTTGGAATATGGATGTACAGCTAGAAATTAGTGCTATATGCTACTGAAGGGTAAATCACACTGCATCCTCGCAAGGCAAGGCTGGTCTCTGTCAAACACAAAGATCTTTATGAGGTACAACTTTTACAAAGTCAGTAATTCTTCCAGAACTTCCTGAAACTCCCCTCTACATCTATGGGAAAGCTACAACCAGGAGAGCAAAGACTGGAGGACAAAGGCTTTGAGCAAGTCAGGCACACAGACAGAAATATAAAATGAATTTGCATGGACTCTCTGTGGTTGGTACTGCAATAATCTGTCAATATTTGGTATTATTCTACTTCTCATTTGCTCAGCTGCACTCAGCAGCTCCGACTCCAGTGAGTAAAGGTGTCAGAAATTAAAGCCCCAGTGACATTTAGCATTGGGTTCCATTTCACACTCTGGGAGGAGGGGAAGCTCTTACAGGATTACAAGTCTCTGGGTCTCTACTTTTTTTTTGTCTTCAGCCAGACTATACCTAAATGCCTTTTTTGCCCTTTGTGGTCTCTGGGCACCACAAAAGTAATTTCCTGTGGTGCATCAGGTGGATGCAAGTTATATGAAGAGTGCAGCACATCACCCAAAATAAGAACATAAGAATTCTGAATTGCAGCTCCCACTGAGCTATGGAGCAGTGTTGGGCTTTTGTGCCATTTTGGATGGAAGCATTTCCAATTTTCATTAGAAAAAATTTACTTCCTTGACAAAATATCAGTTTTTTTCCATGAAATCATGTTGTTTGCAAATACACATAGACTTGCAGTTGTTTCTTTCTTTGTTTGTTTTTTTAATGGATTCCTGCTATATATATTGCTGTGCAGTATTGCAGACTGTACTTTTGCATAAGTAAATCCAGACATTTCCAAAAGCAATTGATTCTTCCAAACTTCTGAAAAGGAAAATTATTTTACCCAGATAGCTTTAGTGGAGTGGACTTAAAACACCAATTTATACATGCTAATATGTATGGTTTGTTTAATGATTTTTAATAAGAGAGATTTCCAGAATAAATGGTCACTTGCAAAACAGTGTTGCCCAATTCCTGAAAGCAGGGAAAATAAAGGAAAAAGAAAATATAAGGACACTAAGAAGGCAGTTTTGAAAAAAAAAAAAAAAGACAAAAAAACCAAAAACCCAAATCAAACCAAACAAAAAAACCAAAATAAAACCTCAAATAACAAAACAAAGAAAACACAAAACAATAACAGCCAAAAAAATCCAAACAAAACAAAACAAAAACAACAACAACAACAACAAAAAAAAGCCAAAAAAGCAACCAAACTCAGAAAATAAAATGAGCACCATGAAGCATAATATTTTATCTGTCAGCTGAAATGCACATACATCCAAAAGCCAAATAAGGAGTCTTGAGCAGTAAGATATTTCGAGGCAGTTAGGCATCATAATTCTCCCTGGAAATTCCCTCACAGCCAAGAATTCCACCACTTTAGGAAACACCCACATCTCGAGGCTTCAGACATTTATTTTGATTACATATAATTTATTGGTCTATCATTGTTAATAACATTATTATTTATTTACCTAAGATGATAACAGTGACTAAGGCCCCTTGTTAGGAACAGAGCTCGGTAACACTTCACAGATACAGAAAGGGAGATAATGTTTGTTTTAAAGAGTTTTGATGTAAAGTAACAAGAGTCTTAGAGCTACACCCAGCAATGGAAAAGGGCCAACAGGTCTGGGTGGAAGAAATTATGACTTCTCTGGAAGATCAAGAGGCAGCAATCATGCTCTTTAACCCACCAGATGCATGTGTGCCTTGCTGGATTGGAGTTTTATTAACACATCAGCAGAGCTGTATTCTCTCAAATATATCATTTATCAATTGTGCTCAATATCAATCTGAGATGCAGGCACACTTTAGCTCAGCAGCTTCTTTTTAAAGAATGAAGGAATCCTCACGCTTAATGCAAAAGTAGTTCTTTGATGCTGCTGAATGAAGTTTGTTATGTGAATAGGCACAGGATCACAGCTCAGGTGTGCAATGTTGGCACTATGCCCACGAGAGCAAAACTTAATTTCCTCAGAACCTGCATCTGTTAATGTGTTAAGTATAGGTATTCCTATCTGTAATATTCTGGGCTACTTCACATATTCATATATGAATACTCATATACACTCATATATGAGTATTCATATATAGGTATTCATATTTACACCACCAAGGATGCTAAGGCATAACTGCTGAATTTTTGGGAGACTGAAAATTGACTGGGTTTTTTTCTTCGTATTTAAGATATAGCACACAGTTGCTTGTTGCACATGGAAGTTGTGGGTCCAGTCACCAAGCCTATTGTCTGATTGCATTGCGGACCTAAAACAAACTCAAATTGACAGCAAATGTAGCAAATCAAGGGTCTATGTCCAGTCTGACATCCTGCCTGCGAGCCTAGGAGAAAATTAAAGAAGCAGGTTATCACTTGGCAGGCAACTTTACCACTGATTTATTTTTATTAATATTAATAATTATAATATTAAACAAATAGCTGTGTTTATGGTACTGTTTAATCCTTGACGATTTTTTTTTAACCCAGATTTATCTGGGCTGGTTTTGCTTTTTTTTTCCTTATTTTTTAATCCCCAGCAGTATCATCCTTAATATCTACACCATCTATGTACAAAAAGCTCAGTTTAATTTGAGGTGTTGCAGAAGAAACACCTCCTATTTTCCTTTGCAATGGTGCTACAAATATCATCTCACAACACCTCCAAACCATCTGTTTGGAGAGGAAACATCCATTTCTGCACACCCTTTCCACACACCGGTCTTGGTTTTCCACACCTGCTTTTTTTGGTCAGCTGAAGAATAAGCTGATTTATCCTTGTAAGGGATGCCATGCCAGACCTTTGAACATTTTGCTTCCTTGGGATTAATCCAAATTCTTTCAAATTCTTTCCCAGAATTAAAGCAATAATAACTGACTATAATGATAGCAATTTCTACAGATACAGTAGGCCCAAAATAGAGTCATCAGGAGTGAAACTTAACAAGATAAAGGACAGGTTTTCATCTTTTCTGTTATGAACCAGATTTTGGTGGCTGGGTGATGTTTCTGTGCTTGTTTATATCGCAATTTTTCTCCTCAGGGTCTGAGCTTTAATTCCTCACTATACACAGACTGTGCTTAAAGAATTCAGTCTTGGTCTCTTCGGAAGGATGTATTTCATCACGTGACAATAAAATGGCATAATAATTTCATTGTATGACAATAATAACTGAACATAAGTAAGGTTAATAAGAAGGTCCCCTTCAGGCAACCAAAATTTAAGATTTGAGGGCAGCTCTGAGGCTTGACACTGGAAAACCTCCCTGGTCTGATAGGCACTTTGCCTTCCCTGCAGGGTGAGGGGTGGTTAGGCAGTGTTGGTCCCCAGGAAGCAGCACAGAGAATGGATCTCTCCAGGAGGGAGCTGTGTGCTGCGTGCTGTTCCTCCCCCAAAAATCTGGCCCTGGACCAGCTCTAAACACCTTCCCTGTGTTGAGGGAGCTTGATTCAGAGTGGCAACCCTAAAATGCTTTATCTCCACCCAAAAAAACCTACGGCAAGCAGCAACCATCCAGCTGCATTTTACTCTGGCCATGTTGAAAAAAGTCGCGGATTGAAAAACCAGCGTGCCTGGAGGACGATGTAGAGAATTCTGAGATCTGTCATTTTTCCTGTTTCAGGCCTCTGAAACTATCTCTCTTATTAAAAAATTTCTTCTCTCCTGACTGTCAGGAGCTGCTGCTGGTGGTGGTGGGGCATGGATCTGCACAGGCACGTTCACACTTGGGCCTTTCTGTGTGGCAGCTGGGGGTCCTGAGCCAGCAGACAGCCCCAAGGGCACAGACAGACTGACAGACAGACAGACAGACACCATCCATCTGCCACGGTGACAGATGGAAGGGAAGGCTCCAGAAAGTGCCGCAGTTTGAGGCTTGGCTTTGCTGGGTCTGTGAAACTATATGCTTTTCACCAGGTCTCTGTTTACATTGCTGAGGTTTTCGCTCTGCTCTGGCCTGCTGCTCCAGACAGAAGCTGTGTCATCACGCCCTTACAGCTGTTGCATCTGTCATAATGCAGCAAAAAGCATTTTATCCTCATTCCCCTCTTTTTCTTTCTTTTTTTTTTTTTTTTGACGTTCAGCCAAAAATTAAAAAAAAAATCAATTATATAAATAAATAAATAAAAATTGTTACGCTCCATTTGGTGTTTCTGAGACATGTATTTTTTGGAGCTCTGGTGGTGTTAACGTGGCCTTTTGGACTGTTCCACCTTTCACTCTGGGCATGATTATTCAGTTTCTGCTTTTCTGAGAGTGGCCTCCATCCTCCACTCAAGGACGGTGTTCTGTTCAAGTGGGAGCTTTGATTTACCATGGATTTAGGTTTGGAAGTTCCTGGAAGTATAAAAATATACTTATATTTATATACGTTTATATAAAATTTATGTATAAATAAAACATACTTCTATTTATATTCATATATATAAAATTGATATATAAAATATATTCATGCACACACACATGTGTATATATATATATATATATATATATATATATACACATACACTCTATAAAGAATTCATAAGCCAAATAAATGTGTCTTTTTTGCCTTGCTTGCTTCAAAATTTGTGACCAGCTAATGGGGAAAAAAAATTACAGTTTTATTTTCTGTAAGGAGAAGCAGCTTGCTCATGATGGGATGCTATAAGCACTGAGAATGTTTGTTTAAGACTGAATAGAAATATTTTCCTACAGACCAAATTCCCCATGATGAAGCTCAGTTCTGGAGGGGTATTTTTTCAAACTGAGTTCAGCATCCTGGAACTGGGTGGTGAGGAAAACAGAAGGGAGGAGAGAAAGAGAAAGTGAAAAGGAAGATAATTAAACAATTATTCCAATGAGGCCAGTGTGATAATGATCTCCAGATGTTTGGGATTCCATGGACAGTCTCAGAGCTGGAGAAGCAATGGTGGGTTTATATACATTTGTTTACTTCTCCCATTTTAATCCTCACTATTGCTTTCTCTAAAAGAATAGGCCCACCCTAAAATACCTCTGGGACTTTCACTCCAAAATTTGCTCTGACTTTGTAGCCCACAGAGGCAGTGGCAATAATTCAGGTACATTATGGCACAATGGAAAACACAGCCTGGCCTTTTCTCTGTAAGTAGTTTGTTCACAATGAAACAACAAATGAGCACATGAGCCCATACTGACAGCTACCCAGGGCCAGATTCTGCTCTTGGAATCTCTGATGAGCAAGTGCAAATCCAAAGCAAATCCAAGAATATGTGGGAAATTGCAGCAGACTTGTCTGACTAATGGATTTACCCAAGGTGGACTGCCATAAGAATAAGAATTTTGGCCACGTACTTGACTATTTTAAAATTTCCCACTTTATAAAGGTGCAGCTTCTTCAGCCTCTCTGTCAGACACACAAGGTGTAGTCACTTTAGAATTCAGCTTTCAATCCTGCTGCTCCAGAGGGATGAAAAATCCCAGGAGATGTTCATGGCTTATATAGACTGAGCAAGGTGATTCTCAATGTCCTATTTCTCTCTTGGAAGACACCACTTTGTTGTAAGCAAAATATTTTGCATTGTTTTCACTTGAGAAATAAATCTGATACTGTAAATTTTTTAATGTGATTTTTTTTGTTTGTTTGTTTGATTGATTGATTGATTTGTTTGGATTTTTTTTTAATTTGGGGTGGTTTTCTGTTCTTCCTTTTTTGTTTTTATTTGGTTGGTTTGGGTTTGTTTTTTTTTTTTGGGAGTTTGGTGTTGTGTTTTTTTGTTTTCTTGAGGTCTTTTTTGGGTTTGTTTGTTTGTTTGTTTTGTTTTTGATTTTTTTGTTTGGTTTGTTTTTTTGGTTTTTGTTTTTTGGTGTTTATTTTTGTGGGAATGTGTTCTATTGTTGCTTTGACCAGCTCTCCTGAACACCACACCATGATTGGAATTATCTTTGAGGCACTGATCTCTGCTGCCTTCGTTGGAGGGCATCTTATACCAGTGTCTTTGCAGAGGTTGGCACCAAAGCTTCTCAAACGGCCCAAGCTGTGCCCAGCCTAACACAGAGCTGCCAGTAAATCCCAGAAAAGACAAGGCAGATTTCCCAGGTGATGGATATGGTACCTCCCTGAGCTCCAGGAGCCTCAGCAGAGCTTCCAGAGGGTCGGTCCCATCAGCTCCCAGGCACAGAGAGGAATTCAGCTGGGTGTTCCCAGGCCCTTCTTTCCCACCCTTTTTGAAGGCAGGTGCAATATTTCCCTTTTTTCAGCCTGGAATTCAGCTGGGTGCTCCCAGGCTCTTCCCTCCCACCCTTTTTGAAGGCAGGTCCAATATTTCCCTTTTTTCAGCTCTCTCCTGACTGCCGGGACATTTCCAGCGCCAGGGACAGTGGCTTGGCAGCTCCCCCAGCCAGCTCCCTGGGGACCCTGGGCTCCATCCCACCAGGTCCCTCGGAGCTGAGCATTTCCAGCTCCTCAGCTGGCCCTGAGCAGGATCTTCCCTGCCAGGGCAGAGCCTTTGCTCCCCAGGCCCATCCTGCTCTCCGTCACTGGAGGGCTGGGAGGAGAGGCTCCCTTTGGAGGCTGGGGTGAAAAAGCTCTTGGGGACCTCAGGCTTCTCCCCATGCCTGTCACCTGTCTGCCAGCGCTGTTTGGAGTGGGGAAACACCTCCTGTGACCTCCCTGTTGTGTTTCATGAGGCTCTAGGATGTTCTGCTACTCTTTCTCCCTTTCCAGGTTCAGTTCCAGCTTCACCTTTGACGCTACCAATTTATTTACAGACGCGAACAGGACGGGGCTGCTATGAAGATTGTCTTGAACTATTTATTTTTCAGCATCAGTCTCACTACATGATTACGATAATGGAAAGATGCTAACAGCTCACAAATCCAGGAAGCAGGCCGGAAAACTTAATGTTGCAGCATACTATATAACCTTCTTAACCAATTACACAATGCAAAAGCATATTGACAGTAATTCTATCCAATCAGCACAAGCACATGTAGCTTTGGTTTAAACAATGCTTGCTTATTTTGAATACATTACCCTTTTATAAGAGACAACACACAGAGCACTATTCATAAGCTTAACCTTCTTAATATCTTGCTAGATAAACTTTTTGCAACTTAGAAAGCTTATACAAGCACTAATACACGGCTTTATTTTTCTATTGTTCTTAGAACCTTGGCCCTCCTGAGCCCAACCCTCCACAATCTCTTAGAGAATTTAATCTGTCTCACATTTCACTGTCTATGCAGCTGAACTCCTCAGTTGCTCTTCCATGCTCTTCAGTGCTGAAAGAGTCAATGGGCCAAATAAATGGTAAAAAAGTAAATTTTTTTCACTTCTTGCTTTCAGATTGGTGTGTTTGTTTCTCAGGAGGTGATGATTTTCTCAGGCAGATAAAGGAGAAAGGAAAAACAAGCTTAGAACAACGCATTTTTTCCTCATTTTTGGATTAACCTTCGCAAGAATTTTCATGGAATGATGCAGGCAGATGGTTCTACCTCTAAACCTTTCAGAAGTAAGAAGGCTTGCATGGGTTTATCATGGACTGCAGAAAGGATTTCAAAAGAGCAACCTGGAATCCCACCGTGTCTCTTTCTGCAAATGGCTTTTCCTTACAGAAATCCTCTTCTCAGCAAGTTTGGAGACCAGCAGAGTCCTCAGGACAGCAGGATGTGCCTCTGTATGGCTTTGGCTATGGGCTGAGCAGTGTGCTTGCTTTGATGGTTAATTGCAGGTTAATTGCTGTGTCTGGAAAGTTATGCTGGGAGCTGGGAGGCAGCAGATAGCTGGAAAGCCTTGATGGGTCCCCAAAGCTCTGCCAAGGCCTTCAAATTAATCTTGCCAGAAGGAATCTTCACACCTCATGTCCAATTTCCTGCAGCAGGGACCTGGGAGGTGGCAATGGGAAAAGGCAGAAATCCAAGGGGGCAGGACTCCTACAAAAAAAATCCCAAGTTTGCTCTCAACTCTCTCATGTATCTAGCCTTCCTCTTCTCCCTCACCCCTTCTACATTTCCTTCACATCCCAAATCCTCAGCTTCTCTGGGCTGTCAGGCCTGCAGACCTGCCTTCCCATTAACCCCTTAGCCTCCAGAGCCAAGGCTTGCCTCTCCTGGCATTGTTAGAGGTCTCAGCAAGGTCTGTGCTCACAGAGATGCTCACAGCTCACAGACCCTGGCGTGGCAGCTCCCCCAGGATAATTAGTGCTGTGTCTCAGGGCTAATTGGGCTGGGCAGGAAGGTGGATGACTTCTATCACCCTCTGCTGCAGGCCCTCCCTCCCTGCTGAGGCTCTCAGGAAATCTCACCTGGCATCAACAAAGAAGCCAGCTTAGGCACCAATTGCCTGTCAGTGTTATTTCTTGTGAGCAGAGCAAACACTTGTTAAAAATTAAAAATTTAAACACTGGAAAATGAGATGGTAAGCTGTGGATCCCTTTAATTTTTGGGAGTTTTTTTTGTTTTGTTTTTTTGGAGATTTTAGTGGGGTTTTTGTTGTTTTTTTTTAATTTTATTTTTTGTTGCCATTTTTGGGGGGTTTTGGGTTTTTTTTGTTTTGTTTTGTTTTGTTTTTGGTGATTTTTTGTTTGTTTGTTTGTTTTTGTTGGGTTTTTTGTTTGTTTGTTTGTTTTTTTTGGCCTCAGACACTTTTCACAGTAAAAATCTGCAAAGGAAAGACAAGGCAGCTGTGGCGTGGATGCCATGGAAGGGCAGACAGCATCCTGCCCAATTTTAGCACAGCTCCAGGAGCTTTGCTGCCAAGGGTTTTATAACAGGCACTGACGACTGGGAGGTGCTACAGGTGAGAGAATTTGAAGGGATGTAGATACACCCTAAAACGATCCCAAAGCAGCAGGTGGGAGGAGAAGGAATAGCTCAGAGTGTTTCTGAAGATCCGGTAAGCTCAGAGTGTTTTTCCTTGGGGGGGAAAACAGAAGGCTTTCCCTTGTCTTGGCTGTGTTCCTCAAGGCTAGGCCTGGTCTAGCTCCTCTTGAAGCCAGTGGACAGAATCCCATTTACGTCAGTAGGACTTGGGTTTCAGCCATAATTACTGGAAAGACCCGCAGTCTAAATGGAGAAATGTCTGCAGCCATACTTAGCTCCATTCCAGGTTAAAAATAAAAATAAAAAGCGTATTTCCAAGTTTACATCCCCAGCACTGTAAATAGATGCCTCTTTTCCCCCATCACAGACGCAGCACTGTTCAGTTTGGCCGTGGCTATCTTGAACAGCCAAGTGGCTTGAGTTTACCCCCAGGGCATGGAAATAAACATGAATATTGTATAAAAATAAAATAAAAGATGAGAAGGAGAAAAAAAAAAAAAGGAAATAAAGAAAAAAAGAAAAAGAAACTCATGCTGGTAACAAATTCTCTTGCTACCCTGACAGCAAATTTATTGGGGAATTTAATGAGTCCTGGGCTTTAGGAAGAAAAAGGCAAAACAAATCAAAAAACCCCCAAAACCCAACCAAACAAAAAACCCCTCAAACATCATTTGTCTGGGAGAGATGAAATTTATTTCATGTTGGTTTTTTTTTGAGAGTGAACAGTTGGGAGAGTAGATGCTTGAGGTCCGGACACCTCAAGATGTGACATCTAAGAAGGAAGGGCCTGCAGCCCCCAGTCCCAAACTTTTTCTGACCGTTTTGTGATGCTAAAGAGTGCAAAGCCAGGAACTCAGGACCAGCAGTGAGGATGGGTTTTTGTGCTTATTCCCTGCTTTCTTGACAAGTGCTGCATGCCAGGGTTCATCTCTTCAGCTGGGTCGTGTCTCAAGCACCCCTGCTCTCCTCCAGGGTGCCTCTGACACAGGCTCCTTCACCTGCCACCTCTGAAAAGCAAGTATTGCCCCCAGGATTTCTTGAGGCTTGAATTCTATGGGTTCAAATAAGGGACAATAACCCTGCATCACCCCACACCTTGACCCCAATAAATGGACACAAGCAGGAAGCCACTGGGTTATCACGCTCAGACTGCACAGTCCCAAAGGGAAAGCCCTGCCCTGCAATCAGAGTCTGGGAGGATATTTGCTGATGAAGCTGGCAGGTGCCTTCACATGGATTTTCTGGGGTTGCCTGGTGTTATTTTATTATGAAAAAGCACGAATTAATGTCAGGATTGTTGCTGCTGCTTGAAGCCAGGCTCTGTTTGTTTTGGTTTGTAGCTCCATTCACTCGGCCAAATAGTTTCATCTGCTGATGCCTGCAGAGCTGTTTTGAATGTGTAACCACCAGTGTAACATCCACTGGTTATTGTGAAATATTTGTGAAAACTGCTTTTATTAAGCCATTGCTTAACGGGGAAACTGAAACGCTCTTAGTAATCCTCTCATGCTCCCCTGTCCGTCTGTCTGTCCCAGGGACACGTTTTCTGGGACCTCCCGTCTAGCACAAACCCATCACCAGCCCCATTGAAGGGAGTTTGAAGCTCCATGAAGGAGTTTTTTTGCTGTTGACTTTGCTGAGTTTTGGATCAGCCCCCTGAGAGCAATCCCAACATTTAAACCTGGCAGGGACACATCGGGGTTTTTCTCTCCACGCCAGTTATTTGTCCGTGTCAGACCTCAGAGGAAACAATAAAGCACACAGGGCCAAATTCCTCCTTTCTCCACAGCCCAGGACAGACCTTTTCAGCCTGGCATGGAGTGGGAGCCAACACAGAACAGAAGGAGAGCAGCTTTCGTGCTGGTCGTGGTGGTTCTGACAGAATTACTGCACCTCCAGGCCTGGGACTGCCATGCTGAGGAAATATGAATTATAGAAGAGAAACTTGCTGCTGCCAATGCTTATTTCTGTTTGGTGTCTGCTGCCTTTCCCAGGCTTGCTTGGCTGGATCAGACAGAAGGTCTGTCTCTTACAGCACTTATTCTTTTTTTTTTAATTTTTTTATTTTTGAACACACTACGTGGTCCTTTCCCTGCTGCATGCAGTAATCTTCCAGGTCTGGAGGTTTAACAGATCTAGAAATCTCCAGACCAACTCTGGTACTAACATCTATGCCCTTGCAAAATGCCTTTTGGAAGCCTTTTATCCTTTCAGCCTCCTCTGCACTGCGTAGCGATGGATTCCACATTTCCAGTTAAAAGCACGCTTCTTTTTCTGTTTCAGTCTTTATTTTTAAATTGCTGCCTTACACACTTTGTGGGCTGCCTGGAATCACTGTGTGTCCCACAGCTCCTCCACTGTGCTGTAGATGAAACCCTTACCCTCTCAGCTTCATTACTTTATACGTGTCTATCACTTCTACCCTGCATTTATCCTTTTCCAAGCTGTCCCGCTCTACTTAGACTCTACATGTATTTCAGGCTCTTAGCTGCCCTTTGGGTTAGCACTTTGAATAAGTTTCCACTTTCACAAAATAAAACTTGCATTAATTTTTCCTCTGAAGGATGTCGGAGGACTTAACAAACTCGGAAAATTCAGAATACGTCTGATAAAATAATCCTTTTTATTAGCATGGATCCTGAGAAACTGCTGTTACAATTGTACATGTACTGTTACTGACCCAGTGAGTGCTGGAATAGTGATTTGGAAATCTTCTGTCTGAGAAAAACTGAGGAAATTCTCTTATTCTTGCTTTGGTCTTTATTTTAGGAAGCAATCAGACTGCTCCCAGCTGGGTGGATCTTTGTTTCCAACTTCCTTCTAGTGCTGGGCTATTTTAGTTATAAAATATGTCCTGATAAAAGTTTAATACCCATAAACTGTAGCTAGCTTAGGAAAATTGTGGTCGCAGCAGCATTTGGACGTATGTGCTTTGACCTACTGGGACCAGGTTAATTTGAGAGAAACACCCACAGTGCAGCTAGTTAGGGATGCTTTTAATGCAGGATGATGTGGGACAGACCTGAGTGAGGTTGGTAACCACGGAAAAACTCAGGAAATCTGTTAGCAGCCACCTGAAACTTCACCTAACTCTTTGCCATAGCAAGAAACAAACCCTTGTACTCCTCCCCAGGAGTGTACAAAGTCAATGACTTGCAAACTGAAGGACATAATTTAAAATATTTACCCCTCTCCCTTCTGAGGAACCTAAAGGGCTTAAGCAGACAGGTGATTCTGTGAGGTGTTTTGTAATTGCATACTGAATTTGTGTCAAAAGAGCTCAACTTTTCTTAAAGCCCCCAAAGAGGCACCCACATTTCCTCATTTTAAAGAATTATTCTTTGTGCTGCTCGGTTTGATTTTGAAATCCTGGCTGCAGCCCAGCTGGAACGTGTGGCTACCCTTTCCTTTGAAATCCCAGCCCCTGCCTCCCTGGGACACCCCAAAAGTCTCAGAGCTCAATGTGATAGCAGCAGATCCATCAAAACTTGTGGGACTCTGTTATCAGAGAGAGTGATTATAAAAAGAAAATGCCAAGGAAGAACTAGAAATTCACATTTTCCCTGTAAGCCCCATGCAGGGCTCCTTTCTTTCTTTCTTTCTTTCTTTCTTTCTTTCTTTCTTTCTTTCTTTCTTTCTTTCTTTCTTTCTTTCTTTCTTTCTTTCTTTCTTTCTTTCTTTCTTTCTTTCTTTCTTTCTTTCTTTCTTTCTTTCTTTCTTTCTTTCTTTCTTTCTTTCTTTCTTTCTTTCTTTTCTTTTCTTTTCTTTTCTTCCTTCTTTCTCCTCTCCTCTCCTCTCCTCTCCTCTCCTCTCCTCTCCTCTCCTCTCCTCTCCTCTCCTCTCCTCTCCTCTCCTCTCCTCTCCTCTCCTCTCCTCTCCTCTCCTCTCCTCTCCTCTCCTCTCCTCTCCTCTCCTCTCCTCTCCTCTCCTCTCCTCTCCTCTCCTCTCCTCTCCTCTCCTCTCCTCTCCTCTCCTCTCCTCTCCTCTCCTCTCCTCTCCTCTCCTCTCCTCTCCTCTCCTCTCCTCTCCTCTCCTCTCCTCTCCTTTTTCCTCTTCCTTTTCCTCTTCCTTTCCTTTTCCTCTTCCTTTTCCTCTTCTCTTTCTTTTTCTGCTATGGTACACCTCATTTATCCAAACACCTCTGTATTTACACAATAGCAAATTTTATTTTCCAATAGCTTTTGGCCCATTTCTCTTTCCTCATCCGACACCATTGTTCCAGGGAAGTTACTTGGAAGGGATACATCTGAGGCTGACACAAGAGTCATGGTGACTCAGTATATTGAAAGGTCAGTGTCATTAAAGCAGTTCTGTTTTCACTTAGTTGAGTATTACAGCACCTTCTGCAAACACAGTCGAGCTTAAGAATTGCATGTATCAGAAAAAAAAAATTAAAAAGGTACTAAAATCTGAATCTAATATGTATACTCTGATATCCCAGAACAAGAATCTCACATCCTGGAGGGGCACACCCAGGGGTGCTGAGGGAGCTGGCCGATGTAAATGTGAGCTCACTCACAGTTATCTTCACAAAGCCTTGGAAAATGGGCTAGGTTCACAGAGAATGGAAGAAAGAAATCATCCCACTTGTTTGCAAGAGGGGCAAGAAGGAGGATCTGGAGAAATACAAGCTGGTCAGGCAACAATCTTGGAAGACTCATCCAAAACTCATCAAGGAGAAGAGGTTGGTTGAGAGCAGTCACTATCAATCCATGGATTTACAAAAGGGAAATGATGCCTGAAGACTGCCTTGATGGCTGGCTTGATGGGAGCAGGGAAAGCAGTGATCACTGTCTACCCTGACTTTAGCAGGACTTTCAGCACTGTTTCCTCATTGACACTCAACAGTCAACTCCACAAATCTCCACCAGACTCTGAAGACCTTCAGGTGGCAGCTGAGAAATGCTGTGACAACAGTGTGAATAATGCTGTCTCCATTAGGGATCCTTGTATCTCCACTGTTACAAATCCACCAGTTTCTGCTCTCCCTTAATTCATTTTGAGCATCAGTTTCTCATTGGTTGTAAATCAGCAAAAAATCCATTAAAATTTTGGCATCCTAAAATCACAAACATCATTATTACAAAGAAGCAGCTACATCTAAACATTATTTTTTTTTTCCTCAGGCTTTTTAATCCTTTCTCTCTCAGTTTGGTCTGCCTACTTCTGTGCCACAGCTTCATGCATTCTCTTAGAGGAGAATTCAAACACCAGAAATGAAAAAAAGTCACAAAGACTTCATAGTAGTATTGTGCTGTAGGAAATCCTCTCAGTTTTACTACTAATGGGTGTATACTGATTTCCGTTGTTTTTTCAATGAAAACCAGTCCCATTGAGAATAATCCCATAGAGACTTGCTAGGAAAAGTCTAGAGGAGAGATAAGATGAGGAAAAACAAGAGGGATAATAAATGTTTTCAAAAGGCAACAAAGAGAACTGGGCACAGAACTCCAGTGAAAATTTGTCCTTTTTCCCTGTGTTTTCAGCTGCTGGGCAAAATCTTTTAGAGGAATGACTAAGAGAACAACCAAAACCAGTACAAGAGAAAAAACCTGACTCTGCAGACATCAAATGACAGCAGTAATCTGCCACTGATTGCACTGGATTCACATTATTCTGACAGGATGTAGGTAGGAAAAGAGTTGCCTTGGTTTTAACCATCCAAGGACACTGTTTTCATTCCTTCATCCATTATCTTCAGCTTCCTCGCTGCTTTGTGGGAGATCAGGGAGGGGTAGCACATGGCAAAGGGTGCAACACAAATCTTGATGTACAACACATTAACACACAGACACGGCCAGACAGGAAGTTCTGGGGTGACAAAAGCAAAGCAAAATTACTTTTCATTACAAATCAGTTTTCATAATATCCCAACTGCCAAATGGATGAGTGAGGTGTGATTTCAGATTTCCTGTCCCATCCAGAACGGCATTTAGAGACTGGGATGAGCTGAGTGTTGGCAGGGCCCATTATTGCATCCTGGATCCTGGATGGGGAGAGGTGAACTGACCTCAGCAATTCAGGGTGATGCCCAGAAAAGGGAAAAGCAGTTCCTACCCTGCTGGGTGTCAAGCTTGGTACTGGAGTAGAGCTGGTGAGTGCTAAACCTGCAGAGGGAATGGGGTTTGGTGTGGGCTGAGGTGGGCTACAAGTTGATAAAGGTTTCAGAGCAGTTTTTGCAGGACCTGAAAAAAAATCCAGAGGACTTAAATGAGCAGAAGATGTGGTAGCACATATTCTGTGTGCCCCAGACCCCCCGAGCAAACACCCAGAGTGCTGTGCTTGAAGGAGCTCTGTGCCCTGCTCCCTGACTCACTCTCCACCAACTCATCTTGTAATCTGATGTCTTTCCCACTGTTAGGGAAAGACATCAGATTACAAGATGGACAGTGATGGGAAAGCACACTCGTACCTCCACAGGAGTGTCAGGAAGGTCATCCCCCTTCCCGTGCTACAGACACATGATGGAAACTGTCCATGTGTAAAACCCACAGGGATTCCTTCCTTCAGCGTGGAAACAGCATCTGGCTGTTTGGCATTTGGCAGCCCGGACACCAGTGACCAAATCATCCCCCTCACAACACAAGGCTCTGCAGAGTCTCTGCTAATCCTTCCCAGAGCTCTTCTCTGGGAGCCTGTGCGATTCCGTGCACAGTTTAAATTGGCACCGCTGCCAAAGGACGCCATTCCAGCTGTTTGTGTGCTCACATGGCTAGCCAAAACACGGAGCTATTTCTTCTGAAAACAAAACCTTCGTAACCTTCGTGTCATTGTTTTTTGCTGGCTTGGCTGGTGGCCAGTGTGGGGCAACCTGGGGTGGGAGCAAGTGGGTGAAGGCACGAGGAGGGCCTGCTGCTTGCAGGGACAATGCTGGCTCCATCCTCAGTGAACCACAGCCTGGTGTTTTGTTCTGATTGCTGTAAGTGCTGCATTTTCCCCCCCCTTCTTCTCTTGCATATCATGTTACTCGTGCATGCACTTTATTCTTGTTTTATGTTCAGTCTGTGAAAGGAATTTTTAGGCGAAAAGCTGCCATGAGTGTATCTCCCTGGCGTTGCCTTTCTCTCTCGAGCCAGTGTAAATGAAATTCATTTCTAGGGTAAACCTCCTTTCCTCAAGTGTGTTGTAGAGCTCTCTAAGAAATGCCAACTCCCATCTCCTTGGCACGAGCTCCTGATTGCTGCTCTCGGAGTGAGGCAGTCCTGTTTTTCCAGGGAGCATGCAGTGAGAGTTACTATGCAAGAGCTGCAAAAGCAAGGTTTGGGACCTGCCTGTATCTAATATTAAAATGTGGATATTTATCCTAGAGAGTAAAAATATATCATTGTGACTGCTCTGCCTCTGAGGGAAGGGAAAATAAACCAATAGTAATGAAATCACAAAATCATCTATGGTTTGGCAAGTGTTGCTTTTAAAGATTTGATCAGCTGTGATGTTTATCCATCTCCCTGCTTTCAAATCAGGGAAGAAAAAAATGAAAGAAAGAAATATGTTCTTTCTTTTCCTTTCTTCTTCTTCTTCTTCTTCTTCTTCTTCTCCTCCTCCTCCTCTTCCTCCTCCTCCTCTTCCTCTTCCTCCTCCTCCTCCTTCTTCTTTCTTCTTTCTTCTTTCTTCTTTCTTCTTTCTTCTTTCTTCTTTCTTCTTTCTTCTTTCTTCTTTCTTCTTTCTTCTTTCTTCTTTCTTCTCTCTTCTCTCTTCTTCCTTCTTCTTCTTTCTTTTCTTCTTCTTTTCTTAATAAAGCAGAGATTATACCATGCTGCTTTTTAAGCGTCCCGTCCTCTATTCTGGATCTTCTGCAAAAAGCATACCTTTGCTCATGAAAGGATGGCTTTTGATCTTGTAATTGATTTCGTTTTACAGGTAAGTGTAACCTGGCATAACACACTGCAGATTGCAATTCCAACATGCTTTTTTTTGGGTTAATTGGTCTCTTAAAAAATACAGCTCACTTCACCTCTGACTTATATGTCAGAGAGAGACTGGATCAATAACCCAATTTGCATTTTCTTCTCTCTTGTGCCATGGTGCCATGGGCTTCCTCTCTAAATTCTGCACTTGCAGTCACAGTCTTCTCCAGTCTGTGACACTACAGGCAAAAGATTTGCCACCTTTGCTTCCTCTTCAAACATGGGACGAATATGTTAAATTGGAAAATACTCATTTGTTGTACCACTTACCAGGATTAGGCTTGTCACCTGACCTGGGGAAGGGTCTGGAGCATCAGGAGAGGCTGAGGGAGCTGGGAAGGGGCTCAGCCTGGAGAAAAGGAGGCTCAGAGGGGACCTTGTGGCTCTGCACAGCTCCTAACAAGAGTGGGCAGCAAGGTTGGGGTGATGTCTTTGAGGTAACAAATGACAGAATGAGAGGAAACAGCCTCAAGTTGCACCAGCAGAGATTTAGATTAGATATTAGGGGAGATTACTTTATTGAAAGGGTGGTCAGGCATTACAACAGGCTGCCCAGGGCAGCGGTGGAGTCACCATTCTTGGAAGCATTCAAAAAATATGTGCACATAGCACCTGGGGACATGGTTTAACAATGCGCATGGCATCACTGCGTCAGTGCACTCAGTGATCTTAGAGGACTTCTCCAACATTAACTATCTTTATGATTCTGTGACTCACAAGTAGCTGCCTTCTCTGAGGCCAAAGGGGTGAGCTGTAACCTCAGGGACATCACATTTGGCATTTCTTGCTCTAGACAGATGTCCTTGAGGGGACCCACACAGTACAGACTAGGGATTTTTACACAACTGCGTTAGATGTTCTCATGATTACTTTCTTATGGAAGATCCACCCTCATACTGATGAGGAGCACACTCAGTCTCCTGAAGCTAGATCTCTGTGGTTTTCCTCTTTTTTATTTTTTTTTTTTGCAAAGAAAAAGACCAACCAAGAAGTGCCTGTGTCTTGAACAAGAGATAAAGAGCAGACAGTAAATCCAGGTTGCTTTTTGTTTGCAAATAACCAAAGAACAAAAGATTCTGAGGGGCTCTGGGCTCATGACACAAACTTTTGCCAGGGGCATTGGTGTGAGTATGGTGGATTGTGAAGCCCTCATAAATAAACAATGTTAACCAGTGATTAGCACATTCCTCATCCATGTTTATCTGAACAAGATTTTCTGTGTAGGAAAGTGCTGCAGTCATCATCAAACCTGTTTTGTTTGGGTTTCCTTATTCCAAACAGGTTCCAGGATGGGATGGATGCCCAACAGTGCTTCCTCTGCAGACTGCCCCACACAGAACTTACAGCTCAGTTCTGCAGCACAGGCTGTGGCTGGGAGAAAAGAAAGCAAAAACCTCTGAACTGATGAGGAGTGGAAAGCCGAGGGAGCTACAATATCCTGTTTCATCAGGGAAATAAGGCAAGAATACATGAGGACAATCTGGCCCCGTGGCAACTTCCATGTTGACTTCATATAGACTCTTCCTGACCTCTGGGCTGAAGTTCTCGGCTGGTGCCCAGATGGGTTGATGACAAGTAAACATGGGACACTGTGGTCCTGCTCTTGTCAACAGGATTTCTAAAGCTGATTCTGTTCTTACTCCATGCAGTGGTTGGACTCCCTCTGCTCCATTCTCCCCTTAAGGGGAATTATGCCTGAAACTGGATTGCATAATTGCAGGAGGAAGGCAAGTTTGGGGGAATGAGGGCATGTAGGATCTTGTTTAGTAATTGCATCTAGCAGATCAAAAATGCTGCTCTAAAGTAAAGCTCTTTTGCAAGAGATAAATATTATTATTGTTGTTGTTATTATTTTTATTATTGTTGTTGTTATTATTATTGTTATTGTTATTATAAATCATTTCAACAGTGCAGTTACAGTTTAATACCACAATAACTTCCTTTGATGGAAGCTTTTATCCAGGGATCTCAAAGGTTTTGTGGTAATGACACTGATGTTGCTGAACTACAGGGACAAGTGTAGAAATTGAGGAACAGGAAGGTTCTCAGTTTATCCTGTCAGGTGGAAAATGAGAGCCTGTGGTAGGCAGAGAGCCCAAACTTCTTTTGCCTCTGAACTCTCTGCCTTTAGCCACAGAGATCAGCAACCCTGGCCACCAAAAGTCAGAGGAAAGGTTTCATCCCACACTCCTCAGCATGTCTGGGTTTTCAGATGCAAGTGGGATGGCTGGATTATGCTCCTTTCCTACCCAGGAGATTATAAAGGGTTTCTGTTCCATAGATGTGCCTTGAGAGGCGCAGCCACAGCTAAAGATGTGTAGAAAATAAAAAATTAACCCGAGTCTCATCTATAGGCAAGTTTCTTATTTATTGTGCTGGTTTTGGTGCTCATTAAAACCACTCCACGAAAAACCTGTGAGGGAAAAAACATTTTTTCTCCCAGGGAAACCCAACCCCTTCCATTAACTCATGGTGCTGAAAGTCTCCTTCATCATCAATTGGTTTTGTTGGATAACACTGTATGTGATAAACAGCCCTGTGACAGCATGGTCATTTTCTGCCTGGAAGAGATTAGGAAGGGAATCAGCAAAATGTCCAAGCTTCCAGTGGATCAGATTTTGCCCCTAAAACCACTAAAGATTTCTATTTCAAACCAAAGCTGGAGTCACTGACAGGCTAGCTGAAATCAAGTCGCTAATGCAACTTCCTTTTATTCGGGGCATTGTCATTTCAATTCCCTGTTTCCTTATGCTCCACAGCCACCTTCCAGAGGGAGTGTGACACCCATCAAAAGCCAGAGGATGGGTGATCACTTCTGAAGGTGCTCTACCCTTCTGGTTTGTTTCTACCTCCTGATCTTCACAAATTGCCTCTGCACAAGACTAATCAAAAGGAATTTCATCCTCCTGCAACACCTTTTTTCCAAGAGACTTCATGAAAAGCGACTGCAGAGCCAAGAGAAGATATCCTGGTGATCACTATCAGAGATATGGAGTAAACCATCCTGTTTTGTTACTCCTTCTCTCTCTTTGCCCTCAGTCCCTCTCTAAAGTCAGCAAAGCAGCTGCCTTCCAGAAAATATTTGGGCCAACATCAGCAAACTCATAGCCTGGACTGACCCCTCTGGGGTTGTCTGAAGTGACAGGGGACACTCCACTTGGTCAGACATAAATGCTCTGAGGCCACTTGTTAGAACATCCCCAAAATATTAAATTGCTGATGGCTTTCTCTGTGGTTGGGGGTGAGACTCATGCTGGCTTTTCTTGGGGAATTCATATTGATTTTTTATGGAAAGAATGGAGGAACATGACTAGAAAAAAAAATCCAGAAATGGAGGAATCCAGAATGGAGGAACACGACTAGAAAAAATCCAGAAATGAGACCTGGCAATGTGAAAGGGATTCAGTGTGAAGCCAGTTATTAAAAAACTACATTCATCCTTCCCTCCAAACAGCTGAGCCAGCAGAAGAACCAAGTGGGAGGAGGCAGAGGTTGAAGGCTGAGCAGCTCTCCCAGTCAGTGCTGGGTAAGTTTGTTGTACAGGAAGTGGAAAAAAGACCCTTACACCTCGTATTATGCATCTCACAATGGCCATTGGTGGATGCACATCCTGAATGCCTCCCATCCACTGCCGTTTTGCTGCTCAGGAGCTTCACTACCCACTTTGGTTCCCCATGTGCTGCTTCTTCCTCCAGGAACTTGTCCAAATGGCTGTGAGCATCCTCTGATAGAAAAGGGAAGTGGTTCCTGGTAGGTAGGAGGTGGTACTGGTATTATTATTATTAAAGGGAGGTAACTGGCCAAGTCTCATCCTTCAGAGCTGGGATGGAGGGCAAAGAGATAAATGTGTAAATTACAGCAGAGCATCAAGCTGCTCTCACCAATGACACTCCTTCCTTCTTTCACTTGCCTTTGAAAAAAAATTTTTAGAAAAGAAAGAAATCAGGGTGGAGAAGGAAAATAATCTGAGACTTAGTGTTTTGGGTGCTGACCAGAAATCAGAGGACAGTTTATTTGCATCTGGCAGAACATGAAGATGATTATTTTCAGGCCTATTTGAAGTTCAGAGCAACTGATCAGAGCAGTCTGATGAGAGACTTCAGCAACCCCAGTGCTTTACTGCTTCTTTGTGTCCTGGAATTGCTTGCAGCATTCTAAATATTTATTTACTGTGTTTATAATATTTATATTTTTACAGGCATTCACTGTTTTGTTCTGAAACTATTCGTTATTGTCTCTTTGAATGCTGACCAGAAGTAATAAACAGCAAGTTATCAAATTTTATGTGCGCTTGCCTCAAGGTTTAGCTCTGCAAATCCTTCCCCAAATGTTCAGGAGATGTGAATTTTCAGCCTCTGGCAAAGGGTTTTTGTTAACTTCAGAAATAAAGGCAGTGCTGCATATTATGGACCCAGCATTACATTTCCCAGTGTCACAGGGAGACTTTTTGAACCAGACTTTGAATTTTCACACCCTCCCACGCTGTTCAACACGTCAGCTTTGTCCTCGGAGAATGATTTTCCAGAGAGCAACAAACAAGAGAATAAAACCAGGCAGTAATTTGGTCATGTCCCTACATTTGCTGCAACAAGTTTCTGCTTTGAAACTGCCCCCAGGGCCCGTGCTGTTCTAGTTACTGCCTTCACAGCCTGGCTTTCACAACAGCAGGCAGGTGCAGAGGCACAGGGCACCACTGTGCTGTCAGCAAATCACAGTGCAATGGGGAGTTAGTCCTGGAGTTGAAAAAAAAAATCAAAACACAACAACAACAAAACAAACAAACAAAGCAAATAAATAAAACAAAAAAACACACCAAAAAACCCCACAATCCCCACAAACAAAAAAACCCCACTCCCCAAGAACTCAAAACCAAGTGCCCCCCAAAAAACCCAAAATCAAACACGCCCACAAGAAAAAAAACCAAAACACAGCCAAACAAAAAAACCCTTCAAAACTCCAGAACAAAACAAAAACAAAACCAAAAAAACCCATAGAAACAAAAAAAAGACAAAAAAATTTTAAAAAGCCAAGAAAAAAAATCAACTCACCCCCAAATAATTTTAAACAGAAAACCCCCTCAAAAAGCTCAGAAAATCAACCAACTAAAAACCCCCAAAAATTAATAAAAAAAACCTGAACAAACAAAAAAAACCATTAAAAAATCCCAACCCCCCCAAAAAAATGACAAAAATACCACCCCCCCCAAAAGAAACAAAACCACCAAAACAAGCCCTCAAAAAATAAAGCAGAAAACAAAACAAAACAAAAAACCCACTTGCCCCCAAGAACCAAAACCCAACTAAAAAACACTGTCAATTAGAAGAAATTTCTGTGGTTCCTTTGAGTCAAATTGTGCTCATCACCATTGATGCACAGACCTATTGATTCCTGCTCACTGTGCTCCTTGGCTAATGGCTTCATCCCACCACTTTCTGCATTTTGCTGAGAGCTCTTTTGCACCAGGGTGAAGGGGCTTTCAGGTGCTTACAGGGCCATTTTACTGCAGTAAGGCAAAAATAAAAGGATTTTATTTTTATTTCCTTTTAGGGGTGGAAGGGAGGATAGGGAGAACATGGCCTGTGGAAAGAAAGTGGTGACAGAGTACCACTTTCATAAGGTGATCACAAAATTGAGCCCTGTGAGATGGCAAAGATGAGCAAGACTAATCCCTTCCCATCTCAGGATAGGGGCTGAGGAGGTTGAATATACAAATAATTACAAAAAAAATACATAAATAAACAAGAAATCACTGCAGGTGCCCACCTGCTACCCAGAGGCCTTCACAGGCCCAAAGTGGGCCCTGGGACAGTTTGGGCTGTTGTTTCCAGCTTTGTACCACTGTTAATCAGTTGAGCTTTCTGGAAAATGATTTCTTAAAACCTCCCAAAGTTACTAAGAAATCGGTTTGGCTTTTTTTTTTTTTTTTTAACCTTCTGGGAATAGTGATGAGCATTTTCTTCCAGCTTGCAGAAAAGTCATCGCAGCGTCACTAGTCTCCTGAGGAATTGAAAAACACCGAGTGCAAGGCACTCGGTGAGTGCCAAGCATTTCCTAGAGGTTTCACAAAGGAATTTTTTTTTTTTTTGTCCTCCAAGTGAAACACAGAGGTTAACAAAAAGCTAGAGAAACAGGCCTGAAACTCAGGCCTCGAGTGTTGCCTGCCTGAGCCAGGGGTGCAGGGCTTGGAGGAGGAGGAGAGGCAGAGGAAGGACAACAGGGATGGATGGATGGACGGATGAGGGGTGATTATGGTGATTTTTCTGTGGCCCCAACTCTGCAAGGATGGGGAAGGAGCCAGGAGAGCTCTGCTGCAGCAAAAACCAGGTTTTTTTCTGCCGTGCCTGGGTGTGACTCCATGACCTCCATCTGCTTGGCTCCCTTGGTAGGTAGGGGCTCTCAGATTCCGGTTTTCCTGGAGAATAACAAAATATAAGAGGAGGAAAGTCTCCCAAAAGAAACATCTGGGACAAATAAATAAATAAAAGGAGATTTATGTACTCGTGAGAGAAATAGAGTTTGTTTCTAAAAGGAGGCCTTTCAAACCTTGATGATTTAACGCAGTTAATTGCATAACAATGTCAGGCAAGGTAACAGACTCTCTCCTGATTTCCACACACCTGGAAATGCCATTTTAATGGAGAATCTCTTCCAACACAGCTTGAACTTTCTCTCAGACAGATGTCAGGGACACAGACACAGGGCTGAAGAGCCTCTCTCTGCTCCACAAGTACCAGATACACACACATTTTTCTCTTTAAACTTCATGTCTAGTCTTCTCCCAAATTTACTATACACAGTGGGTGAATATCTCAGATGGTACATTACCTGTCTTACTGGGGAAAACTCCTCTTTGCGACCACCAATTTTTAAAAAGGTGCAAAACTTGCTTTCCTTCTGTTTTCATGTGACATCACCTTAAACTCAAGAGTTGAAACATAAATGTGCAAACTACTTCTTTCTCCTCTTGTCTCTCACCTTGTGATTATCTTATTTTTTTCCTTTTTTTTTTTTTTTAACCCTGTGTTTGACTGCTTTGAACTCTCTTTACTTTGGCCTTAGAGACACTTTTGTTCAGTGAATAAGCTGATGTGAGGGCACCAGGATCAGGTGGTGGAACCTCTGTAGGACCAGATCACCATGGTGCAGGTGACAACCTCTTGCTGCAGCACCAACAGGTGACCTCATCACGCTGGAATTTGAGGGAGCAGCCACCCCAGCACAACATTGCTGTGTCTTTCCTTTTCAATGACAAAGTGACCAGGAAAGGCACGGCTTGTTTTTTCAGCTTGGCCCATAGATGTCAAATTTTACATCAAGGCAAGAAACACTGCGCAGGATACCAAGGCAAGGTTTGCAGCCCATTTGTGGTGATTTGCAGGACTAGAAGTTTTTAACATTTAAAGGACAACATCTTCACTAACCTTTCATCCTTTGTTCTTTCAACAGGTGGTGCTTCCCTGACTCCTTCTCCCTGTAGCTTTGAATTTTTCTTTTCACTTAAGTAATGTCACAGTACTGAGGTCAGTGCCACCCTCTGTTTCATGCCAGCAGTTTGTTTGAAGGGAATGAGGTATGTGGGCCAAATGAAAGTCTCAGAAGTTCTCCAGCAGAAGCAATGGTCCTGTAGATTATTGTATCCCAGCGAAAAGAAGGGCTCTTCTCCATGGTGCTGTCTAATCAGTTATTTCCTATTTCTGTCTCTACTGGAGGCACCAGGGGAATGAAAGCGGCCAAATATATTGTAACAAATTGAAGCGGGGCTGTCTTGGTGCTGGCAGGAGGAACTGGACAGAAAAATTCCCATTTATGAGAGTTTGATCTTGGCTCAAGCCCTGTTCAGCAAAGAACTGATGCTTGTGTTCTCCTGTTGCTGCACTTCAATGCCAGCTGGAGGCAAGTTACAGTGCAGTGGATTGATAGGTGCTGCACAGAGAGAACTCAGCACTGAAATGGGTAAGCTGGGCTTCCCTGGCCTTGCTTCTGCTTTGAAACTGAGGTGATGAAGATGTCACAGAGGTAGGGGACCACTGCCTCAGAATGGCTGTGAAATGTGTCACTGCATAAGGAAAGGTTTGGTGGTGCCTGGCTGTCAGGGTGCAATTCCAGTTCTCACTCCAGCAAGTCAGCATTTCCTAGTTTGCCAGAAGACTGGTCAAGTTTTGGTTCCCTGCAAATGAAGAAAGTCAGTTTTTTGGTCCCTAATACTCAATTCTGTATAAATAAGATTAACCACGCAGCAATCCTTGGTCAGACACATACATATGGTTATAAGTAAATGTGAGCATGGGATATGTCTTATTAACACACCAAAGTCTGGCAGGTTGTTATTTTTAATGGAGATGAGACTTCTGGGGTCAGATGGGCTAAATATGAAATGTTGAACTCTCTGAAATGAGTTCAGGTACTAATTTTTCCTGTACCTATCTACACAGGTTCAATTTATTACAGTGACTACAATGAAGCTGTTGTAATATTCCTGTCTCTCTGTTTATGATCCAGCTTTTACAAACCCAGGGTAACGAGGTCAGCAGTGTATTTTCAGTACTGTTAAAGGTAGTGAAGGAATTGCAGACCTGAAGATGATAAAATGCCACAGTAAGGCACTCTGAGGCTCTCTTGTCCTTTTGAACTAATTATGACTCAGGCCCTTAATGGACCACATGGATTTTGGCCATAAACATGTTATTCTTTCATCACATAAATTTGTGGAAAGCCATTTACTTCAGCAAGCACCACCAGTCATTTGGTGCCTGGTGAGTCAATCTAACTGAAGCCAGAGCCCCAACCTGATTGTGAGATCTCTCTTGGTAGATAATGCATGTTAATGACTGCAAAGATGAGAACCCTAATTTGTGCATTCCTACAGATGATGGACCAATTCTCTAATTTGTCATCATGCCTCTGATGCTGATTCTGCTATTCCAAATCTTGAGTTTACCTTTTACTTGTTAAAAAAAAAAGGTGGGGGTCCCTTTTATAGATTTATCTTTTTTTTTTCAATTCCATTATGTATTTTAATCTTCAGTTACTTATTAATAAAGGACAACATGATTACTTATTTCATACATCTGCTCACATTTCATAGAGTTTATTTAATTAATTTCTTTATTAGTGGCCCCAACTCCAGTTTTGCTTTATTTCACTGAAATTAAAGTGGCTAAATACCCACAATACTCACACATAAGCTGTTTTGCCTTGAAAATATAGAAGTCGCTACAGATATCACCCACTGATGACAGAACCAGCTATAAAACTCAGTGAAATAATTAAAATTCAATAATACAAGTTGTTATATGACTCCTTTGTGGTTTTGCCTCTGCCTTCTCTGTTTTCTTAGCACCACAGGCTGCAGGGAAGCTGGCAGGGGTGCAGTTTGTGGCCTTTATTCATAGGTAGTCCAGTGCTCATGATTTTAGCGGCAATTACAATAACTGTTAATTTGTAAAGTGGGATTTAAGATGAGATCCCCCAGCTTGTGAAGCTCTTGTGCTGATTTGTCTAAGAAAAGCATTTACAAGATATAGGCAATCATTAAAATATTGGGGACCAGAAAATTACTCCAAGGACTTTAGTGATCATAAGTTGAAGTTTTATTTTCGCGCACCAATCAAGACAACAAGTGTCATAAGCAGGAGAATTCTTCATGTCAAAAATTCCACTTGAGGAAAGGAAGGAAGACTTTTCCCACTGTAAATGGAGAACTAAAAGATGGAAATCAAGCTTGCAGAGCTCCAAAGAGACAGTGCTTTTCTATGCTCTTTCAGAGCCAGTTCCCAAATTTAGTACCTTGCTGCCTACCAAAATCACTGGCTTGTGTGTCTCACTTTTCACTGCAATGCCTGTGAAGTGTTTTAGTACAGGATCTTTCCACGTGTTGCTAAGATGCAGATGGAATTGTGGGCTTTGGCATCCTGCCACGTGGCCATCATCTGCTTGGATCTTTCTCTGCCTGCCATCTTTCCCCTTTTTTTCTTTTGCATGTTTCTCACAGTAGAAATTTCGACAGCCAAATACTTTGTTTAAGTTATGGGTGGGTTTTCAGCAGTTATAAACTGCTCTCTATTCAGATCGTTGGTACAATTGCCATATGGCAATTGTTGCCTGCTGAAGTACATGAGACCACATCAGCACACATTTTCCTTACTCATCTGATCCAGGAGATGCAAGTGGAAACCTCTTCTCTACAATAAAAGGGTATTTGTGAGTCTTCTACTCCCATCAGCAAAATACTTGGTACAAGCTTAACCCAATGTTTGTGATCAGTGTAATTGCAGCTGCTTGAGTGCTGTGCTGAATCAGTTCCTTCCTTCTTCTTCCAGCCCATCTTTCCCTTTGAAATGCAAACACTATCACAGATTAAACGGCACTAATGCAGATAGGCTTGTCAGATTTAATCAGCACAAGTCATGCAAATGCTTCTGCAGTGTTTGACCTGATTTGGAGCTAAATTGGCTCCTCTGGTTGCAGAGCAATGCTAATTTCTAGCAATCCCCTGCTAGAGCTGTCCCTGTTCCACTGGGCAGCAGCTGCTCTGGGCTCCTCATATCAGGCATGATGCAGCTTAAGCAGGATGAGGGTGCAGATTGTCACAGCAGGAGGACAGGCGCCCTAAAAGCCTCTCTGTAGAACCCAGGATAATTTGGGTTCTGAAGGGAGATATGGTAAAACTCTTCTCGACAAGGTCCCTGCACTTATTTCACACAATTCAATATTCTGATGAGTGGAGATTAAATGCAAACACCACAGCCAGTGCATATTACTTCCAGCAGACTCATTCTTCAGGAGGGAATGGTTCAGGTGAAGGTCTGCATGAAAGGAAATTGATTATAATTTCCCAAAATTTCCCAGTCTCTCCTGATCTTAATTATAATTGTTTCATTTCACTTTTTATATTTTGTTCTTCATGTCATGGCTCAGCAAAGTCTGGGTGTAAGCCAATTATTAAACTACGCCATTTTCAGTGAAAATGAGTGTTCTGCTAAATTAGCAAGGTGCAATTCTATGTCACCTTTTTAGCCACCAGTATATTTGATCGTCAGCCATCCAATATTCCCAGAAAATTACATTTCTCTTTGTACAGAAAAAAACCCCACAATCAACATCCCATGTCTCTCCCACACATCCAAAGTTCAGCTAATTCAAATAGCTATCTTCCTATGATCAGCCCTGAAGGACAGTGGTTGTGTGAACAGGCAATATTCCATCTTGCAAAACACTGTTAGGGGAAACCAAGGCAGCATAGTTTTAGTTAATTTAGTAGGTCCTAGTTTAATTTCACAATCACCTGTATCATTAAGCTTAATTAGGCTCATTTTTCTTTCTGTTTGCATGTGTATTGTGTTGCATATACTACAGTGTAAAAATTAGAAGAAATAGACATATTTCTCCAGAAAAATAAAATCTACACTAAATCCCTAATCTACAGAGCAAGCAAAATACAGTTTTAGGTTTATTAAGACGCTAGACAGGTGCAGGCTAGGAACTGATTTAAATAAAGTACTCATTGTTCCCTATAAGGCTGCATAAGAAACATGTACAAGAGACAAATATCTGTCAAGTTAATATGTAGTGATTTACATGATGTTATGGCTACATTGCTTGGCCACAATGTCTCTAGTAAAAAGCATAATACTCTGCTAATGGAGTATTTTTACATTTATTTTAGCAGACAAAACTGGTTCAAACACATTTTTTACCATAATATGAAGCCGAATAAGCTCCTGCCTTCTTTACCTCACAGCTTTGAAAGAGAAAGGAGACCAATGGTTTTCAGGATGACAGCCTGCAGTTTTCATTTTGTAGGCTGCATGGAAAAATATGGGAATATTTCACCCTAGTGCCTCCAAATTAAGTGGATTTGCCCTAACTTTCATTTATGAAATTAAATTCTTTTTTGCCTACTAACGCATTCAAATAGCACTTTGAGGAGCCTGGCATAGCAAAACCTGTAATTTAAAAAAATGAGGTGGAGACAACAGGACTTGAAGAAAATGGTTATTCTAGGAACATTTTTTGTGAATGGTCACCACAATCTAGGTGAGGTGGCATGAACACTGTAACAAAGAGCTTCAGACTTTTCCAAGTCTGTACTGAACCCCTTACAGGAGACTCATGAATGACCCAATTTGTATTTCTGGCAAAATCACGCTTGAAGAAAAAGATCACATTTACCTGCAGCAAAAATATTAATTAAAGGACTTGTAGAGCTTTTTCCTTCTTCTTTCCATCTTGATCTGAGAAACTAAATGTTTTGGCTCAATAATGAAAAACAAGATGTTCCATTTCAAATCAACATTTGTAAATGTTGAAAGTGTTTTATTGCATCTATTTCTCCTTTTTCCCCTTTCAATTAAAAATGCCTGCCTTTTTCTCAGAAGTAGCTGTATTTCAGTGCTTCCTTTGCGAGACTTCGGGTGTCTTCCCTTTATTTTTTTGTTTCAGATACCTCTCAAAGCTTTTTGTCTGTTCTGAGACTAGTTAAGCCCCTCGGTGATGCATCTGAGGGAAGCGTGGATGGCCACATTTCATTTCAGGGTGAGTTTCCTCACTGGCATCCGACTGACTCAACCTGTGGTCTCAGCACACGCTGAGCTGTGTTTTATTGTTTTGCAATAAAAGGGCCACTGCTATTTCTAGAAGTCAGGGAAATCCCTCTCAAGCTAAGTAAAACATTGGTGCTGTCCACACCCAGTATCGCTCGCACATTTACCAATGGGACCACAATCCTGTGGCTTGTACTATACAACTGGAGAAACCAGAACAAGTTCCTCTCCTCTGGCTTGTCTTCCTCCCTCGTTCAGCCCTGACCTGGACCTCTTTTCTGGGTGTTTCTGTCCCCTGTGGAAAATCCTGGCAAACACTCAGGGATGTGCTTGCTTCTCCCTGATGAAGTGAGGAATGTTTTGGATTTTTGTGCTTTTTATTTGTTTGTTTTTTGCGTGTGTTTGCTGGTTTTTTGTTTTGTTTTTTGGGTTTTTTTTTTTCGCTCTCACACACAGTAGTCTGCCTCCCTGGTTTAATCAAAAAGCAGGAAAACACACACTGGTTTTTGTGCCAACAGAAGGTGCTGTCTGCTGGGGGGATGGCAGAAAAGCAGAGAAATTAATAATTACACCTCTGCCTAGTCACCTGTCAGCCCTCAAACAGTTGTGCCTCAGGATTTTCCAGCTCAGAGATCATTTCTGTGTCTCACAAGCCCGGGACTGGTTGCTCTCCAAAGGGAATTCTCCCTCTCCAAGCTGCTGGCAGGGAATTCACAACTTAGTTCACCTTCCTCTGCAATTGTTCACCCCAGTGACTTTGATTTACATCTCTACTGCTGTGGAGGGGTTCCACCTTCACTGTTTCCACAGAAATATCTTTGATAACCTCAAGATAATGTCCCTAAGTAGCCAAGGCACAAGGACAAGCCTTAGGTTATAGCTCTAAATAGCCAAGGTGAGGATTTATTTTAGTGGCATGGACAAACACATTGTTCAAGATAATGTCATTATTAATTAGCAAAGACAACAACACAGATATTGATAAATATTTCTAAACATTACACACTGGACCACTATCTCCAGTGGACTAAAAAGTCCATGTACAACACAAAGAATCGAGGGAAGAAGAACAGGGTATGCAGATGAAATTTCTTCTTCTGTTGCAATGTCTTCTTTTCCTCTTTCCCTTCCCTTCCCTTCCCTTCCCTTCCCTTCCCTTCCCTTCCCTTCCCTTCCCTTCCCTTCCCGGAACCTTATCTTCCCTTCCCACTCCCCACCAAAAAAAAAAAATTAGAATCATAAAAAAAAAAAAAAAAAAAAAAAAAAAATCTGTATTCTCACTATTGCTTTCTACAGCCCTCTGAGTAGAAGAAGCAGAAAAATAAAAATAGAAAGGGAATTTTCTTCAGTGGGATGTTTAGAACTAGAAAACAATCTGATGACTTTGAATTTCTTTGAATTTCCACAAAAGAATTTCTCCATCTTGCATTATTTATGCAGTTCTGGCACCTTAGCAGCCAATAAGCATGTCTTCCTCTCCCCATCCCCTCATTGCACCTCAAAATGTAATTTTTGTTTCAAGCTTTACACCATACCCTCCAATTGTGGTGTTTTTTAAACACATTGTCCTATATCTTCTAATGAACTTTAAGGGCACCTGGCCATTTACACGTCCATTTTTAATGCCTGAGATTATCAACACCATTCATTTTCCAGGTAAAAATGGATTATTATTTCATGTGATACACTGAAATGTGATACACAGAGAAAGTTCACCCAGCAGATGAAATCGAAGTGTCTTTCCAGGACCTGAGTGAGTGTTTACCTTGCAGCATGCATTTTTCACAGCAGTGTCTCCAAATCAAATTGCTCCATCATGGCACATATTGTAAAAAATACAGGGGAAATAAAAGGAAATTCCTATGCAAAAATGTTTTGCAGAATATTTGTACAGCACGTGCAGCAGGCCTGGGGTAATCCTGCTGGTGAAACAGAGAGCTGGGAGTGAGATAAACCTCTTTAGACCCACTCACCACAGCATTTTGCTCCCTGCACAAAATGCCCTCCCTGCATTATCACAGCAAATATTCCTGCACGGTGGTTATGGCTCATAAGCCAGCTTGGATCTGTATCCCACAGGAGGGAATGTTTTTCATTGTTTTCTGCACTGCTGTTCTGCTCTTGATTGGAACAAGCTGCTGTCCCTGGGGTAAACCTTGGGACACTGCCCATTTGCTGTGAGTGATGTCAACACATTTTTGAATGTGTGGTTATTAGCACTCCTTCCAAACAGGTCTCCAAAAAATCCTCCTTGCACTACACCGTGATTTGTTTAGTAGACATTCCCTCTCCCTTGCCCCTCCTTGCTATTGGATGGAGTGGCTGAATTATTTTTGCAATTTAAACAGGTAAAATATGTGAATTATTGCTTGCTGACCCCAATTAAGGCTTACAGCCGCTTGGGAGACAGTTCACTCCCTTTTCCTTAGTCAATATCAACAAGTGGACAAAGATTTGAATGGAAATCCATTTTTCCACCGCAGTAGGAGGGTGGGTCTGGGTGGAGAGAGACACATATGCTGCTCCTCCTTGCACCAGCGTAAGTCCAAGGTATTGATGGAGTTGAGGGGCTGGAAAATTCACCTTGGGAATTAAGTCATCAAATAAAGAAAAAAAGGATAAATTGGCCCAGCCTGTGGGAAGATTGAGGAGACCAGAGACCAGGCTCTTGTTCATGTTTAAAGCAACCACTTGAACCACTTTTCCCTTTTCTGAGCTCTCATCCAGGAATAAGGCATCAATCTTCTCCACAGTGGGACATGAGCCACCCCTGCTATCAGTAGAAACATTGCAAGGGACAACTCCTGTGTTATATTTGTCCTGCCGTGAGTGGGGAGGTTTAATCAAGATTAAGGAACCTACTTTAGAGTGAAAGGTGCTGTGTGAGTATAAAGTCAACTTTCACACTGTCACTAAAATCCTCCTGTTCAGAGTCAGGGAATAAACCCACCTCTATGGTTTGATTTACAGCACAATCAGATCTACAGGAGACCAGTCCTGTCTCCAAGTCTGCCACAAACTCCACATTCCCAGTTAGTCAGTCCTGTATTTATTCATGCATGAATATCTTTACTTCTGCACATACACTTCTGTATGGATATGAAAAACTCTGAAAGCTTTGGCAGCAAATTCCATGACTCTGATATTCTGTCACTCTTTAGGAATTTCTGATGGTGGTAGCAGTCACGTATGCATCTTAAGGGACATCTTTGTAGACAAAGCTTCAAGAATCACTTAGCTGGGCATCAGTTTCAGGTTATTAAGTTATAGCATACATTTGGGAATGTGGTCTGAAAGCACTGAAAAGCTCTCTAGTCACAAGAGCTTTTTGTGGAATAGATGAGATAGCATGCTGCAGCTTCAAGAACATAGGGCTAAGGCCAAGATGTGAAATTATTTCAGATAAATCAGCAGCAAACATTTGAAGCAGGATGGTATAAAGGCCAACTTCTCAAACCCGTGCCTTTATGCTGTTCTGGTTTCACCTGTCTGAGCTCTGGTAAAAACATCCCTCTGTGTTTGTGCACACACCAATCCTACCTTCTGGTGACAGAGGAGAGGAAACATATGAAAAGAGTTTAAATGCTTTGGAGGAATGATTTGCAAATGAGAAAAATAAGTGTTCAGCTGAAGTGAGGTTTGAGCTCTGACTAGGCCACTTTTCTGCATGTTCCACCAGACCACCAGGAACCTGCCTGGCCCTAGCTAGCCAGGACAGGTCTCCCACAAGCCAGATTATGGATTGCAGTTGGAAGAAGAATGAATATTGTTAGTGAGAAGGACAAAGGAAATGAAAGAAATCATAAATTAGTTGCATGCTGCCTTTTGAAATGGTTTGAGAATTGAGGAATCATAAATTACAGACAATTCTGGATAGATTAATTTATAGCAGTTCCCCCTCTCAGATGTGTGACTGACAGAGAGCAGATGTTCAGCTTCAATCCGATGAATCCTTCAGCTAATTCCAAAGTTTTGAGTGCAAAACAAGGAACTTCTGCTAACAAAAGCTCTGCTGCTTTCAACGCTCTGAACATGCACCAGATGATGGTGTTCCACAAAATGTTTGTGAATAACCAAATGGGATTTTGGATAAAGCCAGTAAGAAACTCTCATGTTAGATTTAATCAAGCTGGAACACGTGAAATAAAATAACTGACAGTGGAACTTTTGGTGTTAACCAAAAATCCATCCCCAAACAGGAGATCCTGGGGAGATTAAGAGTCCTGTTGTAAACAGATTGTCGTTGTCACACTTGGTGGTGGTGGCCAGACTAAAACCCTGCTAGGTGTGGCTGTCTGTGACAGGGTGACACTGCTGTGTTTTTCTGTTGTCATATCCCTGGCGTGGCAGCAACTTTCCAAGCAAAAATGGAGAAATCTCTACCTGGCGAAGGTGGAAATTGTGTCATGGGGTGATGGTGTGGCCACTCTTTTCAAAACCAACTGCAAAACATCTCTCTGCCTGTCTGCCTGCCTGTCTATCTACTATTTCTGATAAAATATGACAGAATTAAAGTATGGCAGAGGGTTTACACATTTTCATGCCCTCTTTCAACCTTGCAAATTGAAATTCATTTTCCTGTAAAAGTACTCAGAAACATTCAGATTATACTTGTCATTCTTGTAATAGTTTTGTCCAAAGGAGGTATTCTTTTGTTTCCATCTGTAAATACATCACAAAGGATTAAGAACAGTGTGCAGTTAGCCACAGACGTGAACTGGCAAAAGTAATTTTGCAAGATATTATGCTTCATTTTATGGATCTTTTTCAAGAAATTTTGTAAGAAAATAAGAATGGGCTTCAGCTGAGGTAGAATCTGCCCTTTTGGAGGAATATCAGTGTTTAGGATGCATTTTTATTTTGGTTAATTTCCATTAACATCTATTGTAAGTTATCATTCTTTAATTTCAAATTTGTACCGTGGTGCCTAGCAAGTTGCCTTCTTACAGGTTTCAATTCTAGAGATGGCAAAGATATGGAAAATAAGATCTTTGCTCTGTGCTATGCACACATAGAGAATTCTGCTTCTAAAGAAATTAAGAGGAGTATTATTTTGCAACTTCCCTTATTTCTGATACTGCAAGATTACATTCATTTGTCACTTGGCCTCTTATTTTTGCAGTTTTTCAGGTTGCTTTTCATTTTTCTACTGAAGTAAAATACATTCAGCCATCCAAAGTATATGGGACGAACCTTTGCATTGGACTTCATTATTTTTTCCAGTATTCTGGTTCAGGCATTGATTTTTTTGACATGTAGAGCTTTCTGAGCTTTTCTGTTTGCTCAGATCCACATAAAAATTACTGACTTACATTTCACACAACTCAAAGTGAGATCTGAACTCATTAAAAGGGACCTAAAGTTTTGAACTTATTAAGTAGAAACTGGTTTCTAAAGAAATTTTGATATCTGGCAGAGTCATTCTGTTACTTGACGTCACATTTATTTCCTTTTTATAAATTTATTAGTAGATGCTGTCTTTAAATTTTCATTTGCACCCATAAATCTTAGCTATGTTACAGCTAGAAGATTATTTATTTTTTTTTAATCGCATGAAAAGAACTATAGATTTGGAATCTATAGATTTGGGACAGTTTTGCACAGATTTCCCTGTAGCTTTTTTCAACCTTGAGATGATGTTTGACTCAAAAGTCTCCATTAATTCCTTTGTTAAAATCTTTTGAGTATAAGGGAAGGGGTAGGGCTCTGAAAATTATTGTAGGTACATAGCTATGTTTTTGTTTGGAATGGATTAAGTGCAGTTGGGAACTGATTAATAGCTTTAGGGGATTGGTATAACCTTGAATCTGAAATTACGTTAGAGGGATGGAGTAAAAACATGTGGATAAGTGCAGGCAATGAAGACAAACTTGGATTAGATTTAGAGTCAGTAAATTCTACATAAATTTCTTCCAAGACAACTTGTATCCTTCTAGAAAACTATTTAGTGAAAGGCTCAATGTTGAAGCACAACAAGGCATACAAATCTGAAGTCCATACTTTCCCCTCACTGGTTTCACACACAAAAATCATTATGAGTACATTAATTCTTCCAGTTATAGTTTCATCAGCTTTTACAGAGTAAGGATGACTTTGTAAACAATCCATTATTTCTCTTGGATAGTGCTCAAATACTTCATATAGTCATTGAAAAATAGGTCTGGAAAGCACTTCTAGATGTAAAGTAGTCCAACCGCTACGTCAAAGTCAAATCGTCCATAACTGTGTCATTTTAGAAAGTTATTTGTTCAATCTGGTTTTTAAGACCTCAGGGGATGGAGACTGCATACATTATCTATGAGGTGCATTCTCCTTTTTTCCTGAAAGAGGATCCTCATATATGCTTTCTCATAACTCCCTCTTTTAACTTATTTTTTCAGGCTAAACCATGCCAGCTTTTGAATCTTTCCCCTTGTCATGGTTTGAGCCTGGCACAGAGCCAGTGCCCCCATGAAAATGCCCTCACCCTGGTGTCTGCTGTGAGATGCGACCAGGAATAAGCAAAACAGGCTCCAGCTTAAACATAAAGAACACTTTATTACCTAAACTACAGGAAAATAGGGAAAAACTATAAGGAAAAGTAAAAAAAAATTGAAAACCTTACAAAAACCACTTTCCTCCTCCCCAACACCAGAATTTCCCAATCCGATACATTCTCCCAAATCACCAACTGCCCAGCCTGGAACCACCCTTTAGAATACTCAAACTTCAGTCCATGAAGAGGAGAGGAGTCCTTCTTGTTCCATAGGCTTCCCCTGGAAACACGCTGAAACCTCGTGTGCTTCCAATGTCACTCGGCACCGCCCGGAAAAGTCCTTTTACTGCTTGTGACATCTTCCTTCCATGCTCAGTGCTCTCACCACTGTGCATGGACCAGAGCTGCTTCTAGGGCTGTCTTTTAAGGATGCCTTGTCTCACTCCAAAAAGGCACAGTCTCTGCTTTGGGACATCTGTCCCCCCCATATTTTTCCAACCCCCTGGGGCTGAGGGGTCCCCACGATGAACCCTCCTGGTTCTGAGCCACTGCTTCCCCCCAAGTGCAGTCTCTGTGTCACAGGAACAAACTGAGTCCATGGCCACACAAGAAAAGTCCAGCCAAAAGGCCACTCCAATCATCTCTCTCCACTCAGTCATCTCCACATCCTTCGGGCCAGGTCCTTGTCTCATCTCATCTCCTATCTCCCTTCTTATTCAGCTCCGAGGAGGATCAGCATTTTTGCAAGGCCCCAGTCATGTAAGAAAGGGGTTAAAACTTCAGTCTCTGTCTGTCTCAGACGCTGATACTCCCACAGGTGCTGCTCCGGCCGGCCAGGCCGCACTCTTCCCCCACTTTCTCCTCCTGGGCCGGCTGCTATCACATTCAGACGCCGACTCTCCTCTCTCCCTCCTGGGGGGGGAATGGCTGCCCAATGTCTCTTGGGGCTGCTCCTCCACCCTTCCATCCTCGAGGGCCTTCTCACCCTCATCTCTGTCCAGGCCCCAGCCTACCGAATGGCTGCCCCTCTCCCGCCCAGCAGCAGCGGCTGGACAGGGGAGGGAGATCCGACCTCTTCGCCTCGACGTCCCAAGAGGCCTCTCAGGGCCGAAGCTCTGCTTTTTAACCCCTGTGTATTCTCAGAGGTGTGTCCAAACCGCACTGGTCACACCAGGTGCCAATATCAAACTCCGAGCATCCATTGGTTTGACCACAGCCTCCCAGAATTCCCACTTCTTCCTGGTCAAACCACCACACCCCTATAGGTGTATTTTTGTGGTTGTGATTTTTGAATTTTTCTCCCATTCCATTGCCCTCTTCTGCATTTTTAACACTTAGTGTACACATTTTTTGAAACACATACTGGTTAGGTATGTGCTGGGTAAAACAGAGGGCATGTCACTTTCCAGCTCTTGTGGAATCAAGTTGCATTCAAACATCTCAGTGCCTTTATTTTACCCACAGCTCTGACAATTCTGGTTTGTGTCCAGCTTTTCAAACCAGCCAGCCTTGGTGTGTAGCTGAAGAGCTGCTGCTGTGCCAGTTTGCTCCCCATTTTCCCCTGTCTGAGGAAAGAATATCACATTTGCACTCACTAGACCATTTCAGAGCATTGTCCCTGCTGTTTATCAAGGTTGTTTCGTTTCATTCCTGTTTTATCACCTTCAGATTTTATAAACTTATTCCTCTTCCACCCTTGTTGTTTCTGAAGACACTGGACAGGGTCAAGGAGGAGGTGGCCACCTGAAGAATGTTTTCTTATGCTTCCAATCATTCTGAAAATGAACTGTGCCTAATGGATGTCCAGATGCTCTTCCCAAGCTTCCCAAATTTCTTCCCAAGTTTCTTCCCAAGTTTCTTCCCAAGTTTCTTCCCAAGTTTCACCTCGTTCCACCATTCATGTTCCAGTCCTGGAGAATATAAAAAATAATCACATGAAACTATGTCAGTAACATTCTTTGGGTACAAGACACTTCATAACTATTATTTCTCCCCAATGCACCAATGCCACTATTTAATCATCAAAAGAAATCTGATTATTTTCAATTATTTCTGTTCGACAATGATTATCTACAATGATTTCTGTTGGTTTCTTCCAGGCACTTGTGTATATTACTCAATGATTTGTCACAGCTTTTCTTTTTTTTTTTTGAGCTTCAATTTATTGTTGTGGGCCTTTCATCCAAGCAAATTCTCACTTAGACCCTCCAGACTATTTTGAGATGAGATTTGTATGTTCTGCTTCCAGTCCTTTTGCTCTTTTTTTGATGGGAAAGAAAAAAGTAAGGAATTATGAGTTCCTGAGTGAGGTGGTCAGACTCTGGAAGGCAGCATGGACCAAAAACCTCAAAAATATAAAGTTTAAGAGCCTGAGTTGGCTCCAACCAAAGGCTGAGCAGTACCAGGGGTTGTACCCTGGAAGAATGTTATCTGTATAGTTTAAATCTGCCAACAGCTTCCAAAGAATTTTCAGATATGTTTATAGAGTTATCTGAAGCCAATCAACATCTTCCAAGGGGTCTGCCCTATTTTGGAAGATGTGAGAGTTTAATATAATACTTGTTGTCAAATGACACAAGATAATCCAGAAAACAACATCTTACATGTTTTAGTTTTCTTGTAGAAAAGTAATGTTACTCAGATAAAGTGAGGTCTAATTTCATAATTTTTTTCTGTTCTATGCTTCTTTTTCTCCTGTTTAATCCGTTTCAAAATACAGTGAGGTTGGTCCCTGCAGTGCCTCAGCTGAAGGGAAGTCCTTGGAGCTGTGTTCCTAATAATTATGGAGGCATTCCCATTTCTTGCACAAGGTGTGGCTGTTTGGGTATTTGGGTGGATCAGGGAAATGTTACCACCCAAGCCCTATGACTTCCTTCCTTCATATTTCCTTCAGCTGAAACTAAACACTGTCTGTGTGTTTTGGGGTTAAAGGACTTCAGCTGCTTGTAGACTTTGAGGAAAAACCTCTAGTAAAAGTAGAATGGTGACATGCTGGCTATGAGACAGCACAGAGATATTGCTGTGTGAAACAATAAATATTCCTAAGGTTTATTGGCTGCAAATGATGTATATAAATGATAACTGCTTAATCCTGTCTCTGTCATGAGAGCTGCAATAAAAGCAAGATCAGGTTTAATTGCTTGTGCATTCCTCGCCAGACTTTCACTGCAATTTGAAGCGTTATGCTTTTATTATAAAAAATAAAAAGCACCAGAATGCTTTCAATGATTCTAAAATCAGGATAAAACAATCAAAGTATTTTTCCCATAAAATAATTCATGTTATGATTTAATGGAGGTATGCATGTGTGATGTGTATATGTATACATGTAGTTGTATATATACACACAGATATATCTAAATATTAATTAAACCGTCTGTTTATTTATGAACACAAAAATTATGTGTGTATTTAATCTAAGAAATTATGTGTGTATGTAATGTAAGAAAAAACCCAATACAAATAACATTTAAATTGAAAAAAATAGATCAAAATTCTGATACCATTTCCTGCCCCTCCCCCAAATACTTTTCATTCCATTATATTTGCATGGTTATTTGACATCTTTAAACTTTAGAAAGACTGTTCACACCTTCAAAATATTTTTAAGGCAAAATTTTTTCTTGGTGAAATGTTTGTGTACCTGTGTCTATGGCTTCAGATGCAACGTTGGGGAAATACTAATTTTTAGTGCAGCTTGCATAAATACCTGCCATATTCTCACTGCTATTAATGAGGCTTGGTGATTGATTTATGGGGCTGTAAAGCTATGGATGGATTTTATATTAAAATTGCGGTTTTGAGAGCTGTTTGGAAGGACAGCTGCAAGAAACTATGCTGGTTTCTCTCCTTTGTGCTTTTCAAGTCAGCCACGCTGGTTATCTGCAACATCAGTTCACCTTGGAAAATCAATCCTGCTGATATCTGTTCCCTGGGAAACTTTGGGCTGCATCCATCTTCAGACTCTCTTGGCTTCTGTGGTCTGGCACAGGCCACAGCACAATTGACAAATTCTCTGTCAGGAGGAGTAGATGATGCTTGAAACCATTTTATCTCAAGGATCACCTGCTCAATCAGCTCTTCCTCAAACACAAGTGATCCCATCTTCCCTCAGGTACCCTAATCTTCATACAAGACCCATCATCTTGCTTTATGTCAGATTTGTGGCTGAAGCCATGTCTTTAAATGAAATTAAATAAATGTGGCCAATGTTTTTATCCAAGGCTTCATCTTAATCTAGCTCCACCAAAACATGCACTAGGAGGAGGATTATTTCACAGGAGCAAATCAAAGGGCTGTCTTCCCACCCACCTAAGTTAAAGGTAAACATTCTTTGATAATAAATGATGGCAGGAAAACAGGGTATTTCTGGATGAATTTGGTGGTGCCAGGCTTTTTCTGTTCCATCTACCTGCGAGGTTGCCAATGATCCCTCAACATTCACCATGCTCATTAGCGTCATGCACAGGTAACCTCCAAACTGAGATACCTGCACACAATCTGGTCTCAACTCATTTATTTTCCACCTTGAGAGCCACTAAAGAACCTCTCAGGAGTTCTGAAGAAAAGGAAAGGTATTTTGACAGCGTGACGTTTTGAATTATCAGGATGGGATGACCATCTGCTGTTCCAAGAGCCAAATTAGGTTGTGGGGCCTCACTTTTTTGTGACAAGAGTCATGAAGAGAAATTGCTGAAACAAAAGGGATGTGTGAACAGTGATTGCAGTCCCAATGGAATTAGCCGTAATTCAACTGCATCCATGAAGCACATTGGATAAGTGTGAATATGTGCTTAGTCTTAGTATAATACTCCTTTTTCACTCAAAATGTCTAAGAAGAAGAACACATAACGTCATAAAATGTGCAAGGTTTACAGCATCTTTGTCAATTCTACTTATTTTGCTTTGTACCTTACAGAAAATTGTATTGGAGGGAAGAACCATTCTGATGGTCTGGTGTTCCAGAGGCGGCCCCAGAAAAATTCTTTGTGTATTGCAAAGCTTTTTATTTCTGAAAGACTGAGTAAACCTTGAAAAACAGCCTTGAAGTTATTATTTCATGGGAGGTTTTTTCCCTTGCTTTAATCACACTACTAGAAGGAGAGGGAAGATAGAATTTATTGCTTCCAATTTTATAAATATTTGAACAGAGATTACCTTGGCTTCCAATTCCTTCCTCAGTAGAGCTTCAAATTTTATATCTCACTTTTAATTTTCATTTCAAGATGACTATTTTAAAATACCTGCTTTATGTCTTCTATTGCAAATGGTGCCAGAGACATTATGTGTATTTATTGAGACAGAAGTCTTGATGGTCTGGAATGTTTCAAAATTCCACATGCCCAAAATTAAAATTTCTTCTTTAATCAACACAAAAAGAAACTGCTAAAGCTTTGCCACGACTTAATTTTATGAAACATACTTGCAGAAGAGGTGTTTTTGCATATATAGATAGAACAAGGTCATCTCCTAGTTTCATGCCAAATTCCACTGAGATGAGTGTTTCCAAGGATGCCAAGTAATTTATTTCTTAGGGTTTTGTGCAGAAGGTCTAAAAGTTTCCTCCTATTTTGATATGTTCAACCACTCCAAAAAATGGCTCCATGAAGAAAGATCAGTGTTGGTCAGCATCTGGTCATTTTCCATATGCAGATAAAGCTCCACAGGGTTCATAACTGCTCTGGTTTCCAAGCCAGCAACCCAACAAGCCTTTCCTAGCTCCAGAAGAATTGTTTCGACAATGAAAATGGACAGAAAAGTTACTGAGATTCAGCACCCAAAATATTTTGGTGAAGGGGAGGGGCTGTGATCAGCTGTTCTTGTTGCCACACTGATTTTTGCAATGACCCAGCACTGTTCCTCCAAATTTCTGTTATGATGTCTGTCCACTCTCCGAGAGCCTCAGCCAGAAGAATATTATTTTGCGAGCCTGGTGAGAGCAGATGCTGCAGTTTCAGTTCACTGTAACACATATTTCTCGCTCTTCCTTGAGAAATTTCTCTCTTTTCCTTTTGCACAGGAGTTCTGGCATGGAAAATTCTGGGCACTGCAAAGCAGGAAAGCTGCTCATGAGTGGGCACGTGTCTTCACCAGCTCTTCCACTTTGAAGGTGGAGAAGCAATTTACTATTAAACAACTCTGTGGAAATTTAAGCATTAAAACCAGAACATAAGTGCAAAAAACAAAATTACCCCGTTTTGCTCTGTTTTGACCTCGAGGATATTGAGTATCCACATCCTCAGAGGCCTTAAATCTGGGGCTTCAAATATCTTCTGCTGTTTCCATCTGGGTGAGAATTAAATTCTATAGGTGAGGGGAGATCTTGAGGATCAAAGTTCTGAAATCATTGTCGCTGATGTCCCTGTGAAGGTCAGTGCCATTGCATGACAAGCAGTGCTGAGTTTTGTAAATAAAATGTTCTCCTGTAACTTTTTGTAGATCATAATTCTGAATGGCAGAGGGGTTGCAGTGTCTTGTTGAAGCTCTATTAAGGTTGACTTCAATCTTACCTCTGAAATCAGCAATACGAGGAAAAGCAATGATAGCGTGTGCTAGAACTCTCATTGCCATTAAATCTAGATGAAAAGCACAGAAATTGGCTAAAAAGAGGTTTAGAAGTTTCAAACATGTGGCATTAGAATTGGTAAGAAAGATTATAATTGTTTTTCAATCATACTTTCACATGCTGACATACTCAACTTGGTACTCAGTCCTGTTGTGATAAGAAAATAAAGATCAATCCTTCTTTCTTATATCTTATCTAAATCCGTTTATTTGTTACTATTATTTTGAACTCCCCAGAGACAAAGCATAAAATATTCATAAAATATTGTTATTTTTTTAAACAAGGACCACCAAATAATTCATGGAAGAAACTAAACAAAAAAAGAGAAAAACAAACAAAGAAATGAAAAAAACAGCAAAAAAAAAAAACAAACAGCAAAAAAAAAGAAAAAAAGGAAAAAGGAAAAAGAAAAAATGGATAGAAGGTTTATATTATATATATAACTTTTCCTTGAACTTGCCTGCTGGTCTGTTCCTTGCTTACAAGTGCTAATAATGAGTATGGCAAGGAAATGCACATTTAACAGAAAACAGATGTTGCTGATTAATGTTGTTAGATAAAAACAATAACAACAAATTAAAAGCAAAATAACTCCTTCATCAACCTGCAGGTGTCAAGAGCTGCTGGTGAGAGAATTAACCTGTGGAGATCCATGTGACTTCTTTGGGCTGAGACTCTCACAATCAGAGAATCTTTCCACACAGCCAAATCCAACACAGCCAAAAAAATTAAATGGGAAAGTGATGTGTGGAATTTTAACAGGGACTGCTGGAACCTGGAACTGATTGACTCCTGACAGAGCTGAGGTATGGCGGGTAACCCCTGTGAACAAGTGTTCCCAGAGTGATGCTGTAATCAAGACAGAAAATATGGTCCTTGCATCCATAGTCATGAGGAGGTGGGATTAGGACTGTAAAACAAGTGTTGCACCAGAGCACTGCTCCTAATCTTACAGCCCAGTGGATTTTGGAAAATCTGAGTGGGTGCAGGAAAGAGTTTCAAGAACTATTTGAGGCTGGGAAAAAATCTGAATTACAGTGAGAAACTTTAAGGAGCTAAATTAGTTCCTTCATCCAGAAATATGAAGAGCTGACATAATAATATCATGCAACTACCTACATGGGGAAGAGATTTCTGACACAAAAAAGTCTTAAACCAATAAATGGCAGTATGCAATCCAACACTTGGAAGCTGAAGCTAGACAGATTTAGAAAAGTAATAAAGGGATTTTTTTTTCAGTTTGGTTTGGTTTTGTATGTGTTTTATCATTGGATTTCTTTTTTCCTTCGATTTTTTTTTCCTTTTTGGAAAGCATAATTGCCTATTAGAATAACTTACCTTGGAGGCACGGGGAATTCTCCAATCTTTAAATCAAGATCAGTATCTTTTAAAATAAGATACAGTATAGCTCACGTAGAAGTTTTTATGCTTCATGCAGAAATGGCTGGGTGAGGCTCTTGGCAAGGCAAGAGCATCCTGGAGATCTCTACGGAGCTTGCTAAAAATTTTAATGTCTGCATGCAGTCAGCATATATATCCTACACTATAGCATGGATTTCTAAGAAGCTGATGATTGGGTTTTGTTCTTTATAGGGTACTAATACAAACCTAAGAGCATTTTGGAAGCATCAGCCCTTGGATCACAATAAATAAATGCTGCGCTTAGCTTGAACATCTGGAGCTACTTCAGCATGAAAAGAATTGCTAAAGGCAATTTAATACAGGGCACCTAGGCTTAGTTAACCTAGGAGGAGGCTCAGGAGACACTTCTTTGAGGTACCTGAACACACAAGGACCAAAAGAACAATTTTTTGATCAATTGGTTCTTATTGCTGTGGATATAGGACAGAATTGAGGATAACTAAGTGTACTTGTGAGGTATCCATTTTGTCTGCACCCAAGTATTCCCTCTCAAACATCATTTTCCTTACTGCCTAGCTCTTCAGAAAGTGACACTCACACTGATTAATATTTGAGACATGTCTTGAGGTCCAGAATGTGAAAAGTGCAGAGAGCAGAGGAATTAGTGAGGGGCAGCACATCACCTCGACAACCTGCTTATGAGAAACTGTGTAAATAGGCAGGGAAATTTTGTCACAGCAGGCAAAGAAGCAATAAAACAGCAAGCTCTTTCACAGAACAGTTTTATTTCTGAAGCTGACAGGTCTTGGCATTGACTGGAGAGGTGGTGGAGCTCATAATTTAAAGAAGGATGCTGACACAGGCATTCTCAGGGGCTGGAAGCCCATTTGGTCCTGCAGACAGATGTGAGAGAAGCAGAAGGGAGGTAGGAGGTTTTTCTCCTGTTTTCTCTTGAGGAGGTCATGTGTTTGTGCCATCTTCTTTGATCTCTGTATTTCACAGTCACCATGTCAGCATCTGCTGCCAAGCTCACAAAGAGCACAGATTTTTCTTGTGACCCAGCAAGAAAGGGAGTCTTAGGCCTGATCCTTTTGTGGCTCACTTTACACTTCCAGCTACGAAAACAAACGCTCTGTTTATTTGAAAAACCAGGCTCTAAGCAACAGTGTTAGCCAGTGCTGACAGAACACGGTGTTTCTATTTCTCGTGGATTTGTACACGTGTGAGGTTTGTACACCTGTGGGGCCCAAAAGCTGTTTATTTCAGTCGTGTTCCTGTTACCATGTGGCTCCCAACAGCACCAGCCTGCCAGCCCTGGTAGAAAGAGCAGCAGGCTCATCAGGAAACAGTGCTGGCACTGGCTGATGGCATCTGCTTTCAGGACAGGAACAACTGGATTCTGAGCAAGTCAGGTCAAAGGAAAAGAAAAGTAGCTTAATTCCCAGTTATTAAATTGGACTGGATTACGAGCAGTTCTTTGCTTTGTTTTGTTTGGTTTTTCTTTTCTTTGTTTTTGAGGCTTGCCTAGAGAGACTTGTCAGGATTTGGGGAGGAAGATGAGCAGAAAGACACGCACACATCCAACCATCCTGTGGGTGCCAGGCTGTGTTTCTCCCCCTCTGCAGCACAAAGAAGCAGGATGGGAGCAGGTCAGTGTATAACCACATTCCCCAGCTGAGCTTTTACTGCTCACCCTGCTGAGCTCGATGAAAAGCACACTGTCTCACACTGTTTGACAGAAGCTATTGCCTCTGCAGTAATTACATGCATGCTCCTTGCTAAATAAGTGTCAGGCCTTGGTGACTCACCATTGCTAGGATCTTCTTTGACCTCTCCTCCTCTCTTGCTCTGCCTTCTTTCCCTCGTAGCTTACAGACCTAAAAAGAAAAAAAACATAGAAAAGTGGTGTATGAATCCAGTCTGAGCATCCAGTTCTGAGTGAACTTTCTCTCCAGCTCTTTCTTTCCCATCTCTGAGTGGGAAATCTTTCCCTTCTGCCATGACAGCAGGACACAATAACTCTGAGATGGTTTTCCACTAACTCAGCACCATGGTGCTTCTCCAGGTGCCAGTTCAGGGCGGCCTTTGGGACAGCACAGAGGTTTCTTGCATGAGAAAAGGAGACAGGATCATTTCCCTGGTTGTCTATGTTTTTCGTTGGTGCTGTGAAAATGCCACTTTCCCACTCCACTGCACAAAACAGCAACTGGCATATGCACTACTAGCAAAATTCATCTAATGTTCAAACATGCTCTGGCATGGAGAGCATACAGTGATTCACCAACCCTGCTGCTAAACCTGCCCCTAATCCTGTTCAAGTCTGTTTTTCTCTCCCAGTGCACACTGGTTTTCTGACATGCTCCCTCCTTCTGTTTCTTTGGGTGACTTAGTGTCAGCCCCTGGAGCCTGGGATTAAGAGCATTTTCCTGTCCCAGCAGGTGCTGACATGATTGTAGGGGTTCCCTCCTGGGAAACTCCTGGGCAGCACGCAGTGGAGAAGGAAAACTGGCACTTTTCCACCAAAGATGCAAAGCCAGCTCTCACAGTACAGCAGGAGAGGGCTCCAGCTCCACTCAGTTCAATCTTTGTGTCTCAGCCCTTCTCCTTCTGTCAGAGCCAGGGAAATTTGGGAGCCAGGGAGGCAGCAGCTTTCCCTCTGGCTGCAGCACGGACATAACTTGGCTGTGATTTCTGCTTTTGGGCGCTGGCACTGCTCCACCTCCTGGTAGGAACCCAAGCCCACGCTGCTCACTCAGACCATCCCAGCTCCCACTTCCAGCTCAGGTGCTCCTGGAATTTCACGAGGAGGTGGGAGGGAGATGACGGTGAGGAAGCTGAGTTAGGCTGGCTCCATAAGCCACTCTGAGGATGCTCTGCAGAAGGCAGGTAAGGGCTCAAGTGCCTTGGAGCACATTTTATCCTTGAAGGTGTGAAGGATAGCAAACATCCATTGAATACAGGCCTTGGGAGACGGAAGGAGCATCGGCAGCCCTGAGGGGATGTGTTTTGAGAGTACACGAGGTGCACAAAGCTGGGGAAAACTGCAGAGGAGCTCTCTGGTGTGGGAGGAACTGACCCAGTGTTTGTGCTGTGGGTCAGCCAGCAGCTCTGCCCCTGGTGTCTACCTCCAGAGACTTCCCATCACATCAGGGAACCTCCGTGACCTTGGAGCAGGGCTCACCCAGCCTTTGGGAGCAACTTTCACTGAGCTGACCATCAGCAAAGCCATAAACACAGGGCTCAGGACAGCAAGGAGACAGCTCTGCAGCCTTCCAGGTGTGATCCTTCTCCCTCTGCCTCAGGGCGGCACCCAGACATCCCCAAAACATTGTTCAGAACACCTTATAGTGCAGTTCTGAACAAATGTGTGACTCCCTTTTCTAAAAGAATGCAGTGAAGGAAATGGTGCTGCTGCTAGTAAGTGTTTTGAAAACTTTCTCTCTTTTTCTTTATCTGAGGTGTGTGCAACAGCAGAAAGAAGTCTCCATGGTGCCTGATGCCCTTCACCAGGAACATCACATGCTTGTGGACATAACCTGGGTCTTCAAGTGTTTTCAAACACAGATGCTAAATCAGGGGGATTGAAAGTGACAGTGTTTAAGCTGAATAAAACCCAGGATAAATTTATCACAAATTTTCAGAAATATCAAGACCCTCCTTCCCCACAGAAAACCTTAAACCAAATCAACTTGATAATGCTTTACAGCATGCTGCTCTGTTTTGTGACTAATGCTAAAATTCATGATCTGTGGTCATGCAGGGTTTCAGTCCTGCCACAGCCAATTTTTTTGCCAAACTTGAAACCAATATAAACCCATAAACAGCTCTGATCAAAGCTGTTCAGGTGTCCCAGTGAATCCCAGCCAGTAAAACCTTGTGCTTGCTTTGGTGGCTTGTTTGGTTTCTTTTAAAAGTTCCAAATCTTTGCTTGAAACTCCCACATCTCCCTCTTGGCTTTTTAGAGCAGCCCTGTGAGATGCTGGGAATTAAAAAATTGGGTTGAATTGGTGCAGTGACACTTCTCAAAGTGTTTTTGGCTTTGATGGGCAGGATTTGCAGGCTTGGTGTGATCACAAGTGGGGCAGTTTCCCATGACTGTGGATGTGGGTGAAGTCCAAATTTTGGCTTCACCCCCAAAGGGCACTGAGATCTTTTTGCTCTGCAAAAAACTTTTGTTGTCCTGAAATGAAGGCAGATGCCTGCTACCTGTTCCTCACAGGGCTCAGGGTTTAATATAAAATATAAAATAAAATATAAAATATAAATATAAAATATAATTTTCTGTTTAATATAAACAGAAAATAGTTATTTTCATATTTCAAATAGTGAGAACTGCTAATGAAGCACTGGAGATCAGGTAACACCAAACTGTTTCCTCTGCTGTGGTTCAGTCCCACGATCTTGTTCTGAGCTTTAGCAGAGATTGCAGCAGACTCATGTTTGTCATCATGAAAGTGTTACAGGAAATAAAGAGAGAAAAACTACAGAGGGTTGGGGTAGCTGGTGACGTCTTTGGATTTGCAAATTTCTAAATATTTAAAAAAATCCAATCTGTTTCTAATTCTTTTGGAACTCTCAAACAGTGAGTGGATGCACTCACTATTTGAACAACTATAAATGCCAACTTGGCAAAATCAAGAATGATATAAATCTGTGGAGACGACCTAAGCAATACAATTTAAATTAAAACCTATCCTTTCCTTTTTTTTTTCTTTTTTTTTTCCTGATCAGTTATTTGCTGTTCACTTGGATGTACAACATTTGATGCAAATAACTTTTGTCAGAGCTGGCAAAGAGAGCAATGAATCTTTCCAACTCCAGATGCCAGAGAGCCTGATCCAGTGCCTAGTGAAGTAATTTGGAGTGTTTAGGTTGACTTCAAGAGACTTCGGAGAATCATCATAATGTTCATTCTCTATTAAGTAGCTAGCATTCATGGGCAGTGCAAAATATCACTGGGTGGGTTTATAAAATATTGTAAACTATGTAAATATTTCTGTTATTAATTGCTTTTTCTGTCTTTCCTTCCCATACCTTCTTTCTTATGCTCCAAAATTATAATTTTCCAGTAATAACATTTATGTTATTATGGATGAAACAGAGGGAAGAGTTTGTGAGTGAAGGTGATGGAGAGGATGATGTGGGATGAGATGATTGATGTGGGAGGAAGGTTCATCAGGAAGATCAAAATGCTTCCTTTGATAATTCCATGATAAAACTTTTCAGGTTTACAGGAAGATTTTGTTACAGAAAATGAAGTGGGGCTTTTAACTTCTAAGAAAGTGAGGCTAGATTTGCCAAATGTAATTTTTTATTTCCTGGAATTTAACAAAATGTTTATTAGGTAAAGAATGTATTTTGGCAAGTATTCAGTTCAAGAAAGGATTTTTTAAAATTTCTTTAAATTTGGATCAAGCTGATTTTTGGTTTTCTGCTCTTTTTTACTTTGGACACTGAACAAGAAAGGAAAATCTTTATGGAGCACTATTTTTTAATGCTCTTTGAGCAGATGGAAATTAATTAAAAAAAAAAAACTCAACCCAAACTTCAAAAAAAGAGCTTTGTTCTTAATATCATTTTTAAAAATAAGGTATAATTTTTATAACACTTCAGTCTAGGGATGAATTATCTTGACAGACAAGCAAATTGGTTCTTGGAAGTTTTACATTGGAGTGACTCATGGGATTTGTGCCTGGGTTGCCCCATCCTTCCATTTTTCTCTTCTTGACTGAACTGTACATCCCATCAAGCTCCAGAGATCCCATTATGTTCAGGCCACCTTTTCCACTTTTTTTACAGGCACCTCTTCCACTAGGAAGGATTTTGACCTCATTTTTGTGAAATTCTGGCTATGGTATGGAAGCAGAAATACCAGATGACTAGTTGACCAGGGGAAGGATGGAAAAGTCCTGGAATTAATTTCTTGCAGATCAGGCACCAAACTCACCCCATCTTTGAAAAACATTCAAAATTACCAATGTATTTGTTAAATTGGAGGGTGAGTTGAGTGTCCTTCTCACAGGAGAAAACAAAAGGCTAAATTACCATACAAATTATGGGTTTCAAGGATGCATTTACCTTCCACAACTGCATTCAGTCAACACCTTAGCTTAGCTCAGAACTGGGTTTGGAATTTCACTTCCAAATGCCACCAAGTCTCAAAGGTTAAGGAAACTCTCTCACTGTATTTTTCTTGTGGTCTGACATGTATGGGTTTTGCAGGCATGATTCAGTTTGCCAGTTCTCAGGGAGGACTTGTACCTCCAAATAAAATCAAACATAGATGAGGACATTTTGCTTCTCTCAAACAAGCAGTACTTGACAAGTTATGATGTCTTTAACATCTGTTTCTCCAGCAGAATGTTGATGGCAACAAGAGAAAAATTATGAACCATGACCTGCTGAGTATTCTGGAGTTTTGGCCATCTCAAAATTACCATATATTTGCTTATTTATGCCTAACAGCAGAAGAATTTTATAAGGTTATTTTTGCTTTACCTGAAAAGTCTGGCTTTCAAAGCTCAATTAGTCATAAGTCATATTCTTTAATCTTTAAATTTACAGATGGCTTTTTATGTTCAGCAGCTCTCTGAGGCTGGTATTTGTTTCCTTTCGTTTGGTTTGGATGGGCTTTTTTTCATTTTACTCTAATTTTCTGGATTATACAAAATCCTGGTGCCTATATGAATTTGTGGTCTTGAGCTCATTGTTAGAGGGAAGACAAATTTCTAAGCTGTGTGAAATAATGCATTAATTAAGAATATTGACCATGTCATCTTTTCTTATGAGGAAAATGAAAAAGAAAAATCAGTTCTGTAATACCAACTGATATTTTTTGTGTCTTCCTGGGAGTCCAAAAGCTGAAAAATGGGTTGCTAAAAATGCATACTGTATATCTGAGAATCAGAGAAAGCGTTTGCTACCAGCTTCATGGGAAATCATACACCAGCAATGCTGTAGAACTAGATTTGGCTGCGCCCCACAAAGATTTCTTTCCCTCAGAAGAAAATTTTCATCACAGATTAAACTTCTGTGTGCAAAATACCAGTTGAATTTTAGGTTAAAAGAGAAAAATAATACTAAAATAATACATTTTTTCTTTCTAGTTGTGTGGCCTGACAAAAGAGGAGAACAAGGTGGAGAGGTCCTGTTGGCATATCTAATTTTTTAGGGTTCTTGTGGGCTTTGGGAAGGAGCTGAAGCCTGGAGGCTCTAACTGTGCTTCACATTGTGATTAGAATTAGGTGGGAGATGATCATCCCCTCAGCATGAAGAATGGAGATGAAAGCAAGAATGTTTTCATTTTTTCCTTCCAACATACGTTTTGCTAACCAAATCACTCCCTATCTTCGTTTTAAAAAATGTAAATATATTTATGAAAATCTTTTCTCAAGGAAAAAAAAAAAAAAAAAAAGCTGTCTCCCATCAGGGGAGCTATTCAGAAGAAGTTTGACTAGTTCTATTTATAGTGTGGTTAAATTCTTTGAGATAAATTTCAAATCAACCCAGCCAGAAGGAGAGAGGCTCTCAGCTCATTCCTCAGCCACATTTTGCCATTCATCAATGCAATTTATAAAATTCACAGTTTTATTAGTAAATAAGATACGAAATTAGTTCCTAGAAGCCCAAAACAAATGCATGTACTAATTCTAGTAATGGTTTACTCCTAAAAATATTTAATGATGCTTATTGTTTCTTGTAGCAAACCCTGTTATAGATAACCAAAAAAGAGTAGCCTTTGTATTTCAATTTTATTCCAAACTAATATTGGAATTTCAGGCAATTTTAGATATTTAAGTATATTTATACTAACATACATATACACGTGTGTGTGTTTAAAAAAAGATATTAATCTGGTGGAAAATGGTGGCAAGATATCAGCCTAAATGTGAGATGCCAGAATTGCAAACCAGGTGTTTCTGTGTATTTCTATCCACAGACATGTATAAGAGAGATTGATTGCAGTGAGGAAACATATTGTACTCTCAATTTTACAGGGCTTATATAAAATACGAGTGAAAAGGGATTTTTAAAGTTATGAAAGCTATTTTGCCTGCATCTTATCAAAGCAGAGGGAATGGTAACATCCCAAGAAACATGTGTAAGTGCTTCCACAACATTCATTTAAATTGTCATGCAATGAAATAACTCTTCCACAACAGCATTTTGCTGTCCATGCCAACATGCTGCAATTCAAGGGAAAAGATTTATAGTCCCTCAGGTATTCTCTTTTAGCTAAGTGCTATACATTTTACAACCCAATATTCTGAGTTAAACTTGGATGAGCACCTTTGCTTTGCTTTCCTCTTTACCATGACGGGCTTGATACTCCACTTGCTGGGTTCAGGCCTCCTCAGACCCAATACCTGGCTCAGAGCCACCTCCCCTGTGAAAATCAGAATAGCTACAGGGCTGCTTTATCTGGTGCCAGCTGGAAGGACTCCTGCAGGACAGCCCTGGCTCCTCAGCCTGCAGCTCATCCAGCCACAGCTCCACATCCTTTGGGATCTCCTCCTCTGCTGGGGCACCTCCTCTTCTCCTCCCCTGCCCACTAGCGTGGCAGAAAATGAGAATTCAGGCACCTGAGGGGCCTCCAGGGTGCCCCAGATGGGTGTCAGCGGTGCCTTGTTGGGGCTACCTAAAAACAGACAAAATTCAGGGAATAAAAAGTGGTTGTGTTTACTGAAGGGCCTACAGGATCATTTTGGGCAGATGAAGCGCCCTCAGGGCCTACACCCAAAACGGACAAACACTTTTATAATTTTGGTCCATTTGCATGCTAGGCGTTAATCTTCCAACTACAGCTTCAGCTAATGAAGGCATTTATCCCATGTTTCTCTCCCCAACTCACTTTTGTTTCCATCTCTCAGGCCTGAGGCAGTGAGGTGTCCTTGATTCCCAGGCCTGGAGAGGAATTGTTGTGTCTGCCCAAAATGGGACAGCAGTATCCAACACTCTATAAGGAATTTAGAGTTACACACTAAAGAATTGCAGCATTACAACTGTCTGAACAATACAAAAGCTTAAGTCCCAAGGCACCATTAGTGTCAGACACTGGTCAGGGACTGGGCTCATGCTATAAAAATTCCCTCCCTCCTGGCGGAAGAGGCTGTGGAGAGCACAACTGCTCGTGGCAGGCAGGAGAGTCGTGCTCTTATCTCAGCATCGTGGAATATCTCAGCTTTCATTTGCTCTCCAGTGCAGCCAGTTGATGCTGCTGCTAATCTTTTAATGAAACCTCAAGGTTCATAATTCTCACTGCCTCCCCAGGCAAGGTGGGAGCTGAACGAGGTATAGATCAGATCTTACAGACCTTTCTTTTTGCATGCTGGGGGCCTCTGAAAGAATTCTAAACATCATGTGGTATTATGTGTTGTGGGTTTTGGCTTTTTTTTTTTTTCCTTTCTGTATGAATTCAATTTTTGTGCACACCTTTGTGAAAATCCCAGTGCTGTAAAATTGTGGCTGAAGCCTTCAGGGTTGAAAATATTAGTGGGGTGCCTCACAGGAGCTACAGTAGGGGCAGAGTATGCAGTTAGACTGCATCTCTGGAAACATAGACCTTTGAATTATCTTTCTTTCCTTCTATGTGAAGCTTAGGCGCAAACAGGCACCTTCCTAGCAGTTAGGCCATTTTGCAGATTTAGGCCCATCTGATGACTTGCTCCTTACTCTAATTTTTTCAGCTCTGTGAGGACAGTTAATTTCTTGTAACAGAAACAGCATAACACTAAAGAGCAAATAATTTGGCTGTTTATTTGCTGAATGAAAGGCTTTGGGCAGTAACTCAGCAATCAAATTTCTCTGCAGCAACAGTTTCACCTCTTACTCCTGTTGACTGGAGCAGTTACCCACACATTGTTTTCCTGATCTAAACTTCAATGAAAATGTCTGACTTCAGCAATGAATCAGTTCTTACCAGTGGGTACACAAAGCTTTTTCATCATGCAGCTGCATTACCATTATAATGTTGCAAATTATGGGTTGCTCAAAGATGTTGTGACTTGCTGTGATGTCCCAGCAGAGTCTGTTCCACAACATAATTTGAAGGCACCAGAAAACTGCATGGCCAGGAATTTCAGAGGGCCTTCCCAGGCTGCATGCTTGAATTGTGCCTGCATCCTCCTGGTTCTGCTTGGCAAAGGTCAAACAAGTACACCAGTACAGTCCTTATCACTTCTTTTTTCTGCAGTTTCCTTGTTTTTTCATGTGTACACATCCCTCTTCCTGCTTGTTTGCTGTTTCGCTGACCACATGCACTATCCCTGCAATTTTTACTGGTTGCATTGCAGAGAAAATCATATGGTTCCCATTTTGGCAAAATATTGCTTTACTTAAGAGCATTTTTGAAAAGGCTCGGTGGGGGAGGGATGGATATGAAATCCAAATGGCATTTTGAAAAACTTAAATAATTTGTGCTGGTGACAGCTGGCAGGTCAATAACTGCAAAGCAAAAGCTGCTGTTGGAAGGAGTGAAATATCAGAAAAATTTGTGCCATTTTTCCATTAGTTTCTACTGTGCTGATAAAGAAGATGGCTTAGTACACAATGACAATTCAGCATTTCTGGGTTTACAGATAATTTTTGCTTTCTTTTGGTCCTGCTGTGAGACTGAAATGACATTTCAGTGTGGGAAGGACATGTTTATGTCAGAGCAAACACTTTAGGATGAGCATATGCTAAAAAGCAGACTGTTATGTTCACATGGAAATAAGGTCATAGCTGTGTTTACATGATGATGGACCTCATTAAAAAAATAAGTTTTACACCTTCCTTTAATGTACAGGGAAGTAGCTGGGTCAGTTATTAAAATCATTTCTTTACCTGCACAACAGGTACATCATGCCATAAACTAGTAAACATGCCTCAGTTGCCTTGAAAATACACACCATCCTGACCTCCCAAGGAGCTTTTGGAAGAGCCATGAAAGCTCAGATTTAAATTATTTCCGTTTCAAAATGGAGGACCATCATCTTACAGGCAGCACCTGCTCTGTTTTTAGAAAAGAATGCAAAAACAGGCTTCAGAGCTGCAACACTTACGTGGAGCCTGCTGTGATGTGTAAAAAAGTGTGGCTGGATTTCTAAAAATTTTTTGCCCCAGGTAGCCATCCTTGGTCCAAGGCACTGTGCAGAAGAGATATCTTCACATGACCACAGGTCCAGAAGGGTTTCCCTGCTGGATGTGTCAGTGGTTGAACAGCATGTTTGATTCATCCTAAAAAGCACAGGAAAAATGCTTTGCAGCCAGCAGGGTGAAAGAAAAAGGACACACAGCTCCTCCTGGGATGATCAGTGCAGGGCAACTTGGCTTCAATATTGCAATTGTCCACTGTGCATAATGTCTAAGTGGAGAGATTATCTGCCTGCAATATGTATTTTATATTTTTTTTTTATTTTGTTTTATTTTTCTCTGCCCTCAGAGGGGAAGAACTGTCCTTTGCAGGTGCAAAATATCCCCAAAGAAATCCAGCAGCATTATATATGTGGTCAGGTAAACAATAGTAGCAACAGGCTCTCATTTCCTTGCACCAGGACAAACCATGGAGAGAGTGGGACTGGACTCTCCTCCTATCAATTCCATCTGTTCCTGAGTTGCTGACAGTGAGGGAATTGCACTACCACCTGTGGAGAGGTTGTTATGGGGCTAGCTGCTGAAGAAGGGTTTTCCAGTTTGCTAAGGTCAGATCTTTCTTAAATTTCCTTCCAAAGAGTGTTAGGATTGCAGTCTCTTTGAAATTTAGGCATATTTGACACTTAGTTTAGAAAGAAAAGGACTTATTTTTATCGCTCTTACTCATTGAGAAGACTCTCGAGATTTATTTACTGCAAGATAGAAGCTGTGAAGGGGAACTCAAGTGCAAAGTGTGCCACATGGGTCAGGGCAATCCCAGATATGAGGTAGGGAGAATAATTCATTGAGAAGAATTTGGAGATTCTTCTGGTGGATATAAAGGTGGACATGAGACAAAGACCTGCAGCCCCTCTTCCATGAAAACAGACTGAGACTGTTGGGGTTCAACCTGGAGAAGAGAAAGCTTTGGGGAGACCTCACTGGAGCTTCCCAGTAACTGAAAGGCGCTTATAAAGAGGAGGGAAAGGGACATTTTACCAAGCAGATAGTGTCAGGATGTGGCAAAAATACTTTTACACCAAAAGAGAGAAGATTTGGATTAGGTGTTGGGAAGAGTTCCTTTAATTTGAGGGCAGTGAGGCGCTGGAACAGAATGCCTAGAGAAGTTTGGGATGCCCCATCCCTGGAAGTGTTCCAGCCAGTTTGGATGGGGCCCCCCTGACCAGCCTGGTCTATTGGAAGGTGTCCCTGCCCATTGCAAAGGAGGATCTTTAGGGTTGCTTCCAAACAAAACCATTCAGTTATACTTTAATTCATTCTATTCTAACACCCATGAGGAAACTAGATGGCAGGTACACATTGCCAACACCTAGTTTTGGTCTAATTAAGCAGAATTAAGATTAACATTTCAAATCCTCAGCCCTGTAGTGCAGTTGTGCTTATTTTTAAATTTAGATGCAAGGCCTACAAGATGTCAGAAGAGTGGTTTGTTTTGACCTGCCTCCATGCGAGTACAAAACCTGTGCTGCAGAAAGGGGAGGTCAGAGGCATCTAGGAGGCTGCAGAAACACAAATTTAAACGATTCCTTCTTACCCTCCTATGTTCAGGAGAAATTACTCAATGGCCTCAAAGGTACGTCAGTGTAAGTGCATGACAAACATACCTGCGGACAAGATAATTACATTTGATGGTAGTTAAATCAATGAGCATTCTCTAAAGAATGCAAAGGATTAGTGGCAGCCCTGAGTGCTTCCAGAAAGACAAGTACACATCAGGGGAGCTTTCATCACAGCACAGATTAAGGAAATCGGATTTCATTGCTTCTTGTTAATTGTTTTTCCATAACAAACCATGCCGTGCTCAGGAGGGCTGTTGCAGTCCATTTTCTGCATTTGCATGCATGCCATGATCCTGAGGAGAGCAAAACACCTCTTAAAATTAATTATCACTCACTGATATTTCATAAAATTAAATGAAAGCGGATTAAGTGGTGGAAGGGAAGATACTTAAAGATTTACTGAAACTGCTATGGCTCTGGAGACTGAACTGTGAGCATCATATCCCACACCTTCTTCCTTCCTGTTGGGCCATGAAATATCCTCAGCTAGTGCAAGTCAAAAACAGCTCTTTCATCCTCTCTGGAACTTCCACTGCCATTTCACATCCCTTTCCAACAGGACCTAGAAGAGATGGATGAGAGCTGAACAAGCTGACTGCAAGTCCATTGTGTGAAATACTAAATTTCTCAGACAGACAGCATGCCTGGTTAGCTTTCCCTGCACAAAGAAAGACATTTTTGAGTCAGCCCCAGAATTTGCATGGGAGTCAGCAAATTCTGGGTTTTTTTTCTTACAGTTTTCCACATTAATACAGGGGTGAGGGTCAAAATTCTTCTGGTCTTCACGTCACAGTGTGGGTGTCCTCCATCCCAGAACACCTTCTGCTTTTTTCTGGCTCCCTTGTAGCCCCAGTCAGTGTCCTGGCCCTCAGGGGATAGGTTTGCTTTTGGATTCGTTTCGAGTGTGTTTTTATTTGCTCTGATGCATTTGTTTGAGCTCAGCTCATGAGCAGGAACATTCTGAACATAGTCTTGTTTGCTCTTCTGCTCCCTGAGGACTCTGGAGAGTCTGACTCAAAACTAAGTGAGATAATGTTTCTTCTTCTTCCTTTTCTTTTTTTTTTTTTTCTTTTTTTTTTCCCCCCAGGCTGTCTTTTGGGTTTGGTTTTATTTTGCTCAAAAACGATTGCTCTGGAAAAGAGACAGGTTTAAAACTGCATCAAATGAAGCCTTCTGTTTGTGGAATTGGAAGGGTATGATGATAAAATCTTCTCTTCCTGGGCCCCTCCTGGGGTCTAGAGACTGGTGATGAATGAGAACCTCATATCACCACGTCTGTCTGATGTGTGGACACCGTGGCATATCTTTAGAAGGGAAAAGTACATTTGAAGAATTAAGTGTTGAGCTACAAAATGGCAGAATACACACCAGGATGGTCTTGTCTTCTTTGCAACAGCTAAAGCAAGATGGTGAATATAATTTTGCTTCCCCTGGGCAAAATGTGGAGGAACAGCAGAAATAACCTTGCCACCTCAGGAACTCCACAGGAAAGGGTTTTTTTCCCTCCAAACTGGAAACCATGTGGTGGGAACAAATAAAGCTGAAGTCTCAAGGACTTCACCCTCACCTGGCAAAAAATGCATTGCAAAGAGTTGCCAAGCCTGGGGTTTTTTTTCATATCCTGATGCTGGAGATGGAAGCTTTCACATCCCTCCACTTTTCTCTCTATGGCACAGGAAGGAGGAGATGAGGAAAGCTTTAGGAGGAGCATCTCCTTCCGCTGCAGGGGTTTTCCTGGAAGGATCCCAGTCAAAGATGTGTCCTTTCACCCACCAACCTTTGCCAAAAAATAGGAAAGGGGGCAGAGATCCTGGTGGTTTGAGTGGAGGAGCATGGGAATAAATCCCACAGACTCCATTTTCTTCATGGTAGAAAAAAACCCTTCTGTATTTACATGACTGATTTTTATACAGTTTTACAGACCTCGTGTGGCACTTCAGTTGGTTAGTAGTTTTCTTGCCAATTACTTTTATTGGTTAGTAACAAATTGTTATTCTGCATTGATTAGTCACTCAAACTCTCAGTGCATACATGCAGGGAAGTTGTTTGTGAGAGATAGTTTTCATTCTTCTATCTAACAGAGTAAAATCAGTTTATACAGGTGTAAGTTCTTTATTTTTACCCAGGAATAGACTGTTATGTTAAATAACTGCTCACAACAGGATGGCTTTCACATGGGAATCCACAAAATGCTGATTTTGACAAGGCCAGCCACTGATTCCAGGAGAGCAGGCTTGATTTTTATGAAGCCTTTCTTTAAGATTTTTCTACATTATTGCAACAGAGGAGGACCAAACTGCAGGCAAGGATGGGGACATTAAATACTCACAGCTGTGAGGAAAACAGCCGCATGAGCCTGGGAAGATGAGCAACATCTAACAAGAGATAGGATCATGTAAGAGATGGTAATTAATCTGATTTTCCCAAAAAGGAAAAAGGCGCAGCAATATCTGAAAGTGACAGGAGTTCAAGTTGTGTCTGTGTGTCAAAGCCAGAGTTTTAAATTTCTTGCTGGCCTGAGCAAAACCCACTGCAACATGTGTGGATGCTGGAGGGAAGTGGTGCTGGGAAACAATAATGTGAAAAGCTAAAAAGAGGCAGGGAACAATGCTTGACATCTAAAAGACTTCAGCTGTGTCTCTTGGGCTTTTTTTCCACTCTTCAGGGAAAGCAAGTGGTGTTTGCAGGCCCCTAAAGTGAGAGTCCCTGCAGATCCATCCCACTGAAAAGCCATCCCTGTGTCCTAAGAGGCCCAGAAATGTTCAATCAGACAACAAAGCAACCATCCTGCAGGAAACTAAAGCTTGGGAAATAGGAGGGAATGATAAATGCAAGCATAAGGATCAGGACAAGCACAAAAAAATAATTGTCCAGAAAATTCATGGAGTGGAGTGGAGTGGAAAGCACACTTGCATGTGGAGATGTTTTCTGGAAAGTCAAAAGCTGATCACAAAAAATCTAAGGCAGCAAACCAACCAACCAACGGAGCAAAAACCAACAATAAAACTCCCAAACAAACAAAAACCAAATGCAAACAAAACAAAAACAGAGAAACTAACAAAAACCAGCCCAAAATCCACAGAAAGGTAATTGTATGATCATCCAAAGGAATGGTGAATGTGTGCTGCCCTAGATGTTTTTGCCTAATCTAAATTTCTGGCCTTTTCAAGTTTTTCTTTTGGCTTTTCTTCACTGAGTAATTTCAGAGAATATTACATCCATCAAGCTCTTAATTCTTTGCGTTTCACTTCTTAATCAACTACAACATTCAATCTCTAGATTAGTCAAAAAAGACAGCAAGCTGTGACAATTATAAACTCCTGATTATAATTATAAATTATAAACTCTTTAGAACTTATCTCTCAGCTGACCACACCAGGCTGTCCTCACTGGGGAAATATTGTAGCAGCTCTTAGTTGTGTCTTACAGAGGAGAATGTAATGTTTTCCTCAGGATTTGTTTGATTTCTGACATCTGATTTTTGGATGTCTTATTCTTCCATCAGACTCCAGATCATGAAATCAGGTCAGAAAAAGCAAAGAAAATTTTTCAAGAAAATTGGTACAATCTAAATGAATGTAATGGTTAACAATGTCACAGTAGTTTAACAAATTGCATGGTGACTCATTAAAAACATAGTTCTCCATATCTAATTGAGGTAGAACATTCAGTTTGATTCCAGTGGTGTTTGAAGCTGTGGGCAGTTAGTGAATTAAGTCTGAATTTTCCCCTGGGTGCTAACTTCACCACAAAGAATTGTGAATTTGATCTGCTAAAAATGCCATGATATTGTTTTTAAGGCTGTGTGGTCTCTTTTACTTCACACTGTCATACCAGAAATCAGGATGTGGCTCAGCTCTTCAGGTTTGCTAACCCAAAAGGGTTAGCAAGGTTCATTACTTAGGGTTCATTACTTAGTTTTCTGCCTTCATTTTTATGGAGACAATGCAGAATTCATCAGATGTGATTTTCCACTGCTGCACATTCAGTATCATCAGTTGCACCTGTGAAAAACAGGCAAAAAATCCCACAACTATGGAGTTAAAATCACAACAGTAGAAATGTCCAGTGCTGTTCTGAGGCCAGAAAAGGAATTTTGGAAAAAACTGCGAGGTTTTTAAGTGTGATTTCTGCAACACTGTAAAACTTTGGAAATTCTTAGGAGTGGTTGAGAATTGAGGTTAAACATTTGAGTGTCAAGCACAGAAAAGCAGGAGCCCTGAACTACCACTGCAAATACTTTAAACTAGAATTCCTTTGGTAATTTAGTTTGAATTAGGAATGAAGAGCAGGATGTAGAAAAACTCTTTTGGCACTGTCCTGTGATCCTGACACATCTGATTTGGGCAGGTGTCAATAACAGTGTGCTTAAATAAACAAAAACCAACAAACAAACAAGCAAAAATGATAGAAAATTACATGGAGGAGCAATGCACTCTCCCACTGTACCCAAAAAAGCACAAAAACAAATGGCCACTCATCCTGTGGTATAGCAACATACCTCTGAGTGATTAATGAATTTTTTTCAGTGTAACAGCCAGAATAAAATAGTTGGGAGATTCTGGCTTGCCTTGACTCACAGCTGAATATGATTTTTTTTTTGGCAAAACAACAAAAAATGTTTTGTGTTGACTCAAAACATTACATCAAACTCTAAAGAGTCCTCCCTGCTCCCGCACTGTAAAAAAATGATGAGACTAATTTGAAATGCATCTTGTTTATTAAGATACTAAACCCAAAGTATGCCTGGCTGTGAAAAAAAACCCTCAGTGGTAGACAAAAAACTTAAAATTAAATTTAATGCATCTGAGGCCCAAGCCAAGTGACTGCGCAAGTTTCAGTAGCGCCTCATCAACTGAATTTTAAACTAGTAGAACAAATATTAAACATCATAGGGAAGCCACTTTTATTATCCCCTTCAATTTTTCTACTAAAACAAAAAAACTAATAAGAAAAACATAATAGGAAAGCTTGGAAAGACGATTTTGAAGGGTAAAAGCAGACTTAATGTTCTACTGTCTGTCATTCAACCACATTCTCTGCTCTCTGCAGAGACACAGACAGACATTGGTCAAAGCTCTCTGTATTTTCTCAAACATAAAACCACCAAAAAATTCCTTCAAAGTATGCATTTTCCACCTTGTTGTGGAAAAAAAAATGCCCCAAACTATTTGCAATTCTGCTATTGCTATTTGCTCCTCTGTGTAAGATTATTAATATTAATGTTACCTATTAGAGTCCACAGTGGTGTGGGGATTTCAGATGCTGATGGTGGCTGTGTCCTTTCCAGCTCAGAGGCACAAAATAATTTCATTTCAAGGTCCCAAAATGCTTTTCTTAGCCAAAGTAAAAGAGAAATTCATTTGTGAGGGAGGGGGCACTGCAAAATGGTAGACAGGAAGGAAAGACATGTGGTCAAAAAAATCACTTTAACTGCTTTGAAAGACCTGTGGGAAACTATAGCACTTGATGAGTGCTCAAGAGTGTCCGTGTTTCATTTGGTTTTATTTCTGACTTTCTAGCTGCTCCCATGCCAGGGCCAATTCAAGCTCTGGCACTGATGACCATGATTGCAGGATTAGATAATATCTGTGCACCAATGATGGTGTTGCATAGGTCCTGAGAAAGGGAAAATTTGTTGTACCAACAATAACAATGACTACACCTAGGCAAAGTATTTCTTATTCTTAAATGTAAGGAATAAACTTTTTTTTTCCTATTTAATTACAAACTTTGAATGTCTCAAGTAACTGGATTAATGCTATGTAATTTTATGCTGTCTCACTTGTAAAGACATTGAATGACTTTTTTTTTAATTATCTTTTACCCACACCTAGCTTTTACATATGATTAAAGTATTTTTTTCATTTTCTCTACTATTAATTCTATGTAAGTGTCACTTACAAAGGCAAAAAGCTCAAGTTTAAAAACAGAAATAAGCTAAATGCCCAAATTTAGAACATTTCTAATGCTGTTTTAAATACAGGGTCCAGATATTATCAACTGTTTTGATGTCAGTCATTCTGCTATTTTGTCAATAAATTTTTTTGCCTGAAAGCTGAAATCCTGCTCAACTTTGAGCACTTGCTTCTAATCCCTGATAGAATATTTTGGTCTCTGAAGCCCTTCACAAATTGCCCTGTATTTCTGTCAGTGCTTTGGATAATTCTGAAGAATTTTTCATTAATTTCTTGCTTTGCTTATGAAGAAGCAGTGAGCTCGTGTTCCTTTGCTCTATGTAATTAATGCACCCAAAACAGGGTTTTTCCCCTTCACTGAGATCTTTGGTGCAAATCCTGACATCCAAAAATTGTCATTAGGGCAAGGCAAAAAATGAGGAATCATTTACTCCTGCTCTAATTGATCCTTCCTTCAGATGTATTAACTGCTCTGAACATTCAGAAAAGCCAGAAATTAATACTTCAGAAAAAGCTCATACATTTATGCTTTTTTAAAAATAAGATGCAAAATTTTCATCATTGGAGAAAAAGGGGGTAAAAAGGGACACGTTAAAGCAACAGATTTGTTAATTTTTAGTGGAAGACATATGTTCTTAAGCCTGAACTAGGAGACATGTACACCACTATCTGAACTATAATAATGACTATTATTTTTATTTATTAGACTATCAGCATAAAATGAGCATATTGGGACACTTTGCTTTACAAAGAGATCTCTGTTTAGCTGTGATACATCCCATTTCGTTCTGTATAAATGCAAGTACCTTACTGAAAAGATTAAAAATCCCATGAGTGATATATACTTTCTAAAAAATTCGTTCATGAAAGATGTGATTTTCATAATCATATCTTCTGCAAGAGCTCAGAAAAACTTTTGATCTCTTGGGTTTGTTTTTTGGTTTTGGGGGTTTTCTTGGGTTTTTTTGTTTGTTTGTTTGTTTTTTGTTTGGGTTTTTATTTTTTAACTATGGAAATATGTTTTCAATAAAGCCATTAACTAACAAAGGAAAAAACAACCCCAATCTATTGTGCAACTGTGTTAAAAGCAATACAGTTCTTAACAAATATGTGCTAGTTTTAAAGTGACCCAGTTTGGCCGCAAGCTGCAAATGCCATGTGTTGCATGTGTTTTGCACAATGTGGATATAAAAACAGAAGCAGCAATTAAAGCTTGAGGTCCTTACCAATTTACATATATATATATATATACACATACACACATATATATACACACATATATAGTTATAAAAATTTATATACATTATACATTATATATGATATATGTGGTATATGAGGTATTCTATATCACATAGTATATCTCATATAGTATATATTATATATTATATAGTATATAGTATATAGTATATACTATATAGTATATACTATATACTATATACTATATACTATATACTATATACTATATACTATATATTTTATAGTATATATTTTATAGTATATATAATATTATATATCATATATCACATATTATATATTCTATATTATATATATAATATTATATATGAGGTATTATATATTATATTATACATTATACTATATGATACATATTGTATATCATATATAAGTATATTTAACATAACATAACATAACATAACATAACATAACATAACATAACATAACATAACATAACATAACATAACATTTCCAGATTTGTGACCTGCAGAGGGCCATTGGTACCCATGAACAAGGCCACAGTTGGTGCTTTTAATTGATAATTGTCTGGAATTATGAGTGTTATTCATTGAGCATCCTTCTGGGTAGGAGTGGTTTGTGAAGCTGAATTTTTGGGTGCTGATGGTTTGAACCCAGATATTTTGACTGTTTATTTCATAATGAGCTCAGAGTATTTTTGTGATGCCCAAGACTAAGCAGAGTTTGGGCATCCAAGCTGAAGAGAAAAACAGCTGTTAGTGCTGCTGTTCTTGGCCTCCAACAAGCAAAAGGAGTACAAAGATGTGAAAAAGGCAAATACAATTCACAGCAAATTAAAGGGAAGGAGAAAATCAGAGTGGGAGGTGTTCAGCTTTTTGAGAGTTATTGGTGGTTTAGCAGAGATTAGTCAGAGACTCTATTAAACTAATTTTGTTTTTTTGAGGACCAGTCTAGGGAATTAACTGTATTCTTAGATATAGCTGATTCTTCCTCTGGGAAAAATAAAGGAGTCACCTGTTGGAGCTGAGCTGTTCACTGTTGCTCTGCATAGACTCAAGTTTTTCTTAGATCTAAACTGGGTTTTCTATGTGAAAGACCTACCATGAGAAAACAAACAAAAGGAAAAAACCCAACAAACCAACAAACAAAAATTAGCAAGACGAAAAGGGAAGAAGAAAAATTCTTTAACTACACTTTTTGTTTTTTGTGAAGAAGAAAGACAAGGTGAATTTAAAAAAACAATAAGTGATTGGACAAAACCAAATTTTCTTTATTAGAACCATATCCTCTGCCAGAAGTGCACTTTAAAGTACCTGGATCATCTTTGTTCTCACAATATGATTACATGACTTTTTAATTTCCAGTTAACTCTGTGAGTGGAAACATCTTGGTGGAATGAAGCCAGGGACAGGCTGCCACGGGACGTTCCTCACCATTCCTGGGATAAAGACCTCTGCATTTCTGCTGCACACTGTTTGAATTGGCAGCTGGCTGTGCCCACACAAACCAATCCACAGGGGTATTCCAGCATGTGCACGAGATAAAACCCCCGCTGTGAAAGCCTGCCAGGAGCAGGGTGATAAAAACCATCTGTTCCTGCAAGTGCTCCTCCGCTGAGTGCACTCAGATATTGCTCCTTTGATGGGGGCTTGCTGAAGGAGCAGCAAAGAGGGAATTTGCGTCTTGGTAGGGGATGAAATGCGAACTGAAAGTGTAATCATGTGTGAAAGTCGGTGGTGGGAGTGTGCAAAGCAGAGCCAGACCCTTCTCAGTGATGTCCCGGGAAGGACAACATGCAGTGGACACAAAAAGCTGTGAAACACAGAAACAGTGAAACACAGAAAAATCCACACGAGTGTAGAAATACCTGAAAACCCAGCTGGACATGGGAGGGAATCCATGGGGATTGTCATTCAGAACCCACCTGATGGGACTGTGGGGTTGGGGGTGCTGGCCTGAGATTGCCACATCCAGAGGTTCCTTCTGAGATTTACAGGGGTGCCAGGAGCATGTCTTAGGTGCTCCACGACCCTCTGAAAACAGCAGAAATTGGGATTGTGCTGTTTGCAGCTCATTTCTGAGTCTGTTCCTGAGGGCTCTTTGTGAGAAGTCAACAGCTCTGAAGCTGAGCTGTAACCTTCAGTTCCTTTTCTGTTTTTAAACAACTCGTCCTCAGATTTCAGGTTAGTCCAGATGCTTTCAGTGCCAGAATCACCCTCTGCCCCACCAGAAATTTCGTTTGCATTCCTCCTCCTTTCTGAAAATATCAGGACTTAACAATTCAGGCATAGCAATCATAACTGTGGAATGCATTACTATTATTGCTGTTATTATTATTATTACTATTTTAGTAGCACCTTGTTTAGCAGAAGTATTCTTCTGTAGCCTTCCCCCACCATTTTTCTTTATTTTTTCCAAAGGCAGCTTGAATGGAAATGCCACAAAAATACACAAAATATTTGTTATGTTAGGGAGAGAAAAAATCAAACATCAATTTATCATTGGAATTTTTTTCAATATCCATTTTCATGCAACTATTTATTATTTAAAAAACAATTAATTACAGTTTACAGCATGTCTTAATAATCTGGACATGGATCTAGTTTCTTCTATGAATTTCACCTGTTTAGAAGAGTAAAACACTGACCAAAGGGGAAAAAATAATACTAGTCTGAGCAAATAAAATCCAGATGCTGTTGCCATATTTCTTCTTTTTTTTTTTTTTCCTTTTATATTTCTACCAAGCTTTACAATTTTGAAAGGTGCAGCTGCAGAGGTAATGACTGACAGAAAGCCCAGGTCTGAACTGTCTGAAACATGAATTAGCATCTGAAAATATGTATTGTTATCTCAGCTGAGCCTACATGCATTTTTTGTGGCTGAGGCAAGACCCATCTACTGTAAGTGTTTCATAAGGCACTGAAGCCAGTTTCAAGACAATGAAATAATTTCAACATAAACAGGTCGAAATCTGCTAGATTTCATGTATTGAGAATGTCCTCCTGCATCAGAGCAGTAGATCCTTTCATCAGGATACCTTGTTGGATTTCTCAAACAGGCCTCAAACATTTTCCATCCTCCTGCTCTCACAAAATTTCTTGGGACACATTCCCAAGGTTTCCAGGAAAAGCAGCATCCTAGCAAGTTTAAAAATGTTCCAGGATGAGGTGACATGCTGGTACCAGGGCAGCCTTGGATCTGTGACTGGTCTGGAACCATTCCCTGGTCCAGCACAGGGAGGAGAGGGATGGATTCCCAACACACAGAGCACAAACTGGGAAGGGGAGATGACTGATCCCATCCTTGCACTGGCAGCTTTCAGTGGCACCGATCATTTTTACACCATCATTTTTACATCATCTTTACAGCTTCCCAGTGTTGGGAAAAACTTGGCCCTTTTTTTGTGCCTGCTGGAAATTAGGTGGAATGTTTGGGGGTTTTGTCATATTTCCTGTGGAGAAGTGCTAAGAAATATTCCTCTGCTAGAAGATTCAAGTCAGCTTTATCAGTGAGTGCAAAACAGAAATCATTACAGTTTTGGCTGCACTGAAAATCTTTTTTTGGCTATTAATCATGTAAAATGTATAAACCTAACCTGATTTATTGCTGGGTGGTGGTTCAGGTTTCCTTCATTTGAGAGTTTCCATGCAAAGCAAACCCCAGAGCTAAAGCTTTGATAATGGGCAGGGGATGTGCAACTCCCAGGCTGTAATGCCGAGCACATTGGGAAATCACTGCTTTCAGTGCCTTTTTGCAAATTTCTCAGAGCTGTGCAGTGCAGGGAGAACAGAGGTCTGGTCCCTGCAAGCTGGAGCATTAAAACTGATGCACAATTTCTATTTCCATTAACTTTGGGAGGACTGCCCCAAACCTGAGAATATTTAGGAGTCCCTGTTGCTCAGGTCTCCTCTACAGCAATGAAAAGCAGGTCAATTAGAGACATAAGACAGAAAATTACATTGCTAGTGCTATTCCTTCTGCCCACTACTATGGTGATGCAAATCACTCGATTTAATAATATTATTATTATTCCTTATTCTTCAAATCATTTGGTGCTTAAAAACAGTCATCAATCTGATCCCTGCATTTTCTCCTGCATTTCTCTACCACACTTAAAAATCTCAGTTGAAGAGCTCACACTATTTTCTATTTGCAGTCAATTTCTTTGGCTGGACCTCTTAGTCCTATGACTGCACAGAAGGAAGATTCAGGATCAGCTGCATACTTGTGCATACAATGTAGATTTTCCTATAAATGTACATAAAATAACATCGTTGGTGTCCTTTGCTAAAAAAGAAAGGGTGGGGAGAAAGCTAAATTTAAGCAGATGCAATGTGGACTTCCCTGGACATGCAAACTGCCCACCTTTTAAGAAATAGCAAATAAGAAGAGGACTGGGTTAAGTGGAATTTCTCCTAGTGGGATTTTTGCCATTGCTGAGAATGAGACAGCACGGTAGCCATTCAGAGTGGTGGCACCCTTGGCAGAAATCCCTGCCTGACTTACCTGACAGAGAAAAATATCTAAAAGCTTCCCTGCAGCCCAAACACAAGCACAAACAACCCTTCCACCCTCTCCTGCATTTATCCTCCATCCACCTTCCACATCCCCAATTTTCCACACTCCAGCCCTGAATCAGGTGCGGATTCTGTTTTCCAAGTAGGTTTTGATCTGCGTTGCACAAACCCAGCTGACAAAGTAGTAGGCTTGGGTAATTGAATAATCAGATGGATGGTGGATGATGGCCTGAGATTACCACATCCTCTGACATCACCTGTCTGGATTAGGTGGGGTCTAAGACTCGTTTCTTGCCCTTATGAAATATTGTGATTATCTGATTAGTGACACCAGGTAAATAACTCGAGTGCAAACAGTTGTAACTAGCAGGCCTAGAAGAGAAATCACACTTAAACAGAGTTCTGAGAGATGGTTTCATTTTAGTTTTCAGACTGAGCACAGTGTTTTAACAAAATGGGGGATTTCAGTGCTATTTCCCCTCTGTTTTAAGAAGCAGCATCACAATCATTCCCCCAGACAAAGAAATTTAATTTCTAGGTGGGTTTTTTTGGGGTGGAGTTGTGTTTGTTTTGAAGATTTGTTAAGAAAGAACTGGTTTTGCCCTTGGTCCTGCTACCATGATCTCCTTGTTTTTTGCTCTCCCCCAGTCCTGCCATTTTGCCATCAGGGCTAGGCTTTGCTCTCCAGATATTCAGGAGTGATACCACCAACACTAATCCTCCCTCACCCTTTCCTAGCAGATCATACATGGAATTTCCCAATCCAGGCTGCAGGACAGAGCAGGCTGGGGGACATCCACCCACATTCCCAGCCAAAATGGTCATGCTCTGGGCTCCTCTGCAGCAAGTCAGTGAATTTTTAGGCAAAAAAAAATCAGTGGCCCAGGTCCAGCCCCACAATTACATTTGTGCTTCTCTTCGTGCACAGTGAGATGCCTGTAAACTCCAGGGCTTGAAATTAATTATGTGCAAAACTGTTTGTGTTTGGGAGGATTGAGATTGTTGCAATGGGAAAAATGAATTGTAGATAGGAGAAGGCTCAGAAACCTCCAGATCCACCCAGATGATAACAAATCGCAGGCATTAGCTGTGAATTCTGCATGTCATTGCAGCAATAAGAGAAGACATTATTCAGATTGTGGTCACTTGAAAAATCATGCCAAAATTTTCAATAAAGCTAAGTGTCTGTCCAGAGACTATCATTATGGTAAACAGCACAAAACTGGACAGCTACAATGCTTCATTCCTTTCCTATGTCACAGCCACCTGATCCTTGCCAACAAATGTGTTTTCCTTTTTTCATGATCTTATATTGCTCAGCCTCACGCTGGAAGCCTCCTCTCCCCGCATTTCAGCACGTAGAATTTGTTTCATCAGATAACTCCGTGAGCTGGCCAAGTGTGATGAATTTCAGGTATTACAGAGCCTAATGGGCCTGTGGAGAGATGGAATAACTTGCCAGGTGCGTAAAGAGTCAAGAGATGGAGGGCGGGGAAAACTCCTGAAAGGAGGGAGCAGCTTTTGCAGACTTGTTAAAGCATCTGTTATCACTACGCCTCTTCCCGTATTTCCTAGTCCCGGGCAGGTTAGGAAACAAGAAGTACAAGAGCAAAACACTTCCTCCCACCTTTGTTTCCTGTGTTTTGGGATCAAAGCAACATTCTGAGTCACTGGTGTCTCCAGACTGAGGAAGACTCCTGATCTACTCAGTTTAAAGGAGAGGTTTGGAGTTCAGTCCACAGTTGAAAGCAAATTGCTAAATTTTTTGAGCTCCTTTTTAATTTTAAAGCATTCTTGATATTTTAATGAGTACCCACTAATGAAAAATGAAACCTTCAAGCACTTGCACTCCTTCACAGAAAGTGGCAGCAGTTGGTTTGCTGTCACACAAAGCCTTGTCCTGCCCTCCATCTCCTGCCGCTAGTGCAAAGGTGCAGATGTTCTGCAAAACCCTAAAAGAATCCCCAGGGTACCTCCAAAATTAACACCTTTCACAACTTCCACTGAGCTTTGGAAATGGAATGAAAATGGGTAGTAATTTTATCCACTTATCCACACGTGATCTGTTACTTACATGTCACCAGTGACAAACATAAAATAAATTAGTTGCAAGGTGCAGGATTTGTCTGAAATTATTCAGCCAAAATACTGAAATAAATCTGAGGTTGTGTTAAAGAGATTGGCAGCTGCTTCCTTGATAGGATTTTGTCAGAGAATGTCAGGTAGTGGGGGTAGAAAATCTTTTTTTTTACTGGGTTTTGGTTCAGAGTCTTTACTGCCTGTAAATTATCAGCACCAGCCTCACTTCTTCTAGGTTATATTGTTCTGTCACATTTAGTAACTTCTATAAGAGAATAAAAAGTTTTGGAAGACAGACCATTCAAGGGGCTAGTAGCCAATTTCTTTAAATTATAGGATTCAATCAGAAAAAGGAGCTATCCATGAAGCTTAGAGACAGGTGCAATCATCTTCTCCCTCAGTTGATATGCAGAAGAAAATATATTCCTCCATTTATTTTCTTTTTTTTTTCCCACTGAACGAGATGAAAAAACAGCAAAGCTCAGAGAACAGCTAGATTAGCTGAAATGAATTTCTATTGCAATAGATCAGTGATTTGCTCAAGGGTTGAACCCCCTAATGATTATATTTTTTAATGAAACAATCCAGCATCCAAGGTTCTTATTGCACCAGGTCTGTTTAATCTCATATTTGCTTTAATCTGGACAAAACTTCAAAGACTTGGAGACAAAGGTATGGAAAACTAAGCCAAAGAGAGGAGGAAGGAGATTTTTATGAAGTATATGCATAAAACATATATGTTTTTATGCATCCATAAATGAGCTTTAAAACCAGCATGGGTTTGATCCACTCTCCTTCATATTCTCTGCATTTGCATTTAATATATAGGTTCTTCCCTGACTAAATCAGAACATTATGCCATCCACCAAAAAGCAAAAAAAAAGCCGCCACTATTTTTTAGTACTTTAAAGTACTAAACCCATGGATGTGATTTGGTTTCAGGGATGGAAAGTGAAAACATGTTTTGCATAAATTGCCTTCCCTAATGAGCTTCTCTGGCTGCTGTTACTTGTTGGGTCAGAACTGTGCTCCTGGTGCTAAAGGGAGGGATCCCCAAAGCCATTTCAGGTGTTCCTTCACAGGAAATCTGATTTCTGGGATTTGTACCTTCACTAAAGTGGGGAAGAAACCCTCTCATTGAGAGGACCCCAGTGCAGCTGTTCAGTGAACCACAACATGGGGCAAAGTCATCACTAAACTTTTTCAGAATAATTTTTATGCTGTCTGAATGTGCTTGTATTTTTATCTCATCAATATGGTAGCAAATAACCACAGCAGTCAGCAGAGATCTTTGTGGAGCAGCAATTTCTGTTCCGTATAAAATCCATGTGACAAAGAAAAAGTTGGATGCTGAATATATTTAAAAACTGCTTCCTGATTTTTATTATTAGGGATATCCAAATTAAAAAAAAAAAAAAAAAAGAAAATAATGAATTTTAAAAGAGTCTCAAGAATTCATCTGGAAACATAATTACAAAGTGAGGAAATGACTTCCAGATATGAAATAGTCTCTAAGACTGAGGGTGAAATAGAAATAATTCTAGAATAAATAATCATTCTAGAAAAAAATGATTATCCACAAAAAGGTGAAACCAGTGTTTGATTAGGATCTTTTTTAAAATATTGTTAAACTTCATGCAGGCTTAGACCTTGCAAAAACTTCCATGCCTGCTTGTGACTGTAAAGCTGATTCTTATGTGCATGTGGAAAGTGAATACAGAAGATGTGGAAACTAAGTAAATTTTGAGGAGAAGAAAATAAATCAGAATTGCCATTTTATTAAATTTCTTGATCAGGGAAACTAAAAGGAATTTTGGTAAATTCTGTCAGTTTAATGTGTTTCCATGGCTGAAAATCAAAAGTGAGATGTAAGTGAGTGAATTGCTGTGTCTGGATTGATCGGTTCCTCTTGGTTTCTCTTTCAAGGTCTTTCATGTTGCCTGAGCTGGTCACAGCATGGTTGGGCCACTCACTTCAGAATTGGACCTGAAGATCCCTCTGGGCCCCTTTTCAACTCCCAAGCAAGAATATTCTGTGATTCAGAGGCTAAAGTGGAGCAACACAGCAACTCCTTGTGTTGGAAAAGCCAACAAAAGTACATCCCACTGCACTCGAACCACATCATCACTAAAAAGAATTGAGTGTGACAAATCACACTCAAAAAAAAAAAAAAAAGAAAGGACAAGGTCCTTTCTTCTCCTTTAAAAGCAGATAAACTCCTCCCTGCAGAACTTGGAATAAATCTGGATCTCCTTCCACTGTCCCAGCCCCATCCCACATCCCAGCTCATCCTCCCTCTGAGCTGGGCTCAACACTGGGCTCAGGATGGGTGAGGGCTGTGTGAAAATTCACAAAAAGCATTTCCATGTCACACAGAATGGGGAATTTCCCTGAAAAGACTGCTCCTGCCAGCACAGCCTCAGTGGGGATTGGCCCCGACTTATGCAATCAAAAGGGAATTGAAAGAAAACTGGGCTTTGAAACACAAGCATGTGCCTGGCTACACCACCAATACAACATCCAGTCAGAGGTGATTAATATTACACTGCTTGGCAATTTTTAACTTTTTTTTTTTAATATTTAAATGAAAGCTGAACAATCCCCTTAAAACGTCTGACTAAGAAATCAGTGGCCTTTTCAAGTAAATTGTTACCACGCTGCTTTCTCCTCTTGGAAAGTCCATATGGAGAGATAAACTGAGAATAGAACAACCACATCTGACTTAAAGCCCAACATACAAATTATTACCACTGTGATCATCTCATTTCCCCTGGACTAGCATTGGGCCAGGAGCCAGGCTCTTTGAAAACCCTGTTCAAGTTAAAGACTGATCCGAGCTGGAGGAGAAACCAACTCTGGAGCGCTGTGTGTCTGAAATAGTAAATATAGGGTTATATATAAATCTTCACTCTGTAAGGTCTTGGGCACTCTCAGTGTTTGGATTTTTCTGTGGCTTGAGGTCTGGAATAAAACCAAGTCCTCGTACTATTGCACACAGAAGAGATCAATGACTCTTTCTTGTCCAAGCAAACAAGTGAATTCAATAAAGAATGAGCAGGAAGGTGGTAAAACCTGATTTTCCTTGAGTTTGTTGGGAGAGCAAGCTGTGCCACTCACATCCTGGCACAAGGGCCATGTCCTGAGCAGCAGAAACCCGCATGAAAAGCTTTTCTCTTTTCCTGTGGCCTTCTTTTTTCATGGAAAAAGGGAATTCAGAAAGGCCAAGCACAAATATTTGGATAGAAGGCTCATGTGGAGCAGGCAAGACGAAGCTGTTGTGAAGGATGGCATTAAGGGACCCTCAAAAAAAAAAAAAAGGTGGAAGAACACTCAGATCAGAAGTTCAAATGCAGCAGAACCTGCAGTATCACTGAGGGGTTGCATCTCTCATTTTTTCTAGCAGTGGTTCCTCTCCAGTTTAGATGTATCTCCACAGAAGAAGTGAGGTTGGGTTTTGGGTATGCAAGAATATTCATATGCAAGAATAAGGTAAAAAATTCTGAGACCAAACAGAGGCGTTGCAAGAAGTTTTAAGCAGATTTAGTTCCCCCGAAAGAAGCTGCAAATCTCCATGTCTGTCTGCTTCTCTGTGAATTTCTCTCCTGCCTGTTTTCATTTGAAATCCTTTAAGATACCAGGGGTCAAACTTTGGGCTCTTCCGTGGCACAGGACCACACACAGATGTAGGACCTCATTATCTGATGGACTATTAAATTCCCTTCAAACTTGGGTTTTGTTTTAATTTTCTCTTGTTTTTTAGTGGTAGCCATGTGACTTCTGTCATCACCTTTGAGGCTGAATGAGTCCTCCAGAGGCTACTACATGAAATATGACCCAAAGTTGGGATTTATCAAGTAGAAAAATCTTCATCTCATAAAGAACTTTTCACAGTTCAGATCCAAGCAGACTTTTCTGTAGCACGTGGTCTCAAGAATTATAGGTATTTTTTACTAAACTGTCCTTATATATAAATCAATTTGGGGGGGAAAATAAAAGGAATATTCAGCTTTTAGCAGTGCATGGAATATATTTTCATGGAAGAAAAACAAAGGAGGAATAAAAGAATGCTAAAAAACAAATAAGGAGGAACAAAGTAAGTCATATCCTCACCCTCTGTTAGGTCCAATTGCTGCAAGAAAAATTGGTTGCTTGTTGCAGCTGATTATAACATCTTGTGAACATACTGCTTGCTTGTTTTGGCAATGAGCCTATGACTACAGAACTCAGACCAGCTCCTCACATCAGATTCAAGGCTGCAAAGAGGGGAAGGGAAAAAAAAACAGCTAAAGAAAGAAGGTGAAGGGTTGTTATCATCCCTAAATGGTTTCTCTGGAGATCAATTGCTAGAAGAACTTTGTCCTTTCATTTGCTTTCAAGTGGTCATGTATTTCATTCATATATCTTTTTCTTTTTTTTTTTCCTTTCTTATTTTTCTTTTTCTTTCTTTCTTTTTTTCTTTTTTTGGTTCCTCTGTAATTTGTTTATAAACATGTTCTGATATTTGGTATCTAGCCTGCTTTGATGGCAGCTTGTGTGTAACACCATGAATTTCTGTTTTCAAATGAGCTGAGGCATGCTCCCAGCCCTTTTGGGAGAGGATTTCTGGATGTGGACTGGTGTTTTACTGAAACCCCCACACAACTGGGATTTTTGATGCTGCTGTCAGCAATACTGCTCAGAGAACGAGGCACAGAAATCAAAACAAAAGTGGTGTGAATATACAAAAAGTGCTCTGATTTGAAAGTGTGAATGAGCAAACCTGAGGCAGATCTCTCAGCCAGCAGGCCTGGAAGGCTGAAATTCCACTTTCACATTGTTATTACCTTTAAATACATTCTGCTCCCATTTTCATCAAATCCCCAATGGTCAGCACTCAGGAACCTTCCCTTGTCAGGCCAGCCTGGTTGCAGATATTTATTCATCACACATTCATCACAACAGACAAATCTGAAACAGTTACACAGCAAAACAATATTTCTCTGTTTGCTTTTTTTGTTGTTGTTTTTTTCCTCCATAAAAAAATTAAAGCTATTAATCTTTGTTCATAAAATAAATATTTCTGATGGCTCTTGCTGGGAAACATTCCTTTTCCTGAACAGCCCCATCTGTTGCTTTTCTGCTGGGCTGTCCTGTGGTGACTCCTGTGAGCAGATGTGCACCAGGTGTGACCATGTTCACAGGGGTCTGAGGATGAGGGAAGAGATGAGAATCTGACTCCGTGTTTCAGAAGGTTGATTTGTTATTTTATTATATATATTACATTGAAACTATACTAAAAGAATAGAAGAAAGGATTTCATCAGAACGCTAGCTAAGAATAGAAAAAGAAAGAATGATAACAAAGGTTTGTGGCTCAGACAGAGAGCCTGAGCCAGCTGACTGTGATTGGCCATTAATTAGAAACAACCACATGAGACCAATCACAGATGCACCTGTTGCATTCCACAGCAGCAGATAACCATTGTTCGCATTTTGTTCCTGAGGCCTCTGAGCTTCTCAGGAGGAAAAATCCCAAGGAAAGGATTTTTCCATAAAAGATGCCTGTGACACGTCAGGCATTGTGAAATTAGTCACTGCTGCTGGAAACACCACTGGGCATTGCCAGGCACAGCCCAGAGAAGGTTCCAGAGGCTGGCACCAAACCAGCATCCAGGGCATGCCAGGGGCTGCTCCTCTCCAGGGAAAAGTGCTGGGAGCTGTGATCTCATGCTGCTGAAAACCACCTGCCTCCAGGGATTTGCACTGACTTTCCAATGGGGACTGAGTGGTAAAGTTTGGAAAAACCCAAATGATCCAAGAAATGTACAAAGAATAACACTGAATTAAGAAGTAAGACAACGCTTATATCACTGGTTTTAAGCACTGCCTGAATAAAACATCTCTTTCAGGCAGAAAGATCAAGACTGTTTTTGTATTCTGACCTTAGCCTGAGAATTGTACAGGGGAGAAGGTGAATTACCATTTCCATCACTAACTTTATTTGATTCATTCCAATACTGGACATGCTAGCTGGGTTAAAAATAAATGCTTGAATTGTGAGAGTAATTAGTATCGTGGTTCACAAAATTTATGCTTTTATTGCAAAAAGCATTAAAGTAATAACTTAGTTCTGTGGATGGGAATTATTAGTGCCTGTTGAATGAGAGATACCAGAAGAACGGTAAGAGACCTTAGTTAAAGGGTATCAAAACCAATTTGCCTGCTTGATTTGCTTCAAGGCCTTTGGAAGCTTCCCTCTCCCCAAAGGTGCTGGAGAATGGGATAATTAACACCTTCCACTGTGATGGATATCCTCTCATGGATACCCAAGCAGTGGGAAGAGAGGCAGCAATTCCCCAGCACTCTGCCTCTCTCAAGGTGGATGCCCTGCCACAGACATCCTTTATGAAACATCCTTTCCTTAGGATTTTTCCTCCTGAGAAGCTCAGAGGCCTTAGGAACAAAATGTAAACAATGGTTATTTGCTGCTGTGGAATGCAACAGGTGCATCTGGGATTGGTCTCATGTGGTTGTTTCTAATTAATGGCCAATCACAGTCAGCTGGCTCAGACTCTCCGAGCCACAAACCTTTGTTATCATTCTTGGCTATTCTATTCTTAGCCAGCCTTCTGATGAAACCTTCTCTTCTATCCTTTTTAGCATAGTTTTAGTGTAATATATATCATAAAATAATAAATCAGCCTTCTGAAACATGGAGTCAGATCCTCGTCTCTTCACCAATCCAAAAACCCTTGTGAACATGGTCACAATGCCCCAACCCCTGTGCAGAGCCTCCTGCCAGCTCCTGAGCAGTTGTGATTGCTGCTGCTCAGGTATTTGCTGTGCAGATTGCATCAGTCAAAAATGCTCTGCCTGTATCTAATTACTATTCTCCCCTTATCGCCTATCGAGAATGCCAATTAGTATAAGGAGTAGGATATGAAGGGATAAGATCTCTGAGTGAGCAGTTTCCCAGCAATTAATACCAGGCAAATTGCCATCTGTCAAACACCTGCTGGTTTCCTGGTAATAAACTGGGGAATATCTGAGATGCGTGGCAAAGGAACAGAGAAATAAAAGGGTAAAACAGAGGGAATATGCATGCAGGTCGTGTTGCAACATGGAAAAGAGACTTAAGGGGCAAAAAGGAAATTAACTTTTCAGTGCTGCAACCTGGGGACTTCCAGAGAACTCTGGGTTGGTTGGTCTGGCACGCAGCTTTCCTTGTTTTCACACATTGTGTGAATTTGAAAAGACTGAGTCCCTGTCAAAGGCTTGGATTACTTGGATAAAGCTCATAAAAACTTGCCCATGAACAGGCAAGGATGGTGTCACAGATGGGACCCATTCTATTGCTTCATCACAGTGTCCAAAAGAAATATTTGCTCACCTAAGAATACATTTGTGGATGTGTTTCAGCATCTCATCAGTGCCTGCTCCTGTCAAGCCAAGGTGCTTGCCAACGAGTGGCAGCAGGACAGATAAATGCTTCAGAAATAAAAAAAATTTAAAAAAAATTCCCTTAGCCCAGTGATCGTTCCATAGGAAATGTGTAGCCTTTGCCCATCAGCTTCAGCAGGGAAGGCACAGAACAGAGGATCAGAATTTGGTTTTTTCCCAAACTCTGGGGTATCCACCTTGCCCATGGTGACTTTGGCATAGCATAAATCTTCCAGATGTTTGGCAGCTGTGCACTGAGGCATCATCCCCCAAAGAAAGACAAAGAATGTGTGGTCTTAGCATGGAATCACAGGACACCTTGAGTTGGAAGGAACCATGGAGATGATCCATTTCCAGCCCCCACGCCAGGGACAGGTGTGCCACCCACTAGACCATGGTGTGCTGTGACCTTAACGCTGCCACGGATGGAGCCTGTCTTTATTTTGCTTTCTTTCAAGTTTCTTCTCATCCACAAGTGGCTGGAGAATTCTCCTGTTGGTTTCAGCCACATGCTTTAACTCCTGGTCCTGCTCCTGACACTGCTTTTTAGGTGCTTTCTCATTAGGGAGTTTTCCAGCACCTCCCTAACCCAGCTGTGACTCTCTGTCAGGCAAGCATAAATCAATTTCTGACAATAAGAGATACTGCCTGCCCTTGGCTGCAGTCAGAGCTAACCAGGGCAATGAAGCAGGAGTGTTTTGCATTCAAACATCCATAGATAGATAGCAAAATGCTCCTGGCCAGTGATGGATGAGCTCCCTGAGCCAAGGTCGGTAGCTAAGGCAACTTTTTTAGCATAACACTGACTCAATTATCAATCACGTAGGCAGGGCTCCTGAAGGAGGGGCAGGGATCTGTGCCCTTCTTTGAGGGCTCATCTATCAACCTCACCAACACAGAGGCTTAACCTGAACGTGTCAAACAGGTCCCAGTTTGCACCCCAAGCCTCTTAAAGAAATATTTACTGTAAGAGGTGATTCACTCCATTCTGCCCTGGAACTGGTGGGTAATTGTGACAAATAGCTCTAACTGAACTGAAGAATCAGTCATGAGAGCTTGATAGGTGGGGATTATCCAAGCAGAGCAGGCAGAGCTGCAGAGCCCTCTTGAAAACAAGAGGTTAACCAGCCCAAACCAACTGGGGAAATCTCCTTAGCCTAGGATTATTTTTCATATCAAATGTCAAACATCTTAGGTCAGCATGAGGTGGCAGTAGTAGCTCCTGGCTCTGTGGCAGGCCACAGATAAAAACCAGGGGATGGATGGATGCTTCCATGTGCTCCTCACAACACAATCCTTTGCCAAACTCAGACCACAAAACAGAATTTCCTGGTGATGAGGAACCATCCATCTGTTTCACACATTGTCCCTCTTGTCTCGGGAAACCACTTTACATCCTCTCCCCTTTTGTCACATTTGCTTCCCAAACAATAATTTTTTTTTTATGCTAGAGCATAATCAAGAGGTGAGCAGTGGAAAGTGCTCCCCATGATCCACCCAAGGGTGGAGGAGAGTGCTTGCTTGAAGGCTATTTTCATCCCTCAGGAAGATTTAAACTAGTGTACAAAACATGCTCAGTCTCCTGTCTTTCCTAGAAGAAGTTCTGGGGATTTTTTAATCCATCTCCTTAAAAAAAACCAAAAACCAAAATAAACAACAACAACAAAAAACAAATGAAAAATCTCAACAAAACCAACAAAAAAAGAAAAAAAAACCTCCAAAAAAACCCCCAAAAACCCAAAAAAACCAAACAACCCACTTTCTGAGAAAATACACCCTTTATGAAGTTATTTTCCAATTCTAATTTTCACTGATACCATATCAAGTGGGAGGTATGGTCTTGTTTTTCAGCCAGCTTTTGCAATGAGTTGCTACTTTCCCTCTCTCTGATGCAATCTACTAATTGCTAAAGGTATACACTTGTTTTCCTTTTGATACAGAGCTGCCATTGCAAGCTCTGATGAAATTTATTAAGCTTGGATACCTGTAAAGACCTATAAAAAGATGTAAAAGAAACACATGTAGAACACAGTTGAGCTAAAAGGTGAATGACAATTCACTTGGAGATAGAGATAAGCAAAGAAGTTGAGAAGGAAATTTGTCTCCACACCTTATGCAAATTGACAAGATCTTGAAACCTTTTTCTTTTACAGTTTCAAACAGTAGAATCAAAATCTCAATATTTGCAAGTTGCAAATCAGCAGAAGTTAATATCTACACCAAATTAGTTTTCTTTTTATGATATATCATTTACTAAGGCAACATACAAAAACCTTCGTACAAAAACCTTTGCATATCTGTAACTAATTCTCTGTGAGTACCCAATTATATTTGTCAACACACACTTTATCTAAGTGATATAGGTATGCTATTGCTTTTATTTTGTAGAAAAGAAAACTCCAGTACTGGAAATCCTTTCAGCTTGGGAAATCTAATTTCAGCTTGAAATTAGACTTTTCTGATGAATATGGCCTCACAAAAGTGAGAAAACTCTGAATGTTTCTGTTACTTCAGCATCTCTGATAGCTTGATGTAAGGCAATATGTTGAGTTTTACACTAAGCTGGTCCCCTTGGAGGATGTGATTACACAACAAAATTAATTAATCACTTGGGCTTTAGAGCTTGAGGTGAGCTATCAAGCATTCATGCTCTTTTAGAAAGAAGGAAGTTTGATAACAAAGGAGTGAAGACCTCTTTGGTCACTACAAATCACCTCAGCCTGATAATTTTCCAGTTCATCCAATACTTGGACGCAATTTTTATCACATAAGGTGGCTGGCCAGGATTATATCTAATGTAATGTTTGAAAAAAAAATGTCCAGGTTTTAGCAAGATGCAGTGTTCTGCATACGACATGATTTTCTGTCATAATTTAGAAGTTTTTTTCATTTCATTTTTCACTGCGTAAAAAAACATGTTGATTTTGAGTAAACAGCCTGGTACAAATACAGATTTAGCTGGATTTATAGCTGGTTATCTTCTCTATACAACAGGACATACTGTGTATGTATGTATGACACAGCAATGGCATTTTTAAGACAAGGAAAATTACTTTTACAGACAGGATAGCAAAAATTTACAATTAATATTGTTTGCTCAAGTTGGTGTGAGGCTTTCTTTCCTTATCTTTGTGAAACAGAACAGATGTAAACCCAATGACATTTTATCATTGAACAGTAATGGTCCAGCATCTTGAGTCTTCTGTCAAACTCACGGCCTGGTGACACCAAGGGACTGGGAAACAGGCAGAACTTCCAAGTGTGTGATTTTTGCTGCAGGAGACACTGCCAGGGGAAGGAAAGGGCATGGCAAAGCTCCACTGGATTTGAGAAATTGACCTCGTGCTCACTTTGAAGTCCTGGGAGACAAGGGGGTGGAAGATCAAGCGCGAAAACTTCCGACACTCAGTTTCACCTGAGACTTGGAATCCTCAGCAGCAGAGTTTAATCAGGGAGGAATGTTAATTAAGGCTTCAGGCCCTGTGTATAAATGCTAATTAATTAAACGTGTTGATTAGCATTCTGCTGTATTGAACAGGGAACAGCCCGGGCAAATCCTACACAGAAGGGCCACGTGTAAGGTAATTCAGGGCTGTTGTTCTGCAGGGCCGCTGATGGGCACTGTGGTGGCTCTGATTTAAATAAGCTGGTTCTGCTGCCTACAAACCAGACCCAGACGAGTTTGCTTTTTCCTGGTACCTGTGTTGCACCCAAGGAAACAGGGATACAGGGTTAAATGGGAGAAACTGAGCTGCTGCTGTGAGTGCATTGGTAGATGAGTCCCCATTTAAGTAAATATTCAATACTGGTGAAGTCCCAAGTGTCTGCTCTGCATGGAACAGCTGCCACTCTGCAGGTGGTTTGGGGTTTTGGGGACACATTGTTTTTTTAAGGGATATTTGGGACAATGTCTGTCTTTTTAACACTGTCTTGCTGAAGTGTACAATAACCACCGGTTTATTGTCTCTTTATAAAATCGTTTTGATTATTATTAAGGTGTCTCAAGAATAATTCTTGCCAAGGTTAAGACCCACTAATGTTGAGTTCCAGTGAATTGCTGAAGTGCAGGGACTTCAAAAAACCAGCAGCATCTATGACTGAACTAAAGATATCAAACCCCTAGCAAAGCTGTTGAGAAAATTATTTAAAGTTGGGTAATTAATATCAGAAGAAATAAAAATCATCACAGACCCTTACCTCAAGCTTCAAACAAATGTTAAGCCACTGGCTTTAGAGAAATCTGTTTAGGTTTATAATTAGCTGTGTTAACCCCCTGTTAACAGTTTGGGAAACCATCATTATTTCCATTGAGGAAACACAGCATTAGCAAACACTTCCAGGACTCCCTTTGCAAATTGCAAAAATTAATTGAAATCAAGTGCAGTCTAAGGGCAGGATTACTTCTGCTTAATTAAAAAGCATTAGTGATGTCATGAACACACCAGTGAAGCCTTGACCTTGTCAGCGTTGTGACAGAACCCGGGGAGCTGAGCTTTGGAAAAGCTGAGGATCTTGTAGGCAGCTTGTAATATCCTGGGATTTCCTTGTTGATTTAAGCCACGAGTGCATCCTCTATCCACAAACAGATTATCTGCCTCTTGCTCTTGTTTAGTCAATCACAATACTACAGATATGACAAAAAAAAAAAAAAAACCAAAAAACAAACCTGATCTTTAACTCCCAAGGTGAATTTCTCAAGTTTGCCCGTAGCAAGGGATGGGTTTTTTTTTTTTCTTTGCCACCCACACGTTGTTTTGCTTATGTGAAACAAAAATCTGACAAGCTTTCAAAAAGCTCCACCTCTGATTCTCTTGCTGTTAATCTCATCATTGTTAACATAAAATCACTGCTTGCTGAGGCCAACGACTCGGTGTGTTTCACTTTGTTCTGGGCCACACCTGCTTAACCACTAGTAAAACAACTAGTTAAAATATAATAAAATGGTATTAAATGCATGTTTCATATGTGTTGATAGATATGGAAGGACAGCTTCAACTTTTTTCTCCCAGTTCTCATTCTGAAATGTCAATATTTCTAGTTAACAGATGTCATTGTACATGAAGCTTCACAACTGTGCTTTTCATTAACAGCTTTGCAGAAAAAGTATACATCAAGAAGTCATTGAATTTAATAAGTTCTCCATTACATGATGGAGAATTTTAGAAATGCCCTACAGGAAAATATGAATCAAGATGATCTTCCTCTGTGTCAAGTGGCAGGTTGAGTGCTCAACATCCATTTTTAGCTTTTCTCCATTGTTAACATCTGTTAATTCTGAATCCTGAATCATCCCCATTACTTGGCAATTTCCAGGTGCATTTCAAATCCTATGGGAAATATTTATTCCCACTCTCCTGACAATAATAAAAATTCCTCATGGATAAAGAAACACTAAATCAAATAACACCTCCCCTAAAGAACAAGATACTTTTAAGGGATAGATGGTGACTCGCATTTCCAGTAAAGTTTGGCTGTACACTAAGTGAAAAAAATTGCAGCTATGAGGAAATGTTGTGTGTTCCTTCTTCCTTCAGGAAATCCCAGTTTGTAGTGCCTGCTGATGAAATTTTTAGAGTTCATGACCTGGAAATAAATTCAAGTTGGGTTAAAAAAATAGTCTTTTCTCTTTTTACCAGCCAGGCATGAAAATCACTCATCAATTTCATTCCTAAAAGAAATATCATTCAGTTATTAAAACTCATGAGTGTGTGGCATTTCTGTGTTTGGTTTTAGAGGGTCATGATTTATCTTTCTTTTACCAGTTTGCTTCCCTCTTTTCATAGAACCATGGAATGGTTTGGACTGCAGGGACCTTAATGTCCAAACTTCCTTCTGCTCTCTGCTTCAAAATGCAACTTTCCCATTCCACATTAATTTTCCTGGTTTAGTTCACCAGCCAGGAGGCTGAAAGAGTTTCTAAGCAGGGTTGAGGAAATGAGCTGTTGAAGCTGTTGTTCAGCATGTGGAAAACACAGGAACAGGTAGAGAGAGTGACGTGTTCCAAATCAGGTTCATATCCCTGTGGGAACAGAGCTGGAAAATTTGCTGTGCTTATTCCTAGGAGCAATATCCAAAAATTGATAGAAACCTGCCAATGGAGAACAGATCTGTGTAAATCCTCATTTATAATCATTTTAATGATGGGAGGGAGGGAGGGAGGGAGGGAGGGAGGAAGGAAGGAAGGAAGGAAGGAAGGAAGGAAGGAAGGAAGGAAGGAAGGAAGGACGGACCTTGGTAAAGAATTAAAATTATTTTTACAAAATTTTATACTTTTTAAAATTTCAGTTGAAATTATGATACAAATACTTTTGATATATGGTACCTTCTTTAAAATTTTAACATGTATAGACTATAAAACTATGCAAGAATAGTCAAGATGAAAGTCAGAAGTTTTTCATTGAAATTATTCTGATTTTCTTAAAAACACATCCAATAATACAGTGCAACAGGGAACTGCCTCATTTTCTGTGCATGTATATGACATTTTATGTAAATCTATCCAGCTGCTATTAGGTACTCAATATTTGATCCAATCTGTCATTGCAAAGAGCAGTAAAATGGGTGTTTACAGAGGAGAAGGCATATATAAACAAAAATAATCTGAGTTTGGTCTTTGCAAAGGAGCCTCCAAACTGAGCCAGCATGAAAATAGGTCTCTGCATTCCACTGTTTGTGATTTTCTACTTATGGCATTTTGTTTTTGATATGTGATATGTGGCAAAAGAAAGCAAAGCATTATTTTGCTGTTTCTTATGTCTGACATAAATATTCTTTGCCTTGGCTTTCTGCATACATTTGTATCTGAGTTTTCAGGAGAAAAATGCAAATAAGAAAATGAGTGTAGAAAAGGAAAAAAATAATAAAAAAAAACAAAGGGAAAAAATTGGATACACACATTCCAATCAACCCTATATATTGTCATAACTGGGTATTATTAAAGACATTTTCTGTTGTGAGATGGTAAGCCTGCTTTCCTCCAGCAGACACTGGTGCATTGATCCCATCTGTAAAAAGAAATTTAAAAAACACAAAGAAAAAACCATACATTCACCCCACACACAAACACACAAGCTCACAAACAAAATCCCCAAGCAGCTGCTTTCCAAAACCAGTTTATTTTTTCCATCTGAGCCTCCAAAGGAGAATGAGCAGAAATTTTGCTGTAGCTCATTGATGTCTAGAATTTGGGCTAAGTCAGACATAGTTTTTACATCCATCTCTTTAGTAAAATACCCAGATAACCAGACAATTTTCCCAAAAATGTTAAATTATCACTGGTAGTGACTGGTGGTTGGCAAATGTCATTTCCTTATCAGCAGACATTTCAAATCAGGTCACAGTCTTTTGAAGCTTGAAGTTGAGAAGCTAACTGTTGATATTGTCTCTGGACGCCATGACAATATTCTATGTAATGACAAGATTAAATTTTAAAAAACACACAAACAAAAAAACAATTAAAAAAAAGCCCAACAACCACAAGAAAACCCAAAACAAAACAAAGAAAAAACCCAAGAACCAAAAGCCCTCTCAAAAGAAACACCAAAAATAAGAAACAACAGCAACAACAACAACAACAACCATCCAAACCTAACTGAAATAATAATTAGCCAGTAATTGCAAGCTTTGGCCAAATTCTCCCTCCACCTTCCTATACAAGATGAATGAAGAACCACTCTGAATTCTGCAGCTATAATTACACTTCTGACTTGGAAAAAGTAAGCAAATTCACAACTTGAGATGAGTGTTACCCATGAGGAAATGTTCATTGATAGGGAAAAATGTTCATTTTTGGGTAAATATTGAGCTGACTCAAATGAGGCTGTAGCTGCAAGATTGCATTGGTCAAAATGGCCAGAATATTTACCCAATTTACAAGTGAATTAAGCCATGAAAATTGAAAACTCCTGCCTGTAAAACTAAATATGGAAGGTATAAACCTTAAGGAGTGTTGGAAAAACTGCTTCCAACAGATTTCCAAACCTGCACTGATCAGGTAGAGCAGGCACTGAATAATGGTTCCTCTCTCATTATGGTGCATGCATCACCACAAATCCAGAAATTTGGAAGGGCTAACTAGAATATCTACTGGATAGTAGGAAGATATGCAGAGATGAGCTAAGAAACTGTGAGTTTTCAATTACACTGAGCCAGCATTTCTGTGGTGTTTAACAAGAGTGATTGATTAGGTAAAACAAAGATTTTTGCAACATCATTGCTCCCATATGGAGGCTTTCAGTAGTTACTTCATAAACATTTTTCTTTCCCTCTTCATTTCTCTTTTTCCCCCTTTCTCTTTTTCCCCCAAAGGTTTACAAGTAAGTTATCAAATCAGGAAGAAATTTGTTTGTTTGATTTTTGGCCCTACCAAAAATAACACAAGTTTTGCTACTACAAAGCACAGGATGGAGTCTCCAACAGATTAAAACAATTTCCATTTGGAATATTAGAAATATGACACAAACAGTGTCCTAAAGAAATTGTTCCTCATGTAACTTCCATTAGCAATACAGTATTGCATTTACAGCAGCATATATTGAAGATAATGAAATTCAAGAAACTATTAGAAAGTGAGGACATGTAAGTAGTTTGGTCATCATGGTCAAAATATTTAGACTCCATCACCTGGCAGTCTTGACAAGGTTATTTCAAGCTGTAACCTATCTTAGACAAACAAATAGGCTGCAATACAGATAGAATTTGCATGAGATCTTCAGCTGCTGAAACGCTGCGGAATTTGCAATCTGATCTTCTACCAATTTTTGTGGGTTTGGAGGGTCTGTCTAAAATGGTGCAATAGCCTTGGTGATCGTGGTCTGAAATTATTCTGGTGGTGCTGACAAAAACCCACAGCCTACCTGTAAGTGGTATATATAAATCTCTTTTCTTTCTTTTACTAAAAGTGAAGCTGGAGGCATGAAAGTATGCCATACTGTGAGCCTGTTAAGGAAAACAGACCCATTGCCATGATCTGATGACTTTCTGCAGGGAAAAAAAGCAACCAATACCTCAGATACAGCAAAAAATCTGTGTATTGTGATCATACTTCTTTTATTGTGTGTTTTAAAAGAGAGGAAAGAGTTTATAACTTTCTTCAAGTTACAAACTTCTTCAAGTTTGCTTCCTAATGCACAGTCCCTTGGATTACAAGGCTCCCCATATTTGATGTGATTTACTCCTCAGCCTTAATTTGTAGGTCAATTTCTTCCAGGTGTGGTATCTTTGATGGTGAGAGGTGTCTGGGAATGTTTTGTTCAAGGTCTCCATAAGGGGAGAAATTTACCCCTATCACTGATTGATAAGGGTAATTTTTGCAGCTTCTCTTTTATCAAAGCACAAGCATATCTAGATATTAAGAGTCAGCTCAGTTTTTTAATTCAGCCCCTATTCTGCTGGCCAGCCAAGTCTGAATATAGAGTTCTACAACAGCAGAGCCAAAAACCAGCTCAGATAATGACAAAAGGAGGGCTGAAAAGGCCAATAAAGGAACAGGGCTGAGGGCACTGTCACCTGGGAGTTGAACAGGAGATCAGCACCCAGGCTTGAGCGGAGGTTTCAGCTGATGCCTCAGGTTTTGCCTTTTTTATTTTTCAGATTCTGTGCTGCTTTAATGTGTAGTTCAGATCTTCATATTGGGGGATGGTGAGCTCTCTGCACAGAGCATGGAGACAAAACAATTCCTTCTCCAGCTGGGCACCAAGGACAAATGACCCAAATCTCAGGCCCAAGAGCATCAACAGCAGTGGAATGAAGAGAGAAAAACAAGCAGGATGGGACTGCATGGGCTGAAGCTGAAATGGGACAATTAACTCCAAGATGCAAATGGAGCAAAACTTATATGAGTAAGTGTGTCAGATAGATTTTATGAAAAAATCCTTGCCCTAGGATTTTTTTCTCCTGAGAAGCTGAGAGACCTCAGGAACAAAATGTAAACAATGGTTATCTGCTGCTGTGGAATGCAACAGGTGGATCTTTGATTGGCCCATGTTTGTTGTTTTTAATTAATGGCCAATCACAGTCAGCTGTCTCAGACTCTCTGTCCGAGACAGAAGCTTTTGTTATATTCTTTGCTATTTTATTCTTAGCTAGCCTTCTGATGAAATCCTTTTTTCTATTATTTTAGTATAGTTTTAATAGAATATATACCATAAAATAATAAATCAAGCCTTCTGAAACATGGAGTCATCTCTTCCCTCATCCTCAGACCCCTGTGAGCACCATCACAAAGTGAGAGATCTCCTGACCTGTCGTGCATTTTGTGACCATTTTGGTTCATCTTGGGTGCAGCCCTGGCTGGGCTCTTGTTCTGCCCAAGATGGATCCAATGAGGAGATCCTTTTAATAAATCCCTGCTTTAATCTTTACCTTCCTCCAGCCTCTGTTCTAGGCCACAAGGCATCACAGTGACACCCCAATGCCGTTCTGCTCTCTCTGTACCCATCCCATGATGAAAATGAGCCCCATTTTCACCTGCCACAAGCAGACCTGTGCAGCTCTGCAGCAAAAACCCGTGTGAGAAGGGAGCAGGGGAAGAGCCTGGAGCACACCCACAGCTCCTGTTACAGCCTAAGCATCCAAAGATGGGCTCTGTCAAAAGCACATTTTTGGTCCTGGTTTCAATCCCGCCTTCTTGGGCCAATGCCTGCCTCAATTCCTCACAGATGGAATTCCTTGGCTTGGAATTGCTGCAGCACAAATTGCCCTGGGATGCCTTGAACTTGAGTATGCCAGAGAGCAGCCCTGAAAACTGTGTTTGGTGAGAAAAGAGGAAAACTGGAGGAGTGGTCAAAATTAATCCATATCTGGTTGTTTCTTCCTTTTGCTCACACAAACTAAAGAAACTAGTGCAGAATTAAGCAAAAAAATGTAGCCAGCTTTTCAATTACATGAGATTTATACTCAAACATTCACGGGGCAGGAACTCCAGTCCCAAAATGCATACCTTAGTGTGTTTTCCAGGCATCACAGAGATCCTGTGCAGAACGAATGAATGGGCAATTGGACGAGGCCCAGGCATGCCTCTGGATTTATCTTGATTTATACACATTTAGCATTTTTCCTTGCAGATGCTGTTCAGATTCACAGAGCAGCTCCTGCTCTAGCCCAGCTCTGTGGAAAAATGCTCTTTGATGGAAAAATGCTCTTTGATGGAAAAATGTCTCCCTGTAAAAGATGACATCCTGTTCCTGGAGCTGGCCTGAGCATGGAAACCACAGCCAGGCTGCTAATTTAGGGACATTTTGGGACATTTTGGGACAATGTAGAAATGCTGTCAGTGCATCACCTTCCCCTCAGAGCCCTTATCTGCTGAGTGCAGCCTGGCAGTGGGGCAGATCAGGGTGGCAGCATCACAGGGCCTGGGGTGCAGGAAGAATCTTTCCTGATTTTAAAGGAAAGGCTGCTGCCCAGCAAAGAAAAGTGAGAGGCGGAATGAGGAAATCCATTTTTAGAAGTGACCTTTCCATGGTTCTCAGAGGGTGTCCTGGGTTTTCCCCTGAGTCACAAAGGAGCCAAAAGCTGTTTTGTGCCCTGCTGTGAGAGTCTGTCTGAATTTTGTCTCATTTGCCTCACAATTGTCATTGGGGGCCACTGAAGAGAAGACCACCCCGTCTAGAATCTCTGGCTCTGAAGGAGAAAGTCACACACCAAAGGCCCTGAGACCTGAAAGCTCAGTGTTAAGCTATTGTTTTCACAGGTGTTTGCTGTGTGCTAAGAAGGGGGCACCATGCCCTTTTTGCAACAATGGCTTTGGAAGCTGTCCCACCTCTCGGCCTGGCTGGACTTCTCCTGACTTTCGGGTGGTCTCCCACAGAAGACCCTCACCTGTTTTACAACCACCGTGACAGACAGACTGGGATGTAAGGAGCCTCTCCATCATGGACTGAGACTGAAACCCCCATGTGAAAAGGCCCCTCTGCTCCTTCCAAGGACTGGGACTGAAACCCCCAGCCTGAGGGAGGTGTGTGGGGGAGGCAAGCTGGCCAAAGCGAGATGTTTGCCTGCAGGTTGTGATCACTGAACCAAGAACACAATGGCTCTCATTTACTGCTGAGAATATGGACTGCTTGTTACATCTATTCTCTATTGTATCTGTTCCCCCCCCACCTCACAATTTTCAATAATAAAAACCCCTGAGTTAGCTAGAGCCTCTGAGATCTCCCCAGTGTAGCAGGTGGATCCTCGACTGGACGGGTCCAAAGGACTTCGTCTCTGCATTGGTAGCTATAACCCTCTCTCTCTCTCTTTTCTCTCTCTTTCTCTAACTTTTTCTCTCCCTTAATCACTGAATCGCGTTTTGCAGTGGTCATTCAATAAAGGTGCATTTGTTTTGATAATTACTGCAAACCCCCTTGTACTGTGTTAGTTCTTTTGCACCCTGAGATCACCCCACGAACCATCACAACATCTGTTCACTAGGACGGATCCTGACACCTGCCTGTCCTCAGCAGGCTCCGTGGAGCTTCCCTTTTCCTCTGAGACTTAAATCAGATCTCAGCTCAGCACATGCTGCTCATTCTTGTGGTCATATCTGCATTTTTTGCAGTGCCACAGAATATTTATTGGAGGTGCCAGCTGCCTGCTGGAAGGTGCTGTGGCTGTGTGCATCCACCTGCTGGGATCCACTGCCAGCACAGGTGAGCATCACCCTTCTGCAGAAAGCAGGTCCCAGTGAGCAGCTCCAATTTTTCACCTCCTGAAAGTTTTCCCTGTAGAGATGGAGCAGTTTGTCTCACCAGGGCTCTCTTTGGCTTGCAATCAAGAGCAGTTTAAAGTTTCAGTGTGTTTATTCTTTCATTGTTAGCTTTTTTTTCCCTACCAGGATATAACAGTAGCTTAATGTTTAAACCAATATTAAAAACAAAAAACCCAACCAACAACAAAACACGTGATCTAAATATTTTAATAATTTTTAAAATTATTGTAATAATTTATATAATTTTATAAATTATTTTAAATATTTTTCCTAAATATTTTAAGGAAAAGTAATGTTTCTAAGCACTGTAGTTCCTTTGTTAACAAACCTAATTCTGTTTGTTAACCTATTTCCATTCATAAACCCAATACACAGCCCACAAGTATAAATGTCACTGCTTTTTAACTGGCCCTGATGCTAAAAAAACACATGAAGAGTTTGCAGCAGCAGTGATGAAGAATTTGTAAGGTTCAAGCCTGAAGCTGATGTCTCTGTAAGCAGGCACAAGCAGCCTGTGTGGTTTTTGCAGCAGCTGTCTGTGTGACAGATTTGTTTTCAGTTCATGGAAGGGGAAAGGTGGCCTGGTGCATCCAGCATGCAGAAATAGGACCAGGTTTTCACATGAAACAGAAAAGGTGAGATACAAACCCACTGGATGTTGCTTCTTTAACTTTCTCACGTGTGTCATGCCCTGGAAGAGAAGTAAATAGTTAAATCTCAGCTGAAAACTTTGAAGAAAGAAAGAAAGAAAGAAAGAAAGAAAGAAAGAAAGAAAGAAAGAAAGAAAGAAAGAAAGAAAGAAAGAAAGAAAGAAAGAAAGAAAGAAAGAAAGAAAGAAAGAAAGAAAGAAAGAAAGAAAGAAAGAAAGAAAGAAAGAAAGAAAGAAAGAAAGAAAGAAAGAAAGAAAGAAAGAAAGAAAGAAAATTGAATTTTGAATTTTTGTTAAAATTTTTAGAGAATTTTTGAAAAAAAAATTCGAAACCCTTTCTTTCTGGAAAAAAAAAAAAAAAGGGTTTATTCTCCTTTATCCTTTGAGCTTTGGGCCTGACTGCGGTGAGGACATGGCCAAGGCTGTACATGCAGGGGATGGTGCTGTGTAGGGGCAGAGGGCACTCAGGGGAGGCAGAAGCTCAGCCTGGGACAGGATCAACATTTCCAGCAGCCCTTCCACCCTCCAAGCTGAGCTGTGCTTCTTAGAAAGACCTGCTGGGACTTTTTTGCAGACTTTGGTGTCCCTGGTGAAGTTCTGTACATCACCTTTGTGTTCTTGTGTTGTTGAGATTTGGGAAATTCTTGGTTTTTCTTCACTGGGATGGTCACAGAGGAGACTAAAGGGGGTTTTGCCAGATTCCCCTGATTCAACTCTCCCTGAATCTGGATTTTTGTGAAAACAGGAGTCAGCAGGTGGATAATTCCGTGGCAGAGGGGAAATCAGGCCATGCCATGTGGAGCATGTGGCTGGGAGGAGGATGTCTCTTGTGTTTTCAGCAGTTGCTCTGAGTGGTTTCTCCCATGAATGATGACATTGTGATAAGGTACAGTAGCAAACAGGGTTTCTGTTTGCACTGCTCTAAAGAGAGGCCCAAGGCTGCGGTGCAAATCTGAGAAAATAAGATATGTGTTTATACTGCCTTACTGATTAAATATTTGGTGGTATATATAATAAAATCTGTTCTCCTAGACCTACGAGGCCTGACACGAATATTTGTTTGAAGTTTTGGGACATTTCTACCATAATCCCTCCACACAATACAAGTGTATTCAGAAGACTATGACTCCCTCAATTTGTAGAATTATTCAGAGTTCACAAACAAAATCTATTTTGCAACCCTGTACTATAAAAATCCTTTTGTTGTTTTATAGAAGATAAAAGTGCTGAGTCTAAAAACTGAGTCTAAAACTGTTCAATATGTCCTGCTTGAAAACAAGAATAATGGATATCTAGGAAGCAGCTTTTGGTCTAGGGGCTTTTTTTTTAAATTATGCCCATTTCTTCAAACGAAGAATCAGAGCAACTGCATCTGGATTGAGGGTTTAAATTTTTTTTCTGAAATCTCATCGGATAACTTTGTTTTGCTTGAATTCATTAATTGATTTTATTTAATTGCTGGACACTTTTCATAACATTGCACTGTAAAAGTCAAGATAAATATATACATGTAAAATTAAACATAAAAGAACAGAAAAAATAATTGTATTGTTGAAGAAAAGCTGTTTCCACACACCTTAACAAGAGAAACATTTACAGAAGGCTTTATTGAAATGACTGTCTTTTTCCTTAACATATTTTGGTTTCAAAAATGAAATATTTTGATGGAAAAATTTATCCCTCAAAAAGATTACATCCTTGTTACTCGAAACCATTGCTCCATTTTCAAGAGAAGAAAGGAAGCCAAACTTGGCTTTCCATTGCCAGGATGGATTATTCTGCCCTTGGTTTCATGTTTTAAACATGGGTTGAATTAAATCAGGGGGAAGATAATATGGTAGTTTCTATCTGCATGATAATACAATAAAAACAAAGGGATTAATTAATTCAAAGAGCACCAGAAAGCTTTATTGCATGAAGGCACAGCAGTGTGTGAGTACAAATCTGTGTGTGGTAAAAATGACAACTGGGTTTAATGAGTTTTCTACTACTGGTTGCAACAGCTTGGGAAAGGTCATTAAGCACAAAGTTAACCAATGCTAATTAGCTGAAAGAACAAATGACAGACACAATTGCAACACCCAGAGCCGAGCAGGCGTGAAGGGGCCAGTTCAGCAGGCTGGCAGAGTGTGATGTGTGGGTGAGTGCCACAGCAGCAGAACTTCTTCTCCCAGAACTTGGATCAGGTGTTCCTGCTGGTCAGGAACTGCCCCTCAGGCTTGTCTTGTCCTTCAGCCCTCTGCACAGGCCTGGGGTGAGCAGAGTGATCCTAAAACTCACCCAGAAATCTGCCTGAACTCAGGGTGATCTGTCCTCTGCCCAGGAAAATCCTGTGGGTTCCACCAGGCTTTAGGCCAGGCTCTTGGAAAGGCTTTGTGGAACAGGAACGTGGAAAATTCTAGAGAGTGGCTTTTTTTCCCCCCAACTACAGCCAAATGGCTGGCCACAGGAAACTTAAAACAATGGCCAATCTACAGCCAAATCTTTGCCCACTGGCTGAACTCAAGACCAGCTATGAGTTTTTAGCTTCAGAGATGCTTTCCTCACCCCTGACAAGGTCAGAGGATGAAGCTGGTGTGGCATCCATCTGCTGAAAGAAAGATCACCATGGAGGGACCTGGTGCATCTGAAAGAAAGGGATTTCTGAGATCACAGCAGGATGAGTAGAAATGCTGCATCACGGGCAGCTCATAGGGGTGGTGCTCCTCTCATTTGTTTTTTTGGCCCTAGTTTGAGTTTTGTATGAAGAGAACACTTAATCCAGCTGGAAAGGGACTTGAAGAGTTGCAACACCCATCTAAGGTTCTCATTGTGTGGAAGAAAGCTCACTCTAAGGGAAAAAAATATTCAAATAAAGTTTGTGGGTTTACTCAGACCTAAACTCCTGTGAGAGAAAGAATTGCTACAGTGAGCTTTGCATCCTCTCCTACAAAAATAATCCAACTTCTTCTCTTCATGTGAAGGGCTAAGTACTTCATAAATGCCTTTTTGAAGCTGTTTCCCATTCTCTTCTCAGCCAGCCCACATCCCTGCAGCACAAGGTAGATTTCACCTGAGCTGTGAAGAGATTTTGGTAGGCTGCACTTCAGGCTGGTGTTGGTGTTGTAGAAATGTGATTAGAGATACTGATCTCAGTATGACTGGTTTTCAAATGGTTCCACAACATATTTTCAATATATTTGCTTCTTGTTTCCCTTTCTGATGCCCTGCTGGAGGCTGATGGGGCTGTTTTCTTTCCTCATCGTTCTCTCACCATCTGTCAACAGCAGAAGCCACATTGGCCTTTTATGGATATTTTGTGATAGAATAAATCACAGCAAAGGGAAAATTCTGAATACCACAGGAGAGGAGTGGGGAAATGTTGTTGTCCCACTGTAAGGATCCTCTCCAAGAATGCAGGAATGTGTCACAATAAACCAGGTTCCTGCACATTGGTGTGCTCACAATTTCATGTACACTTTGACATTACCAGGCCTCAACTACCACAGTTCCATGAGGGATATCTCATTATTGCCTAATGCCAATATTGATTCTGGCCTCACCTTGCCTGCATGGAACGGGTGAATCTCATATATGACATTTGTTTAATGTGCCTTCTTCCTGCTGAAGGTCTGTTTGTCCATCCTACCTGAAAGACTGGCTCTCATTGGAGGCTGAGCACAGAAGAAAAATAAAAACAAGCCAAAACCAACACCCCAAACACCTCTGCTGGGTTCAGGTGTCTGAGGGATGAGCGAGGGAAGGCTGATCCTGGGCTCCCTTAATCCAAAGACTGTGTGCTGTCAGCTTCAGCAGAGGGAATCAGCAGATCAGTGATAATCACAGAATCACAGAATTCACAGAATCTCTGGGTTGGAAGATGTCGCCATGTTATTTTCTGAAATAATCCTTTCCTTAGGATTTTTCCTCCTGAGAAGCTCAGAGGCCTCAGGAGCAAAATGCAAACAATGATTATCTGTTGCTGTGGAATGCAACAGGTGCATCTGTGATTGGTCTCATGTTGGTTGTTTGTAATTAATGGCCAATCACAGCACAGCTGGCTCGGACTCTGTCCAAGCCACAAACTTTTGTTATCATTCCTTCTTTTTCTATTCTTAGCTAGCCTTCTGATGAAATCCTTTCTTCTATTCTTTTAGTATAGCTTTAATATAATATATATCATAAAATAATAAATCAACCTTCTGAAAAATGGAGTCAGATCTTTGTCTCTTCCCTCATCCTCAAACCCGTGTGAACACTGTCACAGGAAGAGACCTTCAAGATCATTAAGTCCAACCCAGCCCTAACACCTCAACTCAACCCTGTCACCAAGTGGCACATGCAGGCTTTATTAAACACATTGAGGGATGATGACTCCATCACCTCCCTGGGCAGAACATTCCAGAACTTTATCACTCTTTCTGTAAGCAACTTGTTCCTAATATCCAACCTAAATTTCCCTCAGTGTAGCTTAAGACTCTCATTATGTCAGTTGCTGCCTGGAGAAAGACACCAACCCCACCTGAGCACAATCACATTTCAGTATAGAGCGATAAGGTCATTTCCTTTTCTCTAAACACCCCCCACTCCCTCAGATTTTCCTCACAGAATTTGTGTTCCCAGCCCCTCACCAGCCTTCTTGCACCCTCTGGACCCACCCCAGCGTCTCAAATCCTGTCTCAAACTGAGAGCCCAGAGCTGGACACAGCACTCAAGGTGTGCCCTCACCCATGTGATCTGTATTTTCAGAGAGGGGCAGACAGGTGAAGGAGAGAGAGAATAAAGCATGGCTGGACCATCAGATATCTGCAGTCTTGTCCCACGGCCACCATTGAACGAAGCCCAGGGCAAAAGTGAGGGACACAACTGAACTGATAAGAATGGCACAGGGAAGGGAAAAGGTTCAGGAGACAAATCATATCTTAAGTAAGGGATGATTGACATAGAAAATTCTAGAAATAAAGGGGGGGTAGTAACAATGATGGACAGGTCACTGGCAGGAAATCAAGGGACAAACAACTCGGGAACAAACCATTATGAGGGAGAACATGGGGGGAACCGAGGGTCAAACTATAAACTTATAAAACTCTTAACTTATAAAAAATAACCAACTTTACAATAAAACCCATATAAAACACACAATATCCAAGATATCCAAGTAAAATGCTGTTTGTTAGGGCACAGATGCCCAAATCTTGGCACTGCTGTTTGTGTCTGTCCTGACTCAGTGGCCGCTGCCGTCCCTGTGCTCCTGTTCCCCACAGCTGAGCTCACAGCCTGGCACAGGGGACGTCTGCTCTTGTGAAACACTGTCCAGCTTCAAATGTCAGATGGTGAGGTAATCCCTATTCACGTTTGTTTGTTTCACCTTTGAAGGAAGAAAGAGGAGGAAGATGTCTATTCCTGTAGAATTTGTCATACGTGTAAGCAAAAATGATTTACCACCCCCGTCTTTCTCAAAGTTGGAGTTAATTTTCTTTTTTTCCCAACATTTTACAATCATCTCAAAAGGAAAGCGACTTTATGCCATTAAAATCTCAATTAAATGCTTAGTATGGACCTGGGATGTCTTCATATTCACTCCCATCATAAAAAATCTCTGCTGCATTGTTCAAGGAGTACAAGGAGGTCTCCCTGTAAAACACCCAGAAGCTCTAGCTTTCCTCTAGGGTAAAAAAAAAAAAAAAAAAAAAAAAAAAAAAAAAAAAAAAAAAAAAAAACAACAAAAGCCAACAAAACAACAAAGAAGAAGAGAGAAAAAACGGTGAAGAAGGCTTTTATGTAAGCACAGATTGCTTGCAAAAGGAAATGGATATTATTTTCTAGGCCTAACAGCACCATTAGCAGAATGGTATTGGAAAAAACCACTCAGAATGTTCCCATTTTCCAGCTCCCAGAAAGCTTTTAGACTATTTTGTGTGGCCCAGAGATTGTATTTTTGTGAAGTAACAAGTACAAGATAGCAGCCTGACACGACCTTAACAATGCTTTTAAAAAGAAAATCAATTTTCTTAAGAGAAGAGGAAAAACTTTAGGAGATGTGTAAAGAACTGATATGTTTGTTCCCAAGGCAAGAAACCAAAAATATCCCTAAGAATGAAGAGATGGCAGGAGGAAAAAGACGTGCACAGGTAAAATAGCTGTAAAATAAAAGTGAAATAGCTGCCTTCCTTCCCCAGCCATCACTGGTGTCTCGACAGGGGACCTCAGAATGAAAAATTTAATGGGCTATTGATTGTGAGTGCAGAGATCCCTTGGCAGGACTGCCGCAGGTTCCTCCTCTCTGCAGGTCAGGCAGAGGCTGAACCTCTAAAACCATCTTTGGTGTATAAGGGCAGATGTTTATCCACTATTAGTGAAACCCCCTGAAGAAGGTGGAAAGGAAAATGCAGTTATTTTGTGCTACAAAGGCACCTCGGAGATGGAAGTCAGCCTTCCTTTGTCAGGGGAAGATAAAGAATGCCCTAGCTACAGCATGAAATAAATGAATTTAGAGGAACCTGGATATCCACCCACACAGTGAATGGTGATTGTGGGAAGTAAACTGGTTTTTCATCTCTTTTAATTAAACCATCTTAAGCACAAGCCTTATTTCCCAACCAAAATGAAAGCAAGGTCCACAGAACACGGAGCCAAATAATACCAGAAGCACAAGTGGCAAATAATGCTGATGAAGTTTTAGAGAAACATACCTGAATTTACAGCTTTTGAATAAATTTTATATCTATTCACCACTACCCCAAGCAAAAGCTCAGGTTGTTTTTGGAACATGAATGACATGTTTCTGATTTCACTCATTTTACAGAGCCATTAAAGTGACCAAGCTGATGGAGGGAAAACTGTCTTTTAAATCTGACAGGTGCAGGAAAAAAAGTGAACACCTTCCTATTGTAATCCTGACTGCAGCTCAGCAGACCTGGTGTTATTCTGCAGAAATATTAAGTTTTCAGCTTGTGCAGACATCATTTCTAGTTAATTAAAAGTTTGTATCGTCTTGGGAGAGCCAAAGAACCAGAGCTAACAACTGTGACAGAGAACAAAGCCGGGGAGAAACTTTTTTAAACTATTGTGAGATTCCCCAAATATCCTTTTTTTTGGTATCAAGCAGCCACCTTCAAGCCCCTCTGGTACTACAGAAAGCAGTAAAATATTGAAATTAAGTCCTTTTTTAGCCTCTGAGGTCCAGTCACTGGTTCTCTGATGAAGATTTGCCTTTTTGCTGGGTTTTTTTCCTGCGTTTTTTTTCTATTTTTTTCAACAGGAACACCACAGCCATCATTCCATCAAGAGGGACATCAAATTATCCCTGACAATCCACCCAGAGGCTGCAGTGTCAGCACAAGTTTTGTGTCATGGAGGGGTGGATTGATGACACAGCTTTGGAATTTTAGGAGGATCATTCCTGGTTCTATAGTCAAAAAGGTGGATTTCCCCCTTAAACTCTAGATAATGCTTTTACTCTCATGAGCAGCTATTATTTGTTCACAGTTTTTATACTAAAAGTTTTTTTAAAAGGTTGAAGTGCATTTTTGTCAATGCTATTGTTATAAATCTGTAATTGTTATGCTATGCAAGCTAATGAAATAAGCCAAATTCCTCTAAAAGCCAAGAGCCAGGCTCTTAATCAGCACGAGGCACATGTGAATTACTTTATTTCTCAAATACAATTCCCAAGACCTGTGGGTTGCTCCTCACAGGCCCAGTTGGAAGGAAATTATCTTCAGGGATATCTTTATCTCCCTGCAATAATTTAAATGATCATTGGAACAATCACTGATACGAGCAAGATTAAGTAATGTCACGAGCATAAATCAGGGCAGTTGACATAAGTGCAGTCTGACTTAAATCTATACATCAAAACCAGGAACACAGAGCCATAATGTGCTCTTGAACAGAAGACTCAAGCAAGATACACAAAATTTTATGGCTGTCATCCATTTTAGAGAGATTTCCTTGTGCTCTGTGCACTGGTGTTTTTAAATTGACCTGGTTTCTTTTTTTAAAAAACTTAGATTCCCCACTGGTAACCCAATGTTTTAACTGAAGCCAAATTTTGTAGAGCAAATCAGAGGGGTAAATGTGATAAAAGGTTAGCATATAATGAAAGCAAGACTCTCAATTGCATTTTGCAAACTTGCAAATTTTGTTACCTTTGTAGTTTTCCTCTTTTTTTAATGTATCTGTCTCCTCTTTTAATGTTGTTTAATATAACTGATTTTTAGAAGCTATTTAACTGATGGAAATATGTACAAAGACTAATTAAAGCACTTGGAATAAAGCTTGTATTCAAAAACCTTCAAATAGTGGACAGAAATTTAACCACAGCCGTGTTTGAATTAGACCTCAAATCCCAGGTACTCATCAGCACAGAAAATTATGCACAACAGGCAGAAAACAACACAGGCTTTTTTGGCTTCTTACCAGGAATAAACTACAATAGGAAACAAAATTGCATACATACACATCAACACAAATGTCAGTGGAACCAACCTAGGTGAAAAGTAAAAAAAAGTAATATTTCTTCATTTTTTAACTAGAGTTTACCAGAGGGTAGTGTAAGTTTAGCAATTTTCCTTCAATGTTATTTGAAATGAAAGGTCTTTATGGACTCTCAGAATTCTTTCTAACACAGCATTTTTTCACATTTCTCCATCCTTTTGCACAGGAAATGAACATGGCATCTTAATTTCTCTGTCCACCCAAACAAGATGAAAACATTGCCCACTATGAGCATGGTGGTGCACTTTATCAGCAGAGAGAAGGACAGAAAGGACTAGAAAAATAAATGCAACCAATATTCCCATTATAAAAAAAGAAAAAAAAAAGAAAAAGAAAAAAATTCTTTCTGACTCTTATTTTTTCTTTCTGTGCAAAAATAGCCACAAAAGTAGTTGATGCATTAACTCTATATTTTAAAAGTCCCCAATTTATTTCAGGAATGTTTGCAATATTTTTCAAATTTGAAAATATGAGGGAGAAACATCTTGGGTGTGCTTGAAAGGCAGAGCAGAACCAGATGAAATATTATTATAGCCCCTATGACTTAGGAGGTGTAGCACAAAACCCTTTTTTGCACTTGATCCTGAATGACAGCATAGCTGCATCCAACCAAAATGTTTATTTATTATCATATTTATTAATATTTAAACTAACCTAATTCCAAGTGAAAGCAAATTTTCTTCCTGGCTCTACAGGAGGAAAAGGAAAAGGAAAAAAAGGAAAAGGGTGAAAGGTAAAGGGAAAAGGAAAATAAAAGGAGAAGGAGGAGGAGAAGGAGGAGGAGAAGGAGAAGGAGAAGGAGAAGGAGAAGGAGAAGGAGAAGGAGAAGGAGAAGGAGAAGGAGAAGGAGAAGGAGAAGGAGAAGAAGGAGGAGGAGGGAGGAGGAGGAGGAGGGAAAAGGAAAAGGAAAAGGAAAAGGAAAAGGAAAAGGAAAAGGAAAAGGAAAAGGAAAAGGAAAAGGAAAAGGAAAAGGAAAAGGAAAAGGAAAAGGAAAAGGAAAAGATTGGATTTTGAGAACTGGGCAGATGTTTCCATCGCCCAGTAAGGAAAAAAAATCTCTTTCAACCCAGGCAAATAAACATTCTATGACATTTTAAGATAGTGTTAATGAAGTTGCTGGTAATTTGAGAAAAGGTGATGATTAGCCCCCTTACCCACCCCACCAAAGAAATCTCACCCCACACCAAAAAAACAGCAACAACAACAAAAACTCACCAAGAAAACCCACAAAGAAATAAATACAAAATAAAACAAAAATCAAAGAAACAAAAATAAATCACAAAGGAAAACACCCAACAACTGGTGAAATCAGAAGACTACAACTTGGAAACCTAATAATACAAGTTCTGTCCTCTTACTGTATGGACTTAAATAAGCAGATCAGTCTCAGGACATAATAGAAAGTGAAGATAATAGCAAACTTACTTTGCCTGGTATCAAAAGTTCAAAAGTCTTAAATATCAGGCTGTTTGTTCAAAAATATATATTCTACCTACTGTGGGCTTGGGGCTTTTTCCCCCAAAACTGAGGGGTTTTGTCTTCATGAATAAGATTATGAGTGTTTTTGCAATGTGCAGCAAACAATGACCTGTCAGTTTTATACAGAATATTGGTTTTTTGCCATTACTATGTATGGGTTAATCAGCCCAAGAAAGCAGGGCCTGTTTGTCTGCAGCTCCATGTCTCTGCTGGCATCAGATTCCAAATATTTTTCTGTACAAAACTCATTAAGATTTTCCCCTTTCACTGAAAACTGTGAAATTCTTTCTCTTGGTGTGCAGGTGGCATTGTGGCAACAAATCCATGAGGCTGTGAGGCAGCAGGGATCAGGGACATGCACAGGGTTTGAATTTTGAGACTATCCTATTTTATGCAGGTAAAGGGAGAATTAGATCTTGAATAATCTCATTGTTTTAAAGAACAGATTACTTAGATCAGTGAAAAAATTATCCTCAGTTTATGTATGAAAGAGAATATCTGTGTTAGCTGTCCACAAGATAATCCTCTTTTTATTTGGTTTTTCTTTGTAAATGGTTACTAACCTTAAATGGTTGTTTCTTAAGATGATTATAGCATTCAGTGTATCTTATTATTCCTTATATTCTGTTGGCTACGTGCTTTTCTGGGGCATTATATTTGAGCAAACTGGACATTTACTTGATGCAGAGACCTGTATTTCCTAGACCAAATTTCCTAACAAACTTTATGACAATTTTGCCTTGTCTAGAGATCTGAAATTTCAGAAAATATAGGCTCCTCCTTGGGAAATCATTAACTATCAACTGGCCATTTTAAAATCATTTAAGTGATTTGTGCTTAAAGACAAGCATGCTCTTGGCCTCTAAGGACTTAGATGTACTTTTCTGTAGCGCTCACAGAATAAAATTTTTAAAAAATCATAATTTAGTGTGAAATTCTTTCAGTGACTGTGAGGATGCAAAGTTGTGCTCTCACCCACAATGTTCCCAAATGCCACGAGCCAATCTTAGTGACCACGAGCACCTTGCCATTTATTATTTGGCATTTCACTGGGATGGGGCTTAGGCATCAATGGCAAAATGCTCCAGAAGTTCTCTGCTGGATGCATTTTGTTCTTGCCAAGTTCTGTCAAGGCTGTGCTTTTTGAAAAGCCACCCTCTGATCCAAACTGATATTGCTGGGATGGATTCCAGGGGTCTGAGCTGGTCCAGAGAACAGTGCTGCCTTCTCCATGCTCTAGCACCCCTTCCCTCCCCATCCCCTAGAGCAGAAGAAAAAAAAGGAAAAAATCCCTGAAATTGTTAACATATGAAAGATAACAGTTCTGAGCCAAACCCTCAATCTATTTCTTCCTTTGTTAATTATAAAGCAGCAGAATAGCTGGCACAAATATCTTGGCTGAGCTGTGAGCCCTGTGATAGATGATCTTCTCTCACTAGCCAATGCACTCATGTTTCCTTCCTGCTATATTTTGCCTTTTTAGATATAATCATGTCTTTTATCCACACTGTCTTTTTAACGTTAAATATATTTCTGTGAGATGCATATGAGCAAAAATAATTAGCACTGTATCCCAAGGGAGTAAATTCTATCACTTTTGGGTTTTGTTTTTTTTTTTTTTTTCTTTTTTTCAACTGCTTCATCATTACCAAGTATAACTTGTTCAAATATACTTGAGGATGGTCTGGGTGGCTGTTGCAAGCAACGCAAGTCAACATCATGGAAGGAAATAATTTGTTTGCCTCAAAGAATGAAAGATTTAGCTTTTCCAGGCTTGGGTCCATCTGCATTATAGTTTGTCTTTCTTTTTAAAAATTTTTTTGGTGGGGGGGTGTTTGTTTATTTGTTTTGTTTTTCCTTACAGCCATTATTGACCAGTACAAGGCCAGCATTCCTGAGAAATCACAGCACTTGGAGAAGTGGCCTTTCATGTTCTGTGGCTGGAATCAGCCCCAGGCATGGTTTTGGGCCATGACAATTTATGACTATTTCTGAAGCAGTGGAATGCTACGGAAATAAGCAAATCCAAAAAGAAAAGAAAGGGGGAGGCAAAAAAAAAGCCTAGAAACTGAATTTTACCATTGTAAGAAATAACACTTGGGGCTCTGTTTTGTGTTTTGTGCAAGACTGAGTTTTCCAGAGCTTTCTAAGCTAAGCTGCAGTTGATGGGATATAGGGATATATCCTGCTTTGGATATCAGAAAAAGGAAATCTTGATCTTGTTCCTTTTCTGTGCTGATTTAGAGTCTCAGTCAATCATTGATTTATTTGGAAGTGAGGGAACTGGAAATGAGTGTAAGATCTTAGATTGTTTTGAAAATCAGTTAAATTCCTCTTTTTGAAAAAAAAAAGATTCAGTGTGGAGATTTGACAGATTGCTCTTCAGGGTAACTCACGCTGGTCTGACACCTCTTTATTTTGTGCATTCTTAGGAAGCAAACTCTGACCTCTCTTCCTTTAACAGAACTGTGCCTTTCCTTCTGAGCAGAGCTGGAATTGTTGCTGTCTCCTACCTCCCTATGCTGTTGATCTGGGTTCCACCAATGCATCCTGTTAAACCTTGAATGTTGTGAATTTTGGGAGTGAAAAATAAAGCATTTTATGCTGGGGGGTGCCCTTCAGGGTGTGAAGTAAACACCAGAGCTTACTGGGTTTTCATGTGAGCTTTAACCAGTGCCTCTAGACTGCCTTTAAATTCACCCTTGTGGCTTGAGAAATGCCAACAGTATAAAAATGATGTGCAGCTCCATATTAATTCTCTTTATTTCTCTCAGGAGCCAGAGCATCACCTGCTGTGTCCTAGAGCTGACTGCCTCCATGCATCCCAACAGCAACAGGAGTGCCTGGATGGTTCAAGACCAATAAATTATTGCCAGACTTACTCCTGACACATAAATTGCCCCTTTTGTCCCTCATACTTCTACTCATGACACAAACCCTACATAAAATGGAAATAATAGCTCTAAACGAAAAGAGGAAGCATCAGGAAAAGCAGTGTGGGGCCACAGCAGCAAGGCACTGTGATTGAGGTGTCAAAGAAAGTGGATAAAAGCACATACAAGCTCCTGTGCTGCCTGGAGTCTCCAGAGAATTCCTTCACACCACATATTTCATTTCACATTTTATCCTATTTTTCTTGCAAAAAAGAGTTTTCATTCTGCTAGAGACAAGATGAAAAGTTATTTGTGGGTGGGCCAGGCTCTATCTACCCAAATTCAGGCCCAAAATTTTAGGATTCCACTAAAATATGCATGTGTGTGGATTCTCATCTCCACCAGGCTCTGAAGCTGGCCTTAATTCCCACATCCATGTCTTCCAGACAGGTGACAGAATACTCTGAGTCTCTGGAGGAGCTCATACCTGTGATGAATTTAAAAAAAAAGAATGGAGGCATATCTTGGAAGTTTTTGTCAGTGCTTAATGGTTACCTGATTTAGGTAAAAGAGGAATGCATTTCACATAAAAAACAAAAAAAAAAAAAAAAAAAAACCACCAAAAAAAACTAAACAAAAAAACCCAAACACACTAAAAAACAAAACCCCAAAACAAACAAAAAAAATCACAAACAAAGCGATAAAAGAATCCAAATTAAAAAAAAAGCTCTCTTTAGTGGAGAGCAGCTGACAATGTATTCTGACTTCATTTTGCAGTGTAGACACAAAGGAAGGGATGCACACTGGGAAGATGGTACAGGTCCCACTGGTGAGGTAGAAAAAAAACTTGTGAAAAATATTCTTTCTTCAGTGTTTTCAGTGAAAAAAACTTTGCTTTATGGAGCAGTGGTAAGTGCTCAGCCTGTCCTGAGGATATTTAGGGTGTGCATGTGAAGCACTGATCCAGGCAGGGTGTTTTGAACCAGGTTAGCTTGGCTGGAAAAACACACACAAAAATAATTCCCTCTTGGCTGCCACCAAGGCTAGCTACATTCCTAGAATGCACACCTCTGAATAGGAAGGGAGGACTGAAGAAACAGCCAAAATCTCAAGGGAATCATCTCCTAGCTCTGTAAGAGAGGGCTGGATTCAGGCTGAGATCCTGCTCCCAATTCCATCCCTCCTTCTGAAGGAGCTACAGCAGTAAAACAGCATCCAAAGGGCTGGGAGCAGAGCACGGACCTCACCTTGCTCTGTTTGTTCTTGTGGCAGTGCTTTTGTGGAGGGTGGGATGGAGCTGAGCTGTTTGAAGCACCCAGCGCACAGAGTGGGAGTAGTGCAGCACCAAGTTAAGAGCAGGAACCTCCACTCCTGCTGCTGAGGGGTCAGTGTTTGAAGGGAGAACAAAAAGAAGAACTCCAGAAACAAGTAAGAGCCAAAACACTGAAAATCCCCAGCAAAAAAAACCCCATAAATTTTGTACATTGGAGTTTTCTCTTTCATGGTTGGGTTTTGAAGAAAAGCAGTGTGCCCCTGAAGTTGTGAAGAGGAAAGTAAGGTTGGAGAGAAAGTCAAGAAGAAATGTAGTAATAGAGGGTTTTATTTAGAGTTTTAAGGACATGAGAATTCCAGGGAGGGTTGGGACGTGGGTTGACCAGACCTAAATTTGTAGCAGAAGTCTGCCACAATTGCTGCAGTGACAGCCAAGAGTGATGCCAGATGAAAATAAATATCTGGTTTGAGGGCAAAAATGAGATTAAAGAGTTGTCAGTCACCCTTTTATGTACATAGATGCAAGCACTGAGCATTTTAAGCCCTTTTTCTCAGGTTCTGCACAGGCCACCCTGATCAGCCCAGCTGTCCAGGGAGGCACCATCTTAAATGTCATATTTATTAGTGGTGCTATAACAAAATGGATGTGAAATCATGGTGCTCCCCCAGAGCTTCATTTATCCCTGTGGTGGTAATTCATCTTAATGAAGGGTAGAAATTCACCCACACAGAATTGCATTTAGAGAGTACAGCAAGTGGAATTCATGAGATCTAGCAGGGAAAGCCTAAATGAATAGTTTCAGGTTCTTCTTGGGTTGCAGTGAGGGAAATTCCTTCCTCCAGAACAAGTACACCTCTTGCTGCAGGGCAAATCCCATCAGGAAAAATTAAGGGTGAGCTCTCCACAGGGAGAAATTACAAAATTTAATGACTCTATGCTGCTGAGACACTACAGCTCATTGGGATACAGGCTAGGTTGGATACCCAGGAAACTCAGGAACTGATAGTAGATATTAAAAAAAAAAAAGTAACTTTTGTTTTCCTTTTTGCTGTCTTCTGCCTTCTATGCATCCCTTCTGTTCTTCAGCACACAGTACTTTACAGCCTCTGTTCTTTCATTGTAACAATAATAAAAGGTGTTTACTTCAGTTTTTAGGCCTCTCTTCTAGTGTGGTCATTCTTTAAATGGAAAATCTAATCCACAGAGAAGCTCTGCTGTCTCCAGGAAAGTCAGGCTTATAAATATGACATATAAAGATGTAATTCCAACAGTGCCAAGAGTCTAAAAATTAAAAACTTTGCAAAAAAAAAAAAAAGTACCTCTAGCAGAATAAAAATCTTCCTGGATGAAATGCTGTGTGGTGCCTCTTCAGGAAAACCTTTCCTGGAGTTTTTAATGGGCTTTGTTAGAATGAGTCCATGCAGTTAATTTGGAATATTTCCTTGGAGAGACTGGGACCGTGTTGTGTAAACACATCCACGTGCATCCAGCAGTGCAGGAAGGCCTGATGGAACAGCTCTGAGGGTCTGGTCATTTCTGTCAGGTCCCTTGTTTCCACACAAAATTATTTTCCCAACCATTTTTTGGTGTTAAGGAAAATTATTCAAGAGGGATTTTGTGTGAGAATTCATGTCTAGATCTCTTTCAGTGCTGGCAAATGGTATAATTTGAATTGTTTACACATGGGAGGTGCAAGATTTCTGTGCCTGAAAATTCATTTATTTGCCTCAAGTGATGGAAGCTGGCAAGTGAAAGATACCACCCCTTTTGCAGATCTTGTGGACTTGTTTTGTTGAGGGTTTCTGTTGGGTTCTTTTTCTATTTTAAGCTGTCACAGCTGCTAAGAAAAGCGTATTTGCAATGTTCACAAACACCTAAATATGGAAATGAAAGGATAATTAAGAGAAGGGGGGACTATGTCACATGTCAAAGGCAAGCCACCATGGTGCAGGGGATATCAAACATTAAATCTAAGTTCTTTTTTGATACCAGTATATTACATTACCACTCAGGTCATGAAGCACTCCAGTAAGCTCTATGTTTCCTGACACAAAATTAAAATCTAATGGTGCCAAAAGTACCTAAAACAACAAGATGTTGAAGCTTCAGGAAAACTTGAGTGAACAGGTACACAAATGTGTGTGACAGACTGCAGATCTGACTTACACACAGTTGTATGGGTTGTAAAGTCAGATAAAATCAGGCCTTGACCAGTTTCTGAATGAAGAATAGAAGTAATGGCCTCTTTGACAAAACTGGCCCAAATCACCTCTCAATCTTCTTTTTTATTGGACTACACAAATCAGATCTCCTCCAGGTTGTCATGTAGGCTGTGTTTGGAATTTATTGGAATTGATAGATTGCTCTGGCATTAGCAGCTTTTCAAATTTTACCTCTTCCAGGCTGTTTTCCCTCTAATTCTGGCTGTGGTCAGATTAGAGATTTCATCCCAAAAATAATGAACAACCTAAGTGAGCACTGGGAGAATATTCTCAGTAAGACCCACAGGTGACAACCACAAGATGTTTAGGGCAAATATGGCCAAGTAAAACATTTTGGCACAGGGCTGAAGCATGCTGAGGAGAGATATCCCACCTTTGTTCAGAGGGAGGAAGAGTACAGACTGACTTTTTAAAGCCTGTGTGGTCCCTGTTATTGGTTTTTTTTTTTTTTTTTTTTCTGAGCTGTGTCAGGTTATTTAGGAGGAGTAACACATCAAATAAATACAGATTATTTGTTTCTGGCATTCACTCAGCTCCCTTACAAAGCACAACATACAAATCGTTTCCATGTTGGAGGCCCTGGATCACCCAGCAGCCTTATTTATCCTCAAGAAATGCAAGTGGTAAGTGGCCAAGGACTTCCTCTGGGCACTTTGATCTTTTGACTTGGAACAAAAAACTTTCAGAAATACATAAAATGCACTGAAACCTGCAATTCTGGAGTACACCGTTGAATCTTCACACAAAGTACATATGGACGAAAGAATCAAAAACTATTTGCATAATTCCTTTTTCCTGTGTATAATTCCATTTTCTTTAGCCATAGCTTTCTGGTGGAAAAGAGCTAAGAGAGGATTCTGAGCAGTGGCAGATATCATAGTTTTGCTCTTTCTGCTGGGTTTGATGCGAATTTGCTGTATGGAATCTTGCAATCCACAGGTCACATTAATGAGAAATGAATGAATTTAGCTCCCACAGATGCAGGTAATCACTTGGTTACTTTGAAGTATAGCTTACCCCAAAGCCTACTTTGAGTAATGAAGAGTCCTCGTTCTCTAATTTTGTTTTTTTTTAATGGTCTCCAAAATCAATCTAAATTTTCAGAATCTTGTATATCATATTTTCCTAAATCCTCTTAATTCCCTAGGTATTCAAAAAGTTGCTTTGTTAGATTCTGGAATGACGGGCATGGAATAAATTGAATTAGAGTTTAAAATCCTCACCTGTCCAGATGAATATGATTTTTGCAGAAGCTGAGCTATGCTGGTAATCAGAGCTTAGAGAAACAGAAGGAGACCAGCTGTGGCTTAACACAGAGATGTAGGCATAGCTGTCCCATCCAGGAGAAAAGGAATTTCTAACTTCCTTCTCGTTCCTCTCTTCCTGTAAGAGAAAAAAAATAAATTTTTGGCAGTACTGTTCCTTGCCTTGCATCAACTGCAGTTTATTATTTCTGACTCTGCACCATCTGGGCTCCATTTTCACCAAAGCCTGGCCCCACATGCCAAGAAAATGTTTTCACCTGCCCAGCAGCCAGCTCCAAGTCACCCCAGCCATGCAGTCCTGTTTTAAAAAATGGGGTTTACTTGTAGTTTTCTCTCTAATGGCAGCCCAACCTCAGCATTTTATCCTAAAACCAGTGGAAAAATTGCAACGTGCTGCATGTGTCTGTCTGTCATGCTGTGTGTCACTTTTACACCCTTATTGACCTACCAGCCAATTTCTGACCAACTTGACAGAAAGAGAAGAAACTCTTGCAGATGCGGAGTTCTTAAAACTTTATGAAGCTCAGCATCTGGAGGGAGAAATTAATGTGGCAGCTATTGCCTCCCAAAGTAAGTAGTTGCACTTCTTAAGTGTCAGGGGAAAAAAAAAGTCCAAGAAAAAATATTCCATATGCAATACAGCTGCAGGAAAAGGTCTAGCTGCAGCCTGCGTGTTATTAGACAGTGAGAAATCAGCTGAGGGTTGCAAGCACAGTGAAAAAAATACTTTGTCAGAACTGCTTAGAAGATGGTACCTAATATTGATTCATTTCAGTTTAATTTTTACTTTTTTTTCCTCCTGCAGGTCCCAGGATGAGATGAGGTGTGTATGTCCTGCAAAGAAGTCCAAAGGATGATTTCAGCTGGTTAATAATGAATCCACATGTCCTGGACACCTCACAGAAAAATTGTATTTTTGACAGTTTATAGCATTCTTTATGAAGCATGAAAGACATCTTCCAGTACAAGTTATTTGCAAAACCTCCTTTCAACTGACAACTTCTTTTTGATATAATGAATTAATGGTTTTAATACTCATTTTCTCCCCCATCAGCAGATGATAAAAAAATTATCTGTGCCTGTTTGCACACCTCACAGACACCTGGCCATGCTACAACACTGGAAGTCATCTTTCCTTCAAAATTGGATTTCCAAATCCACTTGGGAAGATCCACTGGGAAAAGCTGATTATTCAGGAGGGAATAATCAGTTGGGTAAGCCAGTGAGATCAGGAGGAATACTGTGTAGGCTGTGACACTGGCTCTCAGGAATTTAAAAAATGCTTCCACTGAGCAACTGTATTTCAAAGAAAACAAAGCAAAAAAAAATGAGAAGCAGATTGAAGCATGGTTGAGTGCACAATCCTCAGGTTTAGGAGGCTGTAGCAAGGCTGCACCAATTTTTTCTACCAAAGTTGCTTTTCCTTTTTCCTTGCTAAAGCTCAGATGAGAGTGGCAGAACTGAAAATGCAGTGAAGGTGCAATAAACCTTTATTTTATTACCAGGATACCTGACAGATTAACCCCTTCCATTGTGTCTGTTATGAGAAACACAAATTTCTGAAGCAAATCATAGTCTGGCTGCAGGGTTTCCCATTAATGAAGAAAAAGCAAAGCACAGGATTAAAAAAAATCACTCCTGGGCATGGGGAAGAGAGAGCTCAAAAATACAGCAACAAGATAGAAGAGCTACTGAAGCTGCATTTTGCAGAAAATGTTCACTCTATCATTTTGTGGGTGAGTGCTCCTGTGTGATGCAGTTCTGGGAGTGGAAACAGACTTTTGTGATCTCTGGGAAACACAGATTTTTCTCCTGGTGCTGCTCATGCTGAGGGGCTTTAAAGAGCTGGTTTCCAAGTAAAGCCATTAAATCTGGAGGAGCTGAGCACATTAATGCAATTTGCAGCTGATTTCAAACAGCATATCCCCTTAAAAGAATGCAAAAATAAGCAGATTCCACCTGTTGCTGGATGAGCCAAAAAAGCACAAGCTAGGCAGTGTGATTGCCAGCTGGGTGATAACTCCACAATCAATCCATTGGCTGACTTAAAAAGCAATATTTTTCTTCCTGGCTGGTGATATCTGCTGCAAACCGGTGAAATAGAGGTGGTGGATGTTCTCATCCAACCCCTCTTGTGTGAATTGTCATGAGGATGAAGTCTAAGAAAATCAAAAAAACCCCAAATTTATTACTAAAAATTAATAAATTACTCACTTGCTCGCACTCCCTAAGTACTTGTTTAAGTTTACTCAGTATAAACATTTTTGTGCCAGTGCAGGTTGAAAAAGCATCTGACCGGGAAAAATAAAAAAAAAAAAACAAAAAAAGAAAAGGAAAAAGAAATTTTTAAATAAATGAGGAAAGTTAGAGAGTGGATACCATCTAGTGGTACCACCAATAAAAGGCTGGGTTTGGTGGCTGCTTGGTTTGTGTTCCTTCTGAGGTCCCAGGTTTTTGGCAGATCCCTGGGGCTCATTCATATTTGTCGCTCCCCTTTCTGCAGGGATGGTTTTGGAGCTGGCATCTCTTGAGGAACACGAGGTTGCACCAGACCAAACCTTTCAGCTCCTACCTTGCAGTGAGATGTTCATGCCTCAACCCTTCTCTGGAGGAGTTGTAGCTTTAATATCACTATGTAATTACATTGTAAAAAATGGTTTATATATATTATATAAATCTATAAAAATGTTATACAATATGTATATTTGACAAATGTATAAATAATTTTATACAATAGATAAAATATAAGTGTGAGCTTTGGAAGGTGTGTTTAGGCTTCTTGTTGAATTTCAGTATGCATTACAACATATGTTTTATATATTGAAATTTTCTATTATATATTATTTGTGACATAATATACAATATATGACATATTTATGTAACACCTTATATTACTATAATTAAATATTTCGTTTTATATCACACAGAATCACCAGGTTGGAAAAGACCTTCAAGGTCATCGAGTCCAGCCCAGCCCCAACCCCTGGCACCCAGTGCCACATCCAGGCTTTGTTAAACACACCCAGGGATGGGGACTCCACCACCTCCTCGGGCAGCCATTCCAGAACTTCATCACCCTTTCTGTTAAAAAATTTTTCCTGATATCCACCCTATATTTCCCTTGGCACAGCTTAAGGCTGTGTGCTCTGGTTCTGTTAGTGGTTTTGCTCATATTTTATAGCCAGTTCTGGACAGGGGCTGCTGCTGACAGGGTAGGAAAATTTGGAGAAATGAAGGTGCAGGAGACAAGCAAGAAAACCCAAGAGGGAAAACCCTTAGAAACACCGAGCACAGGAGAAGTCCTTGGAGATGGTTCAGTAGAGTATGCCACCAGCAGTGAGCAGAGCCTGAGGCTGCTCACTGCCACCACAGGGGCTCCTCAGTCCCCTGCTGGTTTGTGTCTGATCCCTGCTGACAGATTTTAAATATATAATATTAAAATATTAATAGATTTATAGTATTAATTCATAATAGTATTTATTTATAGTGTATATACTATATAATAATATATATTAATATTATATAATAGTATATATTTAGAAATATCTAAATGTATACTACTGTATTTTATTATGCTGTATTTTAATATATTGTATATATATGTTATCATTTTACATATTTTATATATGCAGAATTTAAAAATATATAACATCTTAGTATATAATTTTAACTATTTAATATTATATAAATTATAATATTCTAATAATATTCTAATAATATTCTATTAAATTATTATATGTTTTATAATATTTCTATTTAATTATACATATTTATTATTTTAATATATTTTTAATATATTTAATATAATGTGGTTTATACTGTATTTTAATATATTATGTATTAAATGATGGTAAGCTCAGACTTAGCTTTTCTGATGTTGCCTCCATTGAATTTGATTTGACTTGATTAGAATGGAATAATCCTTTTGTTTTTTTAATATGTTAATTTTAATTCTGATATTACACTTTAGTTCCCTGCAGTGTGTGGGGTCTCTGAGCTGCTAGGCCTCATCAGAATTTTTTTTTCCAGAAACATTCTTAATTTTTGTTAGATATTTCAGCTTTTCTTTTTTTCATCATCAATAAGACAATGAGATATGCTTGTAATTTTATATTTGTTTGGAGACATCATCCATCCCCATGCCACAAAAACAATTTCGAAGTTGTGATTCCAAATTGATTGAACGGGTTAATCTGGGCCTTTAGAAAATTATTTCTTTAATTGGAAATCACGTGTTTTCTTAATTCTGAGAGTTTTAATTTTTTCTGAAGCCTGAATAAAAGAGTTAAATAATTTTTTAGCATGCTAAAACAGCTCTTTTGCATACTCCTTGTTTGTTTGTATGATTACACTACTGAGAAACACTTTTTTTCTTCCCCTCCTTTATTGTTCTGCTTTTAAAACCCAGTATAGAAATCAGAGTTGTTAATCTGCCACCTTTGGAACACTCACACATTTCCATGCCTTGTCCTCTATTTTCCACTCTCATTCTGGAGTGACGCTGCCCCAGAGCGAGAATTGTGTGTTTTCATGTTCGAGGAGTCAAGAGAGGGGCAAGTTCTTGAAGCAAAAATTGAGAAAAATATTTATGATGCTAAAAGAGGATTTTTTTTCCCAGTTTTTTTTTTGTTGTTGTTGTTCCCTGCAGCTGAGCCTGGAAATGTCTTCCCATTCACCCAAGGCTGACCCACACTTCTTGGCCAAACCCTTCAATATATTAAAATAATAAAATATATAATAATTTCATTTCTTCATAAGAGCTTTAACTACCATTTTTCCCATTAAAACTGTTTTAAGTAACAAGCTTAATGTTACTGTTTAATTAGGAAGTGCCTTTGGTGTGGAAAAAAAAATAAATTTCAAAGGCAGTGAAGTGAAAGATTTGCATTCACCCAAATCTGTTTGTATAGATAATTTTTCCTGATGGCCCCAAGGCTTTTTGGACATGGTGAAATTGTTATTTTTACCCACATAGCATGCCCCTGATGTTTGTGAAAGTTGTGGACCCCTGGCTGCTGCTGTTCTTGTCTCAGTTTTAGTTACCTCAGCTGCCTGACATTTGCACCCAGGGTCTTATTGTGTGGTTTTGTTTGGTATTGTCAGATACAGGTGTTTACACCAACTATAATAACAATAATAATATTATAATTTTCTTTGTAATCCTAGTTATTTAATTATTTTGGCTTCAAGGATTCTAGTGATACCTCTGTAGCCTACTGGAGAATTTATCAATTTAGTGGGGCCTCCTAAACACTGATCCTATGCAGAGAAGGTCAAAACAAAATTTTCTTTTTCTTTTTCTTTTTCTTTTTCTTTTTCTTTTTCTTTTTCTTTTTCTTTTTCTTTTTCTTTTTCTTTTTCTTTTTCTTTTTCTTTTTCTTTTTCTTTCTCTTTTTCTTTCTCTTTCTCTTTCTCTTTCTCTTTTTTTCTTTTTGAAAGAATTCACTTTGATTTCACAAAATTTTCAACTCTGAGTGTTGGATCTCTTAACCATCCTCAACAGAATAAGAAACGGCGACACCAAGGCACTGCCAGGGTGGGATATTCTTTAAATCCTCCACAAGATGACTCAAGCCTGAAGCACAGCTCAGGGAATAAAAATCTTTATAAAATTCAGGTGTGTGTCATTTTAGCATTGAGGAGTTGCAGAGAATAAAAAGTAACTGATGGAAGATGGGCAAAGCATGAAAGAAAAAGATAGACACTTTTCAAATTGTCAGGATGCATCTGATATTCAGGAGAGCACAGCAGACAAAAATAAATATGGTTTGGAGAATGTTTTTAAAAATCAGTTCCTAATATCTTTTCTGGAAATAAGCCATGATTTAAGTGGAAAAAAATAGGATAAGATAAAAGAATTATTTTTTTTATTAATAGATCACATTCTCTTGGGAATAAGAAAATGGAAACATGACAAAAGTGGAAAAGGAAGAAAAAATCCTTCTGAAAATATTTAAGTAGTTGTAGCAAAAACTGGACAAGCACTGTGCCCTGTTCAGGTAAAAGTTATAAAATATAATGTTGTTGTGTAAAGATGCAACTTGGCGAGATGAAAAACAGATTTCACCATACTTTTTCAACTCCTTTCTAAAATTGTTGATATTGAGAAGTAGAAATATCAACTGAAGCATGCTTAGCTTCTGCAGCCTGTGGATTACTACCTCAACAGATAAGGAATTTCATCTTGCATATCTTTACAAGCAATTATTAACATGAAAGAAGAAGGAAAAACTTCTCTAGAAATTTGTAGGCTCTTTTAAAAATATATTATTTTTAGATATTTGAACAATTAGTTAATTATACCAACTGGTTGAGCTTTTCTAAAAACAATACATTAAAAATATATTTAATTAAGATTACTATTTTTATTCAAGAAAGGCTTTTTATCTTTCTCAGAAGGAAAAATCCAAGGTTTGGACTATCATATTACCAAGAATAAAGCACTGCTAAGAAGTGTTGAAGACATATCCACATGTAACCATCTTGTTTTATTTTTTCCTTTATTTCCACTGAACCTCGGGATCTACACAAACACTAAAGTTTATACAAGAAATAAACAAAAAAAATCAATTAAATCTGATTATTAGAAGGACTTTTCTGTTTCTGTATACAGCAACTGTGAGCAGAAAAGATCCACACTGGATTTGTAGACGTTTCATTTTGCTGAGTCCAAGGCAAATAATTGATCAATAATCAATATCAACAATTTCTCTTATCCCTAATCATTCTGAAGGTGGAATACATGGAGCTGCTTTTGGAAACAAAAGTAAAAGCACCAGTGTTAATTCTGGCTTCTTGTTTATACTTTCAAAAGCCATTTTCCCTTTTTCCATGGATTTTTGCCATGAAATCACAATGCTCTGGGAGATAAGCATTACTAAAAAGCTCACTAAAATTATTGCAACACTTTTCTTTGACCTCAGTGGGAGTAAAACCTGTCAGATGCTCTCTATATCCAGAATTTCTGTGTTGGAACCTCTTAGAACTATAATAAAGGTCTGTAAGAGGAGGATTGTTTATTCCCTTCTGTGCCTTTCTTTTAAGTTCAGCTCTTACTCGCTGGATTTGGGTCAAATGTGACTTCATGCTGGGTTTCCAAAAATGTGTATTTCTTTTCTGCTACATAATTCTGACGGCATGTACAATTAAAAGTTGTTTTTCCTTTTTTTTTTTTAGTTTTCCTTTTTTTTTTTTTTTTTTTTTTGCAGACAAACAGGAATCTTCATTTCACGATAATGGTAAATTAGGAAGTAAAAAAGCAGTAGAAATACACCAAGTACAATTTTTTCCCCCAAAAATGAAAATTTGGAAAGTTCTTCTGGAATGTATTTCATCTAAATATCTAATAGGTGTTAAATTTATCAACTTTTTAAAGCTTTCCATAAACTGATGAGGCCTAACCACAACATGAGTGGGTACAAACTTAATAAATAGCTTGGGCAGTCTGCAGAAAACCTCAGAAGATAAATTTTTTCATTACCTTGGAGGATTAAAGACAAATATTTATGCAAAACTGCAATCTAATAAAAAGAGGATTTTTTTAATATGTGTGCAGATATAATCATGAGAACATAGAGTCTTACCTATAGGAGTGCAGAATATACCTGAAAGCAGAATATAAAATGCACTAAAATATCCATCAGCTATTGATTATTGAAACAGTTTATTGAAAAGTTTTTGAACAGTTGACAAAAGGCAAATAAACATTCTTTATGAGCTGACAATTTATATCTAATTCCATTTCTAAAAGCTTGGGAAAAGTAGAAAAGTAGCAATACTGAAGTTTCTCCTCTTTAGTCATGTTGAATATTTGTCCCTTGAAAATAGACTCTTAATGGGGAATAGATTTTTATTTTGCCAAAATTTAGTAGGATAAAGTGAAAATTGAATTTGTTTTAAAAGTTTAATATTTCTTCATTAAAAAAAAATTTGGACAAGACAATATATTAACATAAACTTTTGACCTACTCTAGTTTTCAGTAGAAAATTATTGTGAGTTGCCATTGGAGTGGGTATGATCAATTAAAACTTAACCAAACACAGCAGCTCTAAAAAGTGAATAAATGTACAAATATTATTCAAATAAAATTATGGGAAAGCAGTTTTCCTAAAACTTCACTTCAGGGCATAGCTGTAAATTCCACATGATAAATTTACTTCTTGGCACCTTCTGGATCTAAGTTTTTCTTATTTTTTCTAATTTTTAAATTAGTTTTAAAATCAAATCTTTCCATTCCATACATCAATGTATGGATGATTTAGAAGTACTAAAAAAGTAAACCATTCAAAGTGATAGAAGTCTTTTTTTGCCCTGATTCAAAACATTTCCATTTTCTACTTGAAAGACCCTCAGTTCCTGATTTTTGTTTTTATTGGTTGTTTGAATTTTAAGTGGAATTTTCAAATTCTGCTCACACATATCAAACAAAACAGAGAAGAACAAGACTGGCTATGAAACCCAAAACCTGATGATGATATTTTATAATTTTTTCTGTTTCCAGGTGAAAACAGGTGGATTAGAATACCCCTTTCCACAAACAGAAGAGGGATGTGAGGTGGTGAGTGCAGTGAGTTTCAGCTAGAAGTTCTACCTAGAATTTAGTTTTTAGTTTCTAGTTTTTAGTTTATAGTTTTATCTAGAATAAATACAGTAGAATAGATTAGCTAGAATAAATAAAATTAGCTAGAATAGATTAGCTAGAATGTATGCATTTTACTGCTAGAATAAATGCAGTAAAAGTACAGGAAGTTTGGCCACAACTCTTTCCAAAGGTATGGCTCACTGCTACTGGAACTGCAGCCCAGCTAACTTCAGAGTGACCTCAGTGGCTCAAAAAACAGAAAAGAAAAAACAAAATAGAACAAAACAAAACTAAATTAACAAACAAAAGCAAAGAAACAAACAACAGCAACAACAAAAGAAAACAAAAGACAAAATAATTCTAAATTGTAAAAAACCTACTTGAAAAAATTCAAATGAGCAGGGATGCGTCACATTGAGTCCCACAGGGCTGAGCACTCTGGGCATAGTGAGACTGCGAAGAGAGAGGTGGAAAGCAAATGGAAAAAAATAAACGGAAGAGAAATGGGATGGGAAGAGAAAGGAATGGAAAGGGCACAGAAGGAGGATGCCCCACAATGACTGTGCAGCTGAGAGAAATCCTCGCAGCAAGGCTGATGCATTTCTGCTCCTCTCCCTCAGCTGTAACGTCTGGGCTGAGCCTCAAACCTCCAAACTCCAAACGTGGAAACAGTTTTTTCCTAAATCACGGAGTTTCATAGCAGGTCTTGTCTCAAAGGCTTCTTTCCCTTCAGCATCAGCCAGGTGCAGCTGTTGCAGACCTGTGAGCTTGGTTTTTTTGTTCTTTCCATCATTTATCCTTGGGGTAAGGCTGATGGAAGTCCTGCTCCTGTAGAGCTGACCTAAATATTTCTGGTTTCTCCCTGAGTGGAAACATGGTGCCCCATTAGCATAGCAGCGCCATGCCAGATGGCAGCTATTGTTTATATCTCTAATTTTTATTCTTCTGGGCTCACTGAGGGATTCTTTTCTCTGCAGTGATTGCCATGGGGCAATCCTGTGTTTTTACCTTGAGCTGTGAAGCTCCTGGCCTCACAGAATATGCCTCTTTGACTTTTGAAATTTTTGAGTATTTTCTTCATTTCTGCAGTTGGCAACTTTAGAGTGGTGGTGACAAATATGATTTGGGTGGATTCCTTTTTAAATCTCATGAAGTTTCAAATCTGGAAGCATTTGGAATTTCTCTTCCCATAAAAGTTAATAAAGGTAGGAAAGGTTTTCCTCGGTCCTCAAGTAATTTGTGACTGAAAACTGTGCTGGATCTGAGAAAGTGCAGAGACATCCATGTAATCTGCACAGAATTTCTACACAAAAAATGAAGTGTTACACCGAGAATGGATTATTGACATGGCTAAGATTTTTAGAGGAAAGCTGATTCAGAATTATCAGGGGCTAACAAAACTTTTTCTCAAAGCCTGATCCATTCAAGTAAGAAATATGAATTTCCCCAAGTGGAGTATGAATGAAGACAGAGAAAAAAAATTATCCCCAATAAAGAGACCCAAATATTTTTCAGCCGACCTTCTGCATTTCCATAGCAACATGTTGGATCTTATCAAAACCTGGATACTGTAACATGTTTTATACATATTTTAAAATACATTTATTGAGACAAAGAATATGAACAATCAATCAAGCTAGTAAATGCAATGCTATAGATAAGAAAATTACTTGGCCAGGTTGGTTGGAAAATAAAGATTGTGCAATGCTGGGTTTGGTTTTTTTCTCTTAGGATATGGCATAAAATATTATTATTTGCTGATAAAAATAATCTTCAGCTATATCCATCCTTTGAGATCAATTTGGCTGTGTTCATGTACACTAGATCTACACTTAGATTAGTTTCAAAATCTCACAGCATCTTGCCCTATCCCAGACAAAAGCAGGACTAGATTATATTCCTCATACATAATAATTCACCTTGACAAGTTTTTGGCAGCAAAACGGCCGGGCCATTCACAGCAATTAGGCAGCAAGTGCTATTATTCATGATCCTAGGATGCTGACAGATTTTCTCCACAGGGATTAAAGAATTTCCAGCCTGGTCCAAGTGCTGTGGTTTCAAAACCAAACTTCCATCAGGATGGAAATGAGTCATGAGGCTGAGCCAGGAACCCTCCTGGTTTGCAGTGGTCAGCAGCAGGTGCCAGGAGAGAAGCACAGAGCACAAGGAGCATGGTGCATCACAAGGGATGGACATCCCAAAAATCTGGGCTGTGAAATTGGGGTCCAGGGATGCCCCTGTGCCAGAGGCTGTTTATCTATATTCAACATAGATCTTAAAAGATTTAAAAAGATTTAAAAATCTTAAAAGGTTTTTCTCCTATTAATTTAAGGACTCTGCTTTTGAACCTGCTGTCACTGCAAGTGCACTGGAGCAAGAGGTTCCACAGATTGACTGGGTGGTGTTGAGCACCTTTTCCCTCTTTTGGAGGCTAAAGTACATGGATTTTGTACATTCATTTGATGTCCTCTAGCTTGACATGAAAAAAGCTGGAGTCGCTGAATGCATTTTATGTCTGTCATGTCCCTTACAGCCTGCAGCATTTCCTTATTTATTTTTCAGCTGGGGACATTATGGGGGACAGATTTGCTGCTTTTATGGCAGAAAAAGCAAAGTTCTGCCTCCAGAACTTACCAGACTCCTTTCCATCCCCACGCTCCTGCTCATTTCTTCCCTCTGTGCTTACTAACACACAATTTATTTCTTAATCATAACAGTTCAAGGAAGATATATTCTGAAAAAGTGATCTTCACCCATCCCTTTATTCCACAATACAGCACAGACCTCGCAGGAGCTGTTGGAAGCTTTGCGCCCATCAGAGGCTGGGTGGGAGTAGTCTAGTAAATCTTGAGGAATGTGTGAATAGAAAATAACCAGATTTTGAGAGTTCTGCAGCCTCTCTGTTGTTTTGTGCCGGAGAAATCAATGCTCACTTAGCAGGGCTGCATGCAGAGGCCACACGGGTGGCAGAAGGCAAGGTAGGCACCATTAATTCACAAAATAAATTCACAAATCACTTGTGTGATCAGATTCTAGACTAAACCTTTAGCTGCCCATCTCCCCATCTAGAGTTTGCAGCCCTGACATCACAATTTGTAGCCTTTTTGTAAGGAAACCTGAGCAGCCAAGAACATCTGAGTATTAATTTGAAAGCTGCTGAAATGGGAAAGAAGCAAGGTTTGAGATACCACATGCAGCCTCCAGTGGGACTGTGGGGAATCTCTGAGTATAAATCTCCAGACTGAAGTTTGTCAGAGCTCTGGGTATGATTTGTTTGTAAAACATGTCTGGAAATGTCAACATCCATCTCTGGCAAATTCCTTAGTGTCTGTGAGGCTGGATGGGGACACCAAACATGTGAGAATACCTAATATTTTACACCTATTTTACATAATATTTTATTCTGCCTGACACGGGGTGATACAGAAGAGGAAGGTAAGCAGAGAGCTCCAGATGTGATGGCTAAAGACAGATTCCATTCTTGCTTGTTGTCATTAATGATACTTTAGGAATCAAACAAAACTCCTGGAATTTGAATTTTTGGACAGGATTGACCTTTGCTCTTCCAAAACAGATCTGTTTTACAAAGAAGGAGGTTAACATGGTGACAACATATATTCAACAACTTCATAATTTTTAAACAACTGGGTTAATGTGTGGATAACTTGTTCTGACTTTGTGGCCAGTTGATTCTGTGTACCAAAGAAAACCCCAAAACTGCTATAACTCCACAATTTTCCAGAGAGTTGGACAGTATTGTTATACAGTATTACATAGCAATAATAAATTAATAAAATAATTAATACAATATTATTACACCTAATGCTTCCAAATTAATTTTACCTAATGCCCAGTCACATCTGCACCTTTTTTGTGCACAGTGCTCTGCAAATACAGGGAAGGTTATTGGCTTTTCCAGTGCCTGAATGTAAAAGGAATTCTGATAAAATTCCAGGAAGGTATTTTTAACAGGTGAAACAACAGATGGTCAGCAAGTGGAAGTCAGCAAAGCAGACTGATTTCAGCTTTGCTGTAAAAGTTATAATTGGAAATTCTAACCCAGAACCTCTTAACTACAGCTCTGCTGTTTCATTCAAATGTGGTTTGTGTTTTGCTTTGGTTTCCTTTTCTAGAAGACAGATATCAACTCCAAAATGTATTACTTTGTAAGAATTTCATATCCCCTACTCGTCTTTTGTTAGGTTTCCTACATACACATAATTATCCCTTTTTTTTAGCAATATGAAATTTCTTGTAAAATTTATTGCAAGCTGAGTGAGTCTACAGATTCAAAGGAAATGGTTTTGAAATTGTTTGCAGTGAAGTCACCATTTTAGCATGATTCTTTCTAGTTAATGTCTCTCATTAAGGCACGGAGGAAACAAAATACATCATATTTTAACAGTGCTGTTACACTAAACTTTCGTTGCCAGGGAGACTAGGACTGTAGAAGAAATCTCAAATTCTCCAGGAGGTGCTAATAACTCAGCAGTGCTTAAGAACTTGTTGAAAAATTCTGCATTCTTGAAACATTTCTCTCATTATTCATCTTTTCTTTCAACACTTGAATGTGTACCCTTCGGGGTTTTTTTTTTTACAGAAGGAAATACACAGCTCCAAAGGCTGATTCAGTGACAGTGTTGAAGGAGAGGGTAGCTGGCATTAAGGGTTGGGAGTCTGGAAGTTCTAACTTACATGCAGAATTTTAATGTATGCACTTTCTGCATTTGGCAGCGTGGATGAAATCCAGACTATGCAAGGAAAAATGTCATTTTGGACGTGCGCTGAATCAGGCCACTGACAGCTTGGCTCTTATTGATGCAAGAAACCCTGAAGAAGACACTGGGTTGGCATTGTCACCATCACCTGCTCCTTGCCAAAGATTCCAGAAAAATTTCCAAGCTCCTGCTCTGTTTGTAGGTTGGTCAGCTACACAACCAAGAAAAGTTATGGAGGCTCCATCCTCAGAAATATTCAAAATACTGCTGGACATGGTCCTGTGCAACCTGACCCTGACCCTCATCCTACTCATCACGTGCAACAGTGGGAAATGACCAGGGCTATTGCTTTAATAACAAAAGTATGTAAAGCATGGAGTCCATAAATTTTGCAATGCTGCTGGCAACAAAAATGTTCAGCAAGACCTCCCCAGTGAGATTAAGGAGGAACAAACCAGTTTCCACTGAGTGATTTTTCACCACAATATTTGGTTTATTATATATTTATCAAAATAGATCAAATCCCTCCTCCTGCCCCAAGTCAAACCTTTTTGTGCTGCTCTTTGCAGACTGTGGGTTGGAAGAAGCTCCATGGCAAAGGATGACATTTGTTTCAAAAGATAAAATAAATGCACAGCAAAGGCTTTTTTTATTCACCAGATGTTTACCAACAGCATTTTCAAATACATTTTTACAACTGGAAATCTCTGGGTTTAGGAGCAGTACTTTTCCCAACCAAAGGATTCTTCCAGATTCCCTTCACAGCAACTCAGAAGGAACATTAGAAGGACCAGGACACATCAAAGTGCTGTTGCTGCAAGCTTCACAATTTTTTGAATATGGCAGGAGGCAGAGAAGGCATTTCAGGTGAATAGTCTTTTTGAAAAAGCCATTTAATTTCCTCAATGCAAATACAAAATGCGTTTTCTTTTTGCTTTTTAAACCCAGGTTTCCAATGCAAAGCCATTTGCAAAGAGAATTTGGCAGTTTTTGAGACAAGGGAATTTTCTCTGGTTTTGTGTCCCATTTACTCATTCTCTCCATGATTTTTCTTTTCCTTACAGCGTTCTCAGTTGTGTCTGCACCCCTGGAGGACAAGAAGGCTTTTCAAAACGCATTTCCACATCCTGATACTTTTGAGAACAAATCAAATATTGGCCTATTGTCAGAGAAGCTGGGATTGTAAAAGAGTGAGTATTTCTGAGTCAGACCCCTTGGCAGATATTCACTGATGGGATTCTGGTGTCACAGCTCAAAACAACAAGCAGTGGACAAAGAGGAAAATAAAACATGAAAGGTAACAGATGCCTGTTATCAAGCAGCAAAAATACATGAAACTTGAGATGTGACAAATGAGAAAGCTTTTTATTAGACTTCTCAGATGTCTTCATAGACAGTTTCAGTTTCAGTTTTGTTATTTTTGTCCTCTATGTTTCTCCTGTCCTCACAAAGTGAAAGTGGGATTTCGCCTTTCCTTGCCTCCTGAGAAGGGCAGGAGATTTAGGAAGTTTCCAAGATTCCTGCCTGGATTTGTGTCCTCAAGTCTTCTGTCCAACTTCTCAGCCTGAGTAAAGCTGGCCATTTATTTTCTGTACCCACAATGTAGAAAAGTTTTCCAAAACTGCATTCCCCCAAGGCAGCAGTTCTTCACTAAAAGTGTTGCAATGAAGGCCAGAAAGGATTTTTACTTTTTTTCCTCCCACGCCACATCTTTCATTTAGATGCACATGTATGTGTTAATCCATCATGACAAAGGACAAAGTGGGTTTTTTCTAAGTTTAAGCAAAACTCTGCCCTGTCACTTGCCTTTCATTTTCTTGATAAGGAGGCTTTTATTTGTGGGCTGGCATTTGTAAGATCTCTGCTCCTGTAGCACAAGTTAACAAAGGGAGGTCTTGGAAATTTTTCCAAACTATGCAGGAAGCAGGGAAATCCTCCTCTAGACTGATGGGCAGAACAGATAATGAAATTTTTTGTGCCCTAAAGAGACTGCTAAACATTATTTTCTTTCTTTTCCCACAGAAGAGCCAAAGGAGATTTTCATTCTTTCACTGAATATCTGCAAGACACTCTTATCAGATGGTCATGGAGAGGGATATTTTCCTCTTGTAAAAAAGAATGGAGGAATAATTTTTTTCCTTTTTGCAATTGCTCTTTTTTCTCCATCAGAGCATGCCTCTGATAGATATGATCCTATCAGATAAACTCTTGCCTTTCAGTGGCAAAGAAGGGGATATCTTTTTTTAAAGAGTATTTCCATAATAGCTCTTTTTCTACTTGTTTATTTTAACAAGGCAATTGTGATAAAGAGAGGAAGAAAACAATTTTTAAAATGTTCAGCTTTCCACTTCACCAAGGTATGCCAACTTTTTTTCCCTGAGCCTGCTCTAGTAACAATGAAACTGTGGAAAAATCTACCACTGGAAAATGTGTGATTTAACATTATCTAGGAACAGTCAGGAATGAAAAGCTGAATGCCTTGCTCCACAGCAGTAAATGGTGAACAAACCAAAGGAGAGACTGGGCTTACAGGGCCACAAAGAACTCATAAACCTAAACAAGAATAAAATTTATTTTCTTTTTCTCCTCTAGGAGTTGTGTGGGTGCCACAAAGTCCAGGTGTCCCTTCATTTGCTGTGGGCCTGAGCACTCTTGTAGCTCCTGAAGAGCACAGGCACACATTTATTTTATTTATTTTTTTTATAAATAGAAGGCTGAAGCCTTCTCAGAGACCTGAGAGCTGCATTCAAACCTAATTTGGGTTCATATTTGTGAGCCTTTGGAGCGCACAGCCTGAATATACCAGAAGGGAAAAGACTTTTGCCTTGTGTCCACAGTGATTATAGGATCACCAGAAATTCCCTATAATTTTGGTCTACAAATTAAATCTGAGAACATGAAGTGCAGTTCTCACACAAAGAAATATATTAGTTTTGGACAGCACAAGTGAAAAATTATGCCACCAAAGTGAAAAACCACCAGGGCAGCCCAGTTTCACTGCAGATTCAGAGGCCTCACCTCATGAAAGCACAGAGGTAATTAAAAAGGGGTCAGGATGGCAGCTAACACTGCTGCCAGCAATTGTAATTTGATGGAAAAATAAATCATAAGGCAGGTATCTATAAATAAACACCCACAAAGCAGGCCAAGTAGCATTTCATAATACCTCCAGGTCAGAAAGACAGGAAAACGTGCTGGTGAGAACACTCTGAAAGAAAACCTTCTCATTGCTCTCAAAAATTTAAACATCAAGAAGATTTAATTGCATTTTGCTCTGAAATTCCCAAAAATGCTGTGTTTAAGTTAGGCTGGACCAACACACAAAATGGAAAAGCAGAAACTCCATCCCTAAGCTGTGCCTGCCACAGGATGAGTGGTTCTGTCTGGTCCCCTGGATATCTTCCTTTGAATATCAAAAGTCTTTGCAAGACATGCTTACTTCCTTGTACATTATTTTACTAAATAATAATAATAATAATAATAATAATAATAATAATAATAATAATAATAATAATAATAATAATAATAATATATTTATACTAATATTTATTACAATAGTAATAATAATCATGATAATAAATATATTACAATAATAAAACAATAATAGAAACTCACCATTATTAAATTTGTTATATATTTATATTATTAATTATTTATCTATTTATTTATTATTTATATAATTATTTATTATTTCAGTATAGTATATATTATTACTCTAAATTTGCATATATTAATATTAAATTAATATTAGTATAAAAATAATGAATACATTAATAATTAATAATAGTTGATATTAATTTTACTACTTTAATAATTATTTGTTATTAAAATAGTAAAATAATGACTATCTATATGGGCTTTATGTTACTATTTTAAAAATAACTAATTTTAACTTTAACCATTTATATATCTATCTATCTATATAGATCGATAGATATTTGATAACGTTGCTGTAATATTCAGGAGGGGCCATCACACCCCTGCCTCCATCCTGCTAGAGTGGGATAAAATACATAGGAACAGAAGTGCTGTTCCAAAAAGCTGACTGTGCAAACAAAAATTGTGAAGTAATTGTCTTAAAGCCTTACATCCTTTGGCATTAAGAAATTTCCATGAAAATTGAGACTTTTTAAGGAGTGTATTGAGGTGGAATGTGCTCTCAACTTATAAAAACAGAGAGAAGAAAAAAAACCCATATTTAAAAAAAAAAAGTAACTTCTAATTTTATAAATGTAGGGCCATTTGTTTTGAACTGATTGTTTAGATCTACTCTTGAGATTGTTACTAAGAAAAGACAGGAGGCTTTGTTTGTTCAGTAACTTCTACTACATGAACAGCGCTGCTGCCAATCAGTGCTCCCATCAGAAGAAAAAAAATCTCCTCTTTCAAAGGCTGTAGATCCAGCAAACTTTAGTTCTGTAACCCTCCCTCTTTGGAATAATAAAAATAATACCAACTTCAACATTTTTGCTTTAGACTGAAATGAATGTAAATTGAAAGCAACCTTTCAAACATTCTTAGCATGGCTTTTATTGTGGGCATTCTCAGAACAAAAATAATAGCTCAGACTTGATACAAAATGTCAGGAATTTTTGCCTTTTCCCATTATGATGTGGACCAGAGCCTGGT